>NC_143397.1:38390209-38693240 GCF_052110815.1 Crocodylus siamensis | reverse complement strand
TCTACTGTGCAGCAAGCAAAGCCTTCTTGCCTTTCCTGTCCCTCATAAATTGGTTGCCCTCAGACATCCCCCATAATACTCCTCCTCAGACCTTCATGTTCATTTCAATATTCATCTTTTCCTCCTAGTTCTCTTTTTTTTTCCTTATTAAGGATGCTGAGGAAGATGGGACCACTGCTGCATTGTTACAGATACCAATAGAGAGCTGTAGATTGGTGTGTTTTTTTTCCATTTAGGTTAAAAATATATGGGATGTGTGGGGCATCGAGACTAGCATGGGTGTTCATCTGAGAATTCTGCAATCTCTTAGGACCCTGTCCTGTGGGGTACTCAGCTCTCTTAAAACAATGGGACGCTCACCTGTTTAAAGATAAACATGTGCTTTAAGTATTTCCTTGGATGGGGCCAAAATGCTCTGTACTTCACAGGACCAAGTCGTACATCCTCAGATTTGCTTTCTGTATACTGAGATACTGATATAAATGTGCTTTCTGTGTAGCTACATATGTCTGAAACTGTAAAACAATTAATAAATACAAAGTGAAAGAGAAAAAGGAATCGTTGCTAATAGTTTTACAGGGTTATAGTTTTGGACCAATTGCATACTTGCTCTGTTTTGTTCTCTCCTTAACTCCTTCCCGTCATGACTTTGTGTGTGCCCAGGGTCACAGCTTTGCAAAGCAGGCCTATTCTCCTCCCGCAGACTGCACTGCACAGGCTGTGCGTCCACGGTCGGGGTTTTAAGGGATGCAAAGGGTTAATCCTCCTTCTAAGACTCCTCAGGGGAACTCCAAGGGCAAAAAGCCAGTTTCAACCCCCGCCTCCCCCCCAAAAAAAGCCACCAAAAATGATATAGCAGCAACTTGAAGCAAACCTGCCCCTGGATAAGATCCGGGAAAGGGCTCAACTGAAGTTTTATTCTGCATGGTTAACTGAGGTGTCAAAGCCACTGATCCTTTGCAGGAAGAAAAAAATCCTCATCATCTGCACCCTTTCTTTCACTGCTTCCGTTTCCAGATGCAAGAAGGGACAGGCTTGACATCTCTTTGTTCAAGGGATGCCTGAAACAAATGCCTGTGTGGGTGCACAACCTCTCTGGCTTTGCCATGCCACTGTTTCCATGTCACCTCTGCTACACTCTGAAAAGCCAAGGCAGCTTTGCCACTGTCCATGCTGCTTTGTTTTTTTAAATAAGTAAGTAAAATAAATGAGCCAGCCCCACAACAACCCCGTGGACAAAGTCTGCACCCACCCAAGCCTGGAGTTTCTTTTAC
This sequence comes from Crocodylus siamensis, assembly GCF_052110815.1. Lineage (NCBI taxonomy): Eukaryota > Metazoa > Chordata > Crocodylia > Crocodylidae > Crocodylus > Crocodylus siamensis. Next base: position 38,691,966 of record NC_143397.1, on the reverse strand, counting down.
AGCCCCCTGTCCCGCCCTGCGGGCCGACGCGGTGCGGAGCCTGCCCTGGCCCTGCCGCCCTGGCGCGCTGCCTCCCCACGCACACGCGGGTCGGCGGGTGCGGGGCTCGCGGGGCGGGGCGGGGCGGGCGGCCGTACCGCGCGCACAGGCGAAGTTGGATGTTGACAAACTTCTTGTGGCAGCGAGCCTGTGTCAGCACAACTTCCAGGAGCCGCGGAGAGCAGCTCTGTGCAGGGGCGGCGGGAGGCGGCCGCGGGGACGGAACAGCAAATGCTATTCAGCCCGAGCAGTTTCAAGCCGCCCATGCTGGGGAATTACTGTAGTCTAGCTACGGCTCTTAGCACTGGCGCTGGATGTGTGTGTGCGCGCCGGGGAGGGCGGGGGGAGGCTGCAGGCGAGGGAGCCGAGCGGGGAGCTTTCAAGTTACTTCGCTCCAGCCCTGCGCAGGCACAGCCCGGCCCGGCCCGGCCCCGCGCCGCGCCGCGCCGCCGCCCGCGCCCCGCGCCGCCGCCCCGGGGTCGCCCGGCTCCTCCGCACCCGAAAACTCCCTCTTTGTTTCCGAGCAGGGACTCTCCAAAAATGCATTGGCGGGCAGGCTGACAGCCGGGGTCAAGAAACAGCTGTTGGAGTTAATGTTTCTTCCTCCCACTTCGTCTGATGGCGGTGCCCTGCCAAGACAAAGTGAGAGGCAGAGAGCGAGCGCTGCCGCTGCCTCCTCGGGCGGGCGGGTTGCTCCCGCCACACGCACACAGGCTGGCACGCGCACACGCACATGCACTCCTTCACGCACACACGTCCACCCCCGCGTGCACACGGTCACACATGCACTCGTGCGTGCACAGACTCGAGCACGCACCCCACTCACACTCGCGCACGCACTCGTTCACGCACACACGCTCCCCGCGCACGCACTCGTTCATGCACGCACACTTGCTCACACGCATGCACATCCGCGCATGCACCCCACCCACACACGCTCACACATGCACTCATTCATGCATGCACACACTCACGCATATACGTGTTCACACACTGGCACGCGCATGCACTCGTTCACATGCACACAATGGCTCATTTGCACACACACATCCCACTCACACACATGCACTCGTTCATGCACACACATTGGCTCACTCTTGCACACGCACATACCCCACCCACACACTCACACACTTACTGACATGCATATGCACTCATTCCCACACCCACACACTTGCACACACACTCCCCACACAGATGCACACATGCCCTCATTCATAAACACACACCTTTGCTCACACTCACACATGCACTCATTCACACATGCACACACTTGTTCACACACTCACAAGCACACATGCTCACACTCACATATGCACTCATTCACACACTTGCTCACACTTGTGCACCGAATAACACATACACTTCCACTTGTTCACACACACACTTGCTCATATGCACACCCCCCACTCACACACACACACACACACTCACGTGCACTTGCTCACACACACTAAGCAGTGGCTTTCACTGACAGTGCTACAGTTTAAGGGATTTGGGCCTCAGAAATGGGAAGGTCAGAGGGAGCAGGAACTGCTTCCATTTCTTTTTTTACTTAAAAATGTTTCATATGCCTTTGATTTTGTTTTGTTCCTTTCCTCCAACAATGTGACAGGCAGAGGAAGAAATGGCATGTGTTTGCAAGGGCTGATTCATGCTGCAGGTCATGATCCAAAAAAAAGGGGGGGGAGGGCGGGGGCTGCCAAAATGTCAGCTTGGTTTTCAGAGACTGGCCCAAGCGATAACATGCACAAAGTTTGGGGCTGGTCAGGTCCCAGTTTTTGGTTTGGCTCAGCTCTTTCTGTCCTTCTCTGACGCCGTTCTGAGCTGCTGGCATGCAGTGCTGCTCCCTGCAGCTCAGCATCCCATTCCCAGCAGTGCTTTCTGCAGGCTACAGCTACCTTTGATTAGATGGGCAAGCTCACTCAACCTGCACACTGCTGTCTGTAGTTTAGGCCATCTTCCACCCCTACCTACCTTATTTTAGTTCTTTTCCCACTTTCATATAGGCCAGGCCTCTCACTGCATAGGACACATACCAAGGATGCTGCTCCCAATAGGTCAGTGCATGAGAAAGGTAGGAACTAGATGCCACTAAAGAGAGATTTCCTCAGATAGAAACATCCTAGGATATATTGTAGAGAGAACTATAGGATTATCCACTTTACTGTTGTCTGTGATTACTCAGTCCTGTCCTGGTTTTACATGATTTTCCCTCCTAATATTGAAATTAAAAGCATTCGACCCAGTTTCAACCAGTTCACTAGTCCACCTAATTTGCAGGCTCTAGTACAACAGCATTTGGCTTATCTCCTACTTCTCAATTAAGTCAATGGGAATAAGACTTCCATGGTGTAGCTCTGAATTTATATTGGTAGCAGTAGAAACAGACTTTCCTGAATGAAATCTGAATGAAAGAAGGTTAAATTACCATGGTTTATCTGTTGTTTATCATATCATAAAACTGGACACACACAGTAGTTAGCACTAGTATTTGACATGTGGCACATCTCTGCCTCATTTTAACTCTATAATCTGCTCATCTCTCCCCATCCACTGAGACATTCTGTTTTTCCACTTTATTCTGCAGACCAGACTATACTTCATGTTTAATGCAAGTCAGAACATTTCACGTCTTCTGTTTGCAAAGTTATGACTTCCATTAGGAACACTATCATGACATTTCATCACCACCATTGTTCCCTTGCTTTACCTGTGGCAGGTTTGGGTGTCATGCCTTGTAGTTTTGTCAGGGTTGATTGACTGTGGAGTTTTACTAATAGACTAATGGATTTGTATAGGATGATCCTGCCTCTGGCAGGGGATTGGACTAGATGACCTCTGGAGTCCTTTCCAGCACTGCTTTTCTATGAGTCTATGATAGCAGCCACTGTTTAATGTCATGACATATTACTGTGCTGTGACAGTTTTTCATCATGTTGTGATGCTGCATTAGGCCCTAGCATGTATGTATTTATAGAATACCCATGCACTCATCACTGTAATAACTAGAAATTGCTGTTCATACATAAAATAAATATAATCAAGAGTACTGTTGACATCCTATAAGCATAGTTTACAACAGCCTCATTACGTTCAGAGCTTTACAGTAAATCTTACTACTTATTGGCAACCTGGATTTTCATTTCTTCCCTAGTTCCCTGTCCAGGATGGTTTACTCATCCTAATGTACTGCTTTCTGTATAGCTAGGTGCTCCATTCTTCAGGCAGAGGGAGCATCTGCAAGCTCCTGAAGAAGGGTATTTGTACCCAAAACTTGTATTGTTTTTACTTTTACATCTGGAGCAGCTGTTTGCGACATCATCCTGAAAATGTTGGAAGAAGCTAATTGTCCTATAAAAGTCTTTAATATCTAGAGTTAGTGTCTGAGCATCTCCAGGTGCAACGAAGGAGTTTTAATAGACACTCATTAGGCCAAAGAAGAATTTTTCCAACTATTTTAGTTGGTCTAATAAAAGATCTCAGATTTACCCAAAGAACCTTGTCTACCTATGTTCTTAGACCAACAAGACTACAACCAACACCCCTTTCAAGGGTTTATGCATTTGACTTCTGTTCACTAAAGTCATCTTTATTTATTCTAATTCAACTTTCTTATTCAGCTCCTGTAGCCTTTAATATCTGCAGTACCTCTGTAACATACCTACTCAGCCAAATTTTGCTGCTGCAAACTTGTAAACAAATGAATAATATTTCTTCTCTTTTTAAAAGTTATCCTGCAGCCTTGGAAAGACTGACACCTTGTCTAGCTATCTCAAAACTTTTATTTCAAATACTCTGGTTGCAATTTATGGAAATTGGCTTGCTGGAGTTTTTCTACAATTTTCTTTTTAATGTTAAATGTTAGAAACTCCATGCAACCTCTACAAGACCAAATTCTGTTCCAGCTTTAAAAACATGGAACTCCATTGAGTTCATGAGATTGCATGAACTATAACTCAAAGAAATGTGGTTCAGACGGTATAGGACATCAAACCATTTTAAAGGAACTAGAAAGAAATTATCCAATCCTCAGTCTTAAGATAAAGCAAAATGATATGGCACATCAGAACTCTGAGTTTGGGAGTCTGCATTTCAGCCAAATAAGAATATCAGGGAGACAGTGCTTTAAGCCTCAGGCATGGCAGAGACAGGCTATGACTTGTATTGTTTTTACTTTTACATCTGGAGCAGCTGTTTGTGACATCATCCTGAAAATGTTGGAAGAAGCTAATTGTCCTATAAAAGTCTTTAATATCTGGAGTTAGTGTCTGAGCGTCTCCAGGTGCAATGAAGGAGTTTTAATAGACGCTCATTAGGCCATCCTAAACGCCTGGGTCAAAATTCTTCTATTATACCTTAAGCAACTTGTATACATGTAACTGGAGAGCAAATTTTGGCTCTTGGAGTATATATATTTTTGCATATGAGAGACACTTCAGAATTAAGCCTAACTGATGGTCAAATGAAGTAAGGTAGAACATTTACTCCTACATACATATATTCACTGCAGGTTACATAAGCTAAACAATATTCACAACCAAAGTAAAGGTCTAAAAATGTTCTTTTAAAAGTATGTGGTCTTATTTATTTATTCATTTGATTCCCAAGCTGCCCTCCCCAAAAAGTCACATTTGTGATTTAGGACCGTAAAGTTCGCATTTCCTCTGTGACATCTTGTTAAGCATGATTGCCTTGTTTAAAAGATTTAATGGGCTGGAATATCTTTCTAAGATCATTCTGCTGCACACGAGTTTAAGAAAACCTTCCCGAAAGCAACCATAAGTAATAACTGCAGCAACAAACTAAGAATTCTTGACAAGGTATTTTTATCAGCAGTGGCATTTATCAAAAATAAATGTAGTGTTTGCCTCTAGTGATAGACCGACAGTGCTGGAAACCAGACTCTGTTTTATCCACAGCATGCATAGTAATAGTGAAAATTTTTGCATATAGTCCCAAATTCAGTCCTGGATAGACTCTCTCTAAAGCAGGGGTTTTCAACCTTTTTTTAACAAGTATACCCCTTCTGTCTCAAAGTTTCAGCTCATGTACCCCTTTATATTAAAATTATTTGGGGGGCTGAGCGCACATGTACACATGCCCCTGCCTCCCAGCAGGTAAGTCTGTGGGGCAGGGGAAAGGGCTGTGAGGGGGACAGATCAAGACCGCCGTGGTGAGGAAGGGAGTGGGGCACGGACAGGGGCAGGGGCTGGGGTGAATGGGGCCCTGGCTGGGCCAGGTCACAGGACAATAAGCAGTGAGATACACGGGCATCGCACCACTCCCAGGGCAGCTGCAGCGGCACACAAAGCCCAGCACACAGTGGCAGCCACCTGCACCCCACACACAGATGGGGAAGGGCACATGCCCCCCCGGGCCTCCTCCAGGGTGCATACAGAGGCAGGAACCCCCTCCCCCCCCCCCCATACCTCCTACAACCTTTTTAAGTACCCCTGGTTGACAACCACTGCTCTAAAGGATAACAGGTGCTCACTTTTCATGTCCATTCAGTTATTCTCTGAGATCTCTGCTGTGATTATGAAAAGGTGACAGTCAGTTTCTTTCAGCATACCACACTGATGCTGTGTAAGTCCTTGCTCAGGCTAATCTTTAACCAGATGAGAACTTCCTCTGATATCAATGCAGGTTTTGTCTGATTAAGACTTAAAGGGTCTGGCCCTTTATTTCCATTGAGTGGCCTAACGTTTCAATTTGTGCATTTGAGTACAAATCAGTAGGCTTAGTTCTTAGCTTTGCAAGTACAAACAAAACTGAATCAGGCAAAGATGGCTTTAAGCTACTTTTCTGCCTCCTTCGATCCTTGGACTGGCTCCCAAAAAGTTAGGCTTTCCTAGTAGTTTCATAGAGAAGTAGATTGGAAAGATCCTCAAAGCTAGGTACAGGCATTCAAGAAGCCCAAGGGGGAATCAATCTAAGTTACGCAGTTTTCTGTAAACGGCATAGTTTAGAGCGGTAGTGAACAGAACATTTGCCTTTTCGTGGGAATGGGCTGCCTATCTTAGCCAGGCCCCACCATTTTTAAGCCAGTCTGTGTGCACTAAACTTCTGTTCTCTTAGGGGTGTAGGACACCAGGGCACTTCAGTCAGAGATGTGGAGGAGCCCACCATGCTGAGCCTGTGAAAATGGCAGCTGGCCCCATTATCTGCCTACAAAATTGGCCGGCTGCCTTGTTGAATTAGGTAGACCCCTACCAATACTGGTAAAAATGTAATAGCTGTACCTGGCCCAAGAAATCATCTGCTCCAAACAGGGATTGCAGCCTTTGTGGTACTAGCACCATACCCCAACCAAGCAAGCTAAGTTGTATACAGCACTTAATCTGGCCATCCAAACTAAGGAGAATTTTACCTTTCAGCACCAACATAAAATAAACCCCTTTAAGTTCAAACAAGCACAAGCTACCAAATCAAACATTTGGGTAAAATTCTCAAAAGCACCCGAGTCATTAAGGGACTAAGCTCCATTTTCAATAGGACCTAGGGGACCCAAGTGTTTCAAAATGTAGTGTCTTTTGTAACTTTTGTCTGTGGAGCTCCCAGCCTGTTGCTGTTTTCAGAATGGGAAGGGATAAAAGGAGCAGAAGAAGTTCAGCCTGGGGGGGTTCAGGACCCCCTGGAGGGTGGGGTGGGTGTATCAGAGCCCCTGGGGGGGGCTCCAATTCACCCACTCCACCCTTCACTAGCTCAGAAGCCCCAAGAACAAGCTTCCTCCATCGCCTTTCTTCCCTCCCATTCTGAAAACAGTGAGCACTGGCAGAGCTGTAGCCATTGCTATGGGAACCTGGCTGCAGGCTTTGAGGTGGTGGCTAGATTCCCCTCCCCCCTCTAACCAACAGGAACTTCTGTTTGGTCTGGGGTAATGGTATAACTCAGAACAGTTTGCAGAAATCATTCTGAGTTACACCTGGGAGCTGCACTTCTGTCTGCACGCTTTATCTGATACATCATGCAATTAGGGGTCAGATTTTTAGTGGATCGTCTATTTTTAAACTGTCTTCAGCCATGCACTTGTGTTTGGTCACAGCTATAAACTGCTTTCTATGGCCAGATTGGGCAAAATTGTCACTTCTGTCTGCACCCTAGGTTATTTAGAAATATAAATCCCACTGGCTTGCAATGGGACATAGGGTCATAAATCACATCTAAGACATTTTAAGGCACTAAGGCACCTCAGATTCCCTTGAGTGGTATCTAAATCACAGAAGCATTTTTCTGTAAATAAAATAGAATATAACTCTAATATCTCAGATGCCATGGTATAGTAACTGTTGGCAAAGATTGACTTATTCATGGTGACTTCTGTGTATTCTATCAGTTTTCATTTGAAATGTAACAAACTGAAAGCACAGAAAAACAGCAACTGCAGCAATTATGCATGTGATCATTACTAAGAGTTTGAAATCTTGCTTCAATTATCTCTGATTAGAAAAAGCATATTCCTCCAAATGAATTTGATTTGCTTTTACTTTTGATAAGTGATGACAATTATCAGTACCATTATAAATATATTATTTTGGTATTTTTTCATGAAATTGACTGATATAAGAGGAAGGATTCTGCATTAAAATCCAGGAACTCCTATTAATTTAAGAAAAAACTTCATATCCCAGCTTGTGGCTCTGAGCATTTCCAGAAACATAAGACTCTTTTCCTAAAATAGTTTTCTTGAAAATTCCTTGAGAAGCTTCCAAGCCCAATTTCTGTAATCTGAAAGAAAACATTTGAATTAGTTAATAAGGTTCCCCTTAATATTTTATCCATTGGAAGTACTTACAGGGGTTTTCAGAAGACGAAGATTCTCATGAAGTGGCTGAGTCAATAGGATCAAAATATGCTGCTGCTTCTTTTTTCTTTTTTTTTGCAAACACCTCAGTAAGTCCCCAAAAATTCTTTCCAATATAGTCTCTAAATATCTGTGGGGCCTCAGTAACTCAAGTTAATTTTAATACTGTTAAATTTATTTGTTTCAAAGGATTTAAACATATTTCGTGTTTAACTCATAACTGAACCACTCTCAAGAACTGCCTTTAAGGTTAGTCACATGAGCAGCCTCCATTTTTTTAAAATTTCCTCAGTTAAGTTCTGAATGGTGTTGTGGTAAAACTTTATTAAGTTAAAGTAGCCTAGACACGAGAATGGAAATTAAGGACCTTTTCCCATTAAACAATTTACACAAAGGTCTCCGGTATAAATTACGCTTTCCACTTACTGTTGTTATCTCTTTGATCATTGCCATCTTGGGGCAGAAATTCCACAAACATTGTCATCTTGACTCATCATTCCACGGGCAGAGATAATCATGTTAACCATAGTTTCTCTACATCATAGTTGTAGGGCAAGCTGCACCTCTGTGTCCTTTCTGGTCATAAATGTGAGTCTCCCCTTCAGTGTCAGACCTTATGCTTTAACCTATAAAGGGGAGGAATTCCACAATTAACCCATCCTTAGACAAGGCCTGGGGTATATACCTTGTGTATTAACCATTCTCACCTCCTCCCCCAAGCAGGCCTGAGTCCCAGTACCTGCTGTTATTCCCTTTGGGAGGTTAAAACTAATAGCATACAGTGACATACACCCCTCTTAAAATCAGAGTATTGTTTACTTTAACAGTTGGAACAAAGCATGTAGGAGACAAGTAGTTTAAAACAGTCTGGAATTGTGTTTATTTTACCTAAAGTCTTGCCCTTCCTTGACTGTAATCTAGGCAGGCTAAATTTCTGAAGATTTACTCCCTCCCCACATTCCCCCACCCCCAACAGCTGGATCCTATAGCTTGGTCTAGTTCCCAGAATAAGAAACCTCTGATTTTTTGGAAGATTCCTTTTAGGCCTGACAGTGTTTATATGACTTTTCCTGGTTTAGACCAATTTTTGGTTAGAGAGGAAATAAAATCTTTAAAGCCAATTGTCCTGGCATTATCCTTTAATAACTTCTAAGCATTTCTGGAGAAGTGGCTTATTTTGAATGCTTGTTTTGTTTCTGCTGCCTGGTGTTTCAGATAGTTTCTTGTTGTTTTAAACTGATATACCAGTAGTCAAATAGAAAGCATTTCAGTAACTAGGTCAATGTGCAGTATTCATAAATTGCTGGAGAGCAGTTCCACACCTATCACACCCCAGCCAATGCTGGAGCTGTCTAAGTTTAAGATGGTGGCTCACTGTACAGTCATTTTGCCCCTATATAAGCCTTGGGGGTTTTGATAAGCTTACTCAGACATATGCAGCACAGTTTAATTTAATCTAGGTAAATTGTTCTCACATGAGTGCTGCAGTTCTCCACAGCTATTCCTCATTGGCTACAGTCACATATATTAGCAAAAGGAAAATTGATAAACTACAGGCAGCCTTGTCAATGACTCAGCCAATAAGTTGATAGAAGCTTTACTCTGAAACAGCAGCCTTCATAGGAGTCATTGCCAGGCAGACTGACAATAGAAACAAATGGCAATAAACTGAACAGCAGTGCAAAGTAGTGAAATACATTCTGAAACACTACCTAGGCACTGAGTTTGAATACGCTGAAATACAAAAGCATGTTACCTATTAAGGGATTTCATTTTTAACCTTCAGAGTATTTTTAACAACATTTTAGCTTATGTCAATATTAATGTACATGTACATGTACATGAATTCTTGCCTACAAATAAACCATGAGGTTATTCCTGTCAGCACATAATTTGGAAGTCAACAACATGCAGAAAGCACAAGCAGAAAATGTTTATACTGTTACCTGTTTTTGAGCTGAGAGATTAGCCAAAATTTGAGGTACTGCAAGAGAGGAATTCGAAGAAACGTCCATTAGGAGACACGTTTGATAATGGAGTCCAGTATCTTGGAGGCAGTCCTGTTCATCTACAAGGAGTACACAAAGTCCTGTTTCCTGCAAAGAATTAAAAGAACCCAACGTGACATGGTTATTTTCTTCTCTCAGCATTTTCCCATGGCTATCCTACAAGTGCTTCTGTGGCCTTGCCTTGTACTTGCTTAATGCTTTCTCTCTCAGCTTCTCTGTTTCTTTCCCTGTTTCTCTTACAGACACTCAGGCGAACATAGTTTCAATCCAATCAATGCCCTAGCTTCTACATTTGCTGTGTTAGTCCCAAAGGGAATAGTTCAGTTTCTATTCCAGCATTGCCATGTGCCTGTGTTTTAGGTGGTGGCAGCTACCTGGTTACATAGAAGAGCTTAATGGATTCTTTACGTTTGTCCTGAAAGAAAGGTAGCTGTTATAACCAACCTCAGCAAGATTTAACCCAATGCATAACAATATGTATTATCAGCATGTGACTGTCTCCCTAGACGGGGTACAGAAATGTTGAGAAATGGTTTATGCTCAGATTAATTTGTCATCAGGATTTTAGTCCTTAAATTATTTTCAGCCATGTATCTAGATTCTATACTGCTCATTCAAGGCCTGATCCAAAGCCCTTTCTAGCCAGTGGAAAGACTCCCACTGATATCAGTGCATTTTGGATCAGTCCCCATAGTCCTGCAGTCTTTACCAAGATCTTACTCAGGCAGTTCTCCCATTGAAGTCAATGAGATTATTCCCTTGTATAATAGAGCTCACTGTCAGGAAGATTTTAATGATATTCAGCATACATTTCCCCTGTTTTACTATCATCCCTTGGCTCATAGTCATACCCTCATTATCGTCTTCCTTAAGGGGTGGGGAGGGACTAGTCTTAAACCATTTAGGCCTACAAAACTTGCAAAACTACCATTGACTTATTAAGGAGGCAGGATCAGATCTATCTCTTTACACTCTTAAACTACTTAGACTATTCTCCTGCCCCTCCTTTGCCATCAGATTGCCAAGCTATTGCTGCATGGTTTGCATGGGTATTTGTCTGATTTGGGATTTGGTAAAGACTGCAGGATTGAACCTTATGGCAACACCTAAGGTGGGAGAAAATGAAAAGATTTGTCAGTACAAATCAGTCTTTGTATAATGCAAAGACATATAGCAATATGAATTTTAAATAACATTTGATCTCATAAAATTGTTTTATCATGTTTCCATCAGAAATACATCCTTGCTACATAAAATTTGTAGTAAAATTATTGTAAAGAGTTTCTTTGATTAAGAACCCAAAGAACCCAACATTTATAGTTTGGGATAGCTTTATAATATGCAGTGAACAAGACAGATTATGTGATACCTCTTTTTGGACAGTCAAATCTTGTGTATAATTTGGCCTTTCTTGATGGCTAGTCAGGGATATCTCCTAAATTACCAGAAGTTGAAGGTTCTTTATACATCTTTAAAAAGGTAATTTTCTTTAGATTTGTATTAGCAGCTCAGATTTTAGTTATAACTTAGATGTCCCATATTACTGATGATTTTCATAAAGATAAACTTTTTGCAATTTTCTAGAACTTTATAAATTTAGAAGTATAAATTCAATTAGTGGAATCTCATTAGTTCTGATGCTCCATTTGTTTACACTGGGTTAAATTCTCACTTAGTGGTACAGCTGAGCATTGAAAACAGAGAGCCCCTTTCCCTCTACTTACAAAAATGGGGTAGCAGAGCAGAATAAATGTACAGTGGGTACCCACTTAATATGGTCCCTCATGTATCATGATCCCTAGTGGATACAGCATGTCAAATCAGAGGTTCAGCCAACCCCCAAATCCCCTGTGTATATATATGCTGTAAATTCTTTGAAGAAAGGATTATTTTCTTGTTTGTATGTACAGAACCTATGACAATGAGGGTATGACTGTGGCCGCTAGGCACTACAATGACAGAAATAATAAATAATAATAGCAATTAATTAAATTAGTTGGTAATAGAAATGGCACCAATTTAGGTTTTAGAGCATTTGTAACATGCGCTCTATTTTATATTCCCTTGAACACTCTCCACTCTTACTCCGTTCCAGCAAAATAATTTGAATGTCTGCTCCGTACAGCTACTGCTACATTCCCCTTCCTAGGGCTGTTGTGTAGTAAGGACAGCATTTTGCCCAATGTCATTGAATAGGTAGCACAACTTACAATTAGTACATATTCCCAGTGTCCAGCACCCGTTGCAAGTCACCTTTCCAATAAGCTCTAATTTCTGAGCTTACTCACCACACATCCCAACAATTACAGATAGTCATAGTTGTCTTCCATTTTTAGTCTTTGCTGTTACTCTTGCTCATTTGTACTATAACTACTCAGATGTGGTATATATACACGCAGCTAGGCAAGGCCTTAAATGTCTGTATATCAATGCTCGTAGTTTGGGGCATAAACAGGAGGAACTCGCCTTCAGAATAGCCAGTTCAGACCCAGACATAATATGGCTTACAGAAATGTGGTGGGATTCATCCCACAACTGGGCAGTTAGCATTAGGGGCTATAGGCTTTACAGGTGGGATAGAGAAGGAAGGAAAGGCGGGGGTGTGGCACTCTATGTCAAGGAGCAATACACATCCTCTGCCAGCAGAATGGGGTCAGAAGAGGGGCAAGCTGAAGTGCTCTGGGTCAAGATACAAGGAGGCTGTGGGGAGAGGGATCTAACGGTGGGGGTCTACTACAGACCCCCCAACCAAGGGGAGGAGCTAAACCAGGAATTTTCAGGCCAGCTTGCAGAGGCACTTAGCAAGGGATGTAGTTGCTAAGGTATAGTTGATAGGTGACTTAAATTACCTGGACATCTGCTGGGAGGAACGGTCAGCCAGGTCGGACCGTTCCAGGAGGTTCCTGGCCAAGATACAGGACCTCCACTTAATTCAGGAGGTGCACAGTCCCACCAGAGGAAATGCCCTGTTGGACCTGGTCCTGGCCACAGGTGACAACCTGGTAAGGGGCCTCCAGGTTCTTGACCACCTGGGTGATAGTGATCATCGCTTGCTGGAATTCACCATCCAGCGCAGGGTGTCAAGGGCCTTCAGCAAGGCAGTAGCCCTAGACTTCAAGGGGGCCAACTTCAACAAGTTGAGATTAGTGGGAGAGGTGCTGGGGTTCTCAAGAGCAGGGGAGCTCAGTGCCCAAGATGAGTGGTCATTCCTTAAAGAGACGTTACTCAAGGCCCGAGGGGTGACCATCCCAACAAGAAGCAAGGGGGGCAGGAGTGCCCGAAAGCCCCCCTCACTCACCAAGGGCAACCAGGAATGCCTGATTGCCAAAAAGGAGGTGGAAGGGGGGTGCTATCTCCAAAGAGGAGTATACCTCCTCTGCTCGGGCCTGTAGGGGACTGTCAGGAAAGCTAAGGTGGACATAGAGCTAGGACTAGCGTCCAAGATCAAAGATAATAAAAAGTCCTTTTTCAAATATATAGGGAGGATGAAGAAAGCACCGGGAAATGTGGGACCCCTGCAAGATTCTCTGGGCAATCTGGTGGTTGTGCCAGAGGAGAAAGCAGACCTCTTTAACCAATTTCCATTTTCTTGTGCAGGGACCAGGACTTCCCCACCATGATGCAAGATGGACTCGAGGGGAACGCCTTCAGACCTCAGGTTGGGGAGGACCGGGTTAGAGAGCTTCTAGAGGGACTGGACATGTTCAAATCAGTGGGTCCAGATACTCTCCACCCCAGGGTGTTGAGGGAGCTAGCAGGGGTCATTGCGGGGCCCTTGGCACAGCTTTACGAGCACTCGTGGTGCTCGGGCCAGGTGCCAGATGATTAGAAGATAGCCAACATGGTCCCCATCTTTAAAAAAGGGAGGAGGGAGGACCTGGGCAACTATAGGCCCGTCAGTCTTACCTCAATCCTAGGGAAACTCTTTGAGAAGATCAACATGGAGCACATCAGGGATTTCATAGATTTCATAGACATTAGGGGTGGAAGGGACCTCAAAAGATCATTGAGTCCAGTCCCCCATCCAAAGGGGAGGAAGTCAGCTGGAGTCATAGGATCCCAGCAAGATAAGCATCCAATTTGCTCTTGAAGGTGTTCAATGTAGGTGCTTGAACCACCTCCGATGGCAGGCTGTTCCAGATCTTGGGGGCTTGGACAGTAAAGAAATTCTTCCTTATGTCCAGCCTGAAACAGTTTTGTAGTAGTTTATGACCGTTCGACCTCGTCATCCCTTGGGGCGCTCTGGTGAACAAATGTTCCCCTAGATACTGGTGGTCACCCCTGATAAACTTATAAGTGGCCATCAGATCACCCCTGAGCCTGTGCTTTTTTAGGCTAAGGAGCCCCATGGCTCTCAGCCTGTCATCATAAGGTCTGTTTTCCTGACCTCTGATCATGTGTGTGGCTCTTCTCTGGACTCTCTCAAGCTTCTCCACATCCTTTTTGAATTGTGGAGCCCAAAACTGGACTCAGTACTCCAGCTGCAGCCTCATCAAGGCCGAGTACAAGGGGAGAATGACATCCCGGGATTTGCTTGAGGGCAACCAGCACGGTTTCATTAGGGGCAGGTCATATCAGACCAACCTGATTGCCTTTTATGATCAGGTCACAAAAGCATTGGATACAGGTGTCGCTGTGGACGTAGTCTTTCTGGACTTCAGCAAGGCCTTTGACACCGTCTCCCATCCCGTCCTCATTAAAAAATTAGGTGACTGTGGCATTGATGCCTACACAGTCAGATGGATTGCAGATTGGCTGAAGGGTCATACTCAGAGGGTGGTGGTGGACAGGTCATATTCGACCTGGGGGAAAGTGGACAGCGGAGTCCCCCAGGGCTCGGTCCTTGGCCCCGCACTGTTCAATTTCTTTATCAGCGATTTGGACAATGGGTTGAAAAGCAACCTGTTTAAATTTGCTGATGATACCAAAATTTGGGGTGAGGTGAGAATGCTAGTAGGGAGGGAAAGACTGCAGCGAAACCTGGATAGGTTGCAGGGGTGGGCTAGCAAAAACAGGATGCGTTTCAATACTGACAAGTGCAGGGTGCTGCACTTGGGCAGTAGTAACTAGCAGCACACTTATAAGATGGGAAACTCCCTTCTTGAGAGCACAGAGGCAGAAAGGGATCTTTGAGTCATTATTGACTCAAAGAATGAACATGGGCCAACAATGCGAGGTCATGGTTGGCAGGGCTAACTGGACCTTGTAATGCATCCACAGGTGCATCTCAAGTGGGGCCAAGGAGGTGATCCTCCCGCTCTATGCAACGCTGGTCAGGCCACAGCTGGAGTACTGTGTCCAGTTCTGTGAGCCCCACTTCAGGAGGGATGTGGACAGCATTGAGGGGGTCCAGAGGAGGGCCACCTGCATGATCTGGGGACAACATGGCAGACCCTACAGTGAGAGACTGCAGGACCTGAACCTGTTCAGCCTTCACAAGAGAAGGCTAAGGGGGGACCTGGTGACCGTCTATAAATTCACTAGGGGGGACCAGAAGGGTTTGGGAGAGACCTTGTTTCCCGTAGCGCCCCCTGGCATAACAAGGAATAATGGCCACAAGTTGTTGGAGAGTAGGTTTAGATTAGACATCTGTAAGAACTACTTCACAGTTAGGGCGGCTAGAAGCTGGAACCAACTTCCAAGGGAAGTGATGCTGACTCCTATCCTGGGGGTCTTTAAGAGGAGACTTGATGCCTACCTGGCTGGAGTCATTTAAGCCCAGTTTTTCTCCTGCCCAGGCAGGGGGTCAGACTTGAAGATCTACAAGGTTCCTTCTGACCCTACTTCTATGATTCTATGATATACTAATTCAAATGTTAAAGCACCTTGGTATTCTGTGTATTCATTTTGTTTGACCTTATTTACTTCGTCTCCTAAATCACTCCATTACTTTGCTGATTTATATCTGTGGTGGATCTATCCCTCTGTTCACAGCTCAAGACAGTTTCTGTAGTAGGTTGTATCCAACCCCCCTAACATATGTGAAAATGTAGATTTTAACTATGAATTAAAAATCTAAACTTAGTATGCTTTTCAGGGCAAGTTTGTTCAAGCTATTATGAGTTAAGAAACACAGTTCTGATTCTAATTCAACTCTAACTTTCAGATTTTGGGAAGGACAAAAGATGAGATTTAGAAGCCTGTGAGTTAAAGATGAATCCAAATTGTCTGTTTTCAAAGAATTTCTCATTCCTTCATTTCTTATTCCCTGGTAATGCCTCACATGGTGAAGATTTTCTTTTAACCAAACACTGCGAAGTGCAGCTTCTTCCTTTAATGAATTGGGCAAAATGTTTGCTAGAGTCAAGATGATTACAAAACACTCTTCTCTCCAGAGTCCAACCAATACCGTATTGTACCTGGTGTGCTTATAGCACCTCCCTCCCAAGAAACTGAGGGTTAACTTCACTTTTCAAATTCAACTATCTACTATGTTAAAGGAAGTGGTGGCTTGTTCTGATACAGTTTCAACTTAGATGTTGAGCCTGATACACACTCAAAGCACCCTTATCACATAATTATAACAACGCCATGTGGAATTAGATAGTCATTATAATCCACTGCATGCATATATTTCAGCTAGTATAACTACCCAGCTAAATCCCATCCAGTCAAAAACCATGTATAATCCAATCCGGACAGGTATATAATGTTTGTATCAATGTGATATGAGTACCATTTTTTGAGCTAGCATAATATGAATTTCATAGAAAGGTAAACACTCGGATGTCAGCATCTCTTACTCCCATTAATCCTCCTGTCCTTGTTAACACAAGCTACCAGTGAGTTCAGGCCCAATGCAGTTTGCAGCATTGAACCATTGATAGACTAAGCAGCAGTATAAGTTTACAGAGAAGTATTTAGAGCCCCATTCTGATTCTGGAAAACTAGCAAAAAAGATGAAGACACTGGTGAATGAACAGCATTCACCAAAATGATAAAGTATTTGTAGAACAGAGCAGTCAAATACTCATTCATTCTTGGATTGTCTTCCCAAATAAGAGTGTTTTAATGCAATATTACACATCTCAGTTGTGAAGGTATACAGTGTAACAAGAAAGGTGCAATTGGAAAACTATGCACAGGCAATGTTTGTAATTTAATATGAAAATATTGTTTAGGAGTTTAATGTATTATAATTTACAATACAGGGTTTACAATGAAAAGATAATTTGGTATTAAAATTGCACTGTATTTAAATAATGTAATTTTAATAATGACAGTAAAATGTGATTTTTATAATGCAAGCTAATCATAAACTTTAATAATTGCTTTCATTCAGTTGAAGTTTGTAGAATATGTGAATGCTACAATGAATATCCATGGAACTGTTTAAAATATCTCCACTAAGGAACTATGAAGTACTACTGAGTTTCAAGTACATGTGGCAGGTCCATGCCCCACTCACTGTGCTGCCAGGCTCCAGGTAGCCAACCTGCATGCTGTCACTTCAGCACCCCATGGCCAGAAGCGGACCATGGATTGGTCCAGCTCCTCAAGGCTTCCAGGAGAAAAGGAGTAGGGCTGTCATGCATAAGGGGAACCAGGAAGGGGGAGCACCTGTGGCGCCTCTGGATACCTCCCCACGGCCAGCACAGGCCAGTGGAGCTGCAAACTGATGGACCGCTGGACAGCTTGGCAGCGCTGACTGCAGCAGGGGTTTCCCCACTGCATCTGAGCTCTCTTAAAGGCACAGAGTCCACCCAAACCAGAGGTGGCCTGCACAGACCAGATGGAGGAAAGAAAGGGTCTGGCCTCCAGCGGAGGTGCAGTCACCCAAGGAGCCAGTGCCTCGGAACCAAGACCATACTTACACTGGATGCAGTCCACAAGTACATGCAGGGTGGCGGAAGTGGGATGGAGGTGGCTCAGGACACACTAGCAGGTCCCACCAGAGAAGGAAACCCACCAGGGAGCTGAGCTCCAGAACCCACCATGCTGACATGCCTTCAAGCCCTGAGACCCACAGTTTGGCAATGCCAGGTCCCTAGGGGAAGCAAGGGCATGGGAAGTCACCCCATAGGGTGCTATCAGATGTGGCTCAGGGCCAGCCAATCAAGAGTGCTCTTGGGTCATAGCCCATGTGCACATAGCTTTACCCCACATATAGGGGAGGAGGCAAAGAAGAGGTGCCTGACATGGTGATCATCATTGTCCTACTCACCCACACCCCAGGGAGAATTTCAGTTATAGTATTGTTAAGTTGTTCATTTTCCAATTGGAGACACCTGTACCACCAGCTGGGTAAACAGGGAGGGGACAGACCACCCAGGAGAAGCAGACAGTGCCCACAGCACATCCAGATGCCAGTGACACCCAAGGCAGACACCCAAATGGGAAGGGGTGAAGAGGAGGTAAGGAGTCCCACAGAAGAAGCACCAGCTCAGGCACCAAGACACTGAACAACATCCTCTGGTGGAACCTCAAGTAACATCAAGTCGTGGCAGGAGAGTAGAACCCAGTGCAACACGGTTAGGCCAGCAGAGCAGACCAGCAGCAACATGGAGCGGGCCTGCCACAATCTGGCAAAGGCTAATGTTGTCATAGTATAAATGTATATTGAAATGCAACATTGCATTAGTTTAATAGGCACTGCTCCCTATGGTATGTAGACTTCTTAACACACTAATTTCGAAGCTATGTTTTTTGAGACCTGGATCGTAG
This sequence comes from Crocodylus siamensis, assembly GCF_052110815.1. Lineage (NCBI taxonomy): Eukaryota > Metazoa > Chordata > Crocodylia > Crocodylidae > Crocodylus > Crocodylus siamensis. Next base: position 38,673,447 of record NC_143397.1, on the reverse strand, counting down.
GAACTTTGTCCTAGTGTTTCATAGAAAACTGAAGTTGTGGTGAGTTTTGTTCTAGCAAAGGGAAATAGTAATTTCCTTAGAGAGTCAACATCCATATTACTTCAGGGGGACCTCAGCAGACAGTGGACACAAGGGGAAGAATTGTGGTAGGGATCCACACACTGTGCAGTTGCACTGCTGTCAAACATTTCTGTCTGTGTCATCTGCTTTGAGATTTAGTTTCCACACTTGATTTTTCAAACATTAATACAGAGGATGTAATATATTCTAAAGCAGACTGGAATATAGTTTGGAATAAGTGTACAAGGTAACTAACGTTTGTGAGTTTGGTCAATTTTTACACACAGTATTTTTAGGGGCTTTTTTCCTGTTGGTTTTCTTTCTCTGGTCCACCCAAAGAAGATTTACACTTACAATTACCATGAGCAGAACAGGTTATGTATGATTTCCACAGTAAATTAAAGAAGGCTCTGTAATCTAGGGCACCACAAATGTACTTTGATCTTTTTAACTTATGGTGCTTTTTTCCTTACAGCTGGCAAGTGGAGTGGTACAGATAAGTCTGCACCACATCATGGAGATCTTTGCGTAAACTGAGGTGAGTGTTAGATAGATTATGCCTTGCATTGTGCCTTCTTTGATCTGCACATATTTTGCTATTTGATCCCTGCATTGCACATTAAGCCATGTATTAAGTAGTTCTTTCTCATTTGTCTTTCAGATGTTGCCAGGTATTACACTGGACATTCTGTATGTTTTTTCACGTATACTTAAAATTGAATATATTTAATGTTCCCTTATGCTGCTATGTTTCATTTACAAAGATTTATTCTATATACTGAAAATTTTACTTCTTACCAAAAATATATTATCCTGGAAGCAAATTGAGTCAAATGTTCTCTATGTGCCTGTAATTCTTCTGCAATTGTGTGAAGTGTGAAAATTCATTTGACTGTTTTTAGTGAAAGATACGAGGGGTGGGAGATAGAAACTGTTTTACTTCTGCCAAGCAAGCATGGCAAAGTACAGATGATATATTTCATTGTTGGAGAGAGGATGGAAGAATATGCTTCCAAAATGCATCACCAAATTTGAGGAGGGAAAAGGGATTTGAGATAAATATATGTATTTCTCCATCATTGATACAGTGGATATTATTACATAGTATGACCTAATCAAACAAAAGAACTAATTAAAGATCAATTAATAAAAATAGATGTGGCTTCCAGGCAACAAACTTCTTAAAATCATTGATTTCCATAGCTGTAGGATAGAAGCCAATGGTAATTTCTTTTCTGAACTGGGAACAAAATATTCATTTTTGCTTTTTGCTGGAAAGTGTTGATCAGAAAAAAAAGTAAGTAGTAGATTTCATAAAACTAAACAGGGCAGAATTTCCTCGTTATTTAAATCAGATACTTGCCAGCAGAATGTACAGGAGAAATGGTATGGTTGAATTGATTAATGGTATTTTGCTGTATTAATCAGTACCCTAGAGTGGCGCTAGGAGGCAATCTAGAGACAGCCTGCCTAAGGAAACGTAGCCAAGATCCTGACATCTGTAATCATGTAAAAGTTCCATAGCACTTTTCACAATGGGGATTATTAGTTGTTATGTCTAGGTCAAATTCCACTTGAGTTATAACATTAAGCGTAATGTCCCCCATGTAACTTTAAATGAAAAAAATTGTGTGCCAGTGATCCATATACTGCTTTACCTGTAATCTGACCACCAATTTATCATGCTGGGGTAATTTCTAAAATATCAAACCCATAAACAGGGTTTTAAGTTTAGGTACCTGCCTGAATTTACCGTTTACTTCTCCCCCCCCCACTCCCCTCTGCCCGGCTTTCCTCCCCTCCTCTCCCCTCCCTCTCTAACCTTTGTTTTCCTAATTTCTAGCTATTTACTATTACCTTGCTTACCATTAGCACTCCTTCACCCATTTTTCCCTGTCCCCCCCACCCTTCTCTACCCATTGGTTTCCTAATTTCCACCTATTTACATTCTCACTGACATTCTGTCACACTTCTAGCTTCTTTCACTCTTTGGAGATCTCAGAACAACAACAGAGTATCCTTATGCTTGAAGAAGAGTACTTGTGCCTGAAAGCTTGCAAAGAACTTTGTTCCACCTACTCAGTTGGTCTAATAAAAGATATCACATCTACCCAAAGAAACTTGCAAACCTATAAACAGTTTCAAATAGCTGAGCATCTATGTTAAATCACCTTGCCAGAGAAATATTTCCTTCTTTGCCCCAAATTTGAATGTTTCCCCTGATTTCAAAAAATGATATTTAATTCACAGCTCAGTGGTATGTTCTAGTCTAAATATTGCATTCCATTCCATTCCTAGTCCTTGTGGGCCCTTTTAATCCTCAAAGGTCCCAAAGGTTGCTACAGTATGACAAGTGGGGCTATTATAGCTACCTATTATTAAAACTAACTGATACTTTCCAGTATAAAACCATATTCTTATAACTTATACCTTTATCAAATGTTAACCATGTGGACTAAAATTTTCACGCCACAGATCTGAACTTTTTGAAAACCAAATCAAAAATAGTTCAGCCATTCCTGAGAACAAAGCTAGGGAAAATACTTAATCTATGTGGACTTTATTTTGAAAAGCAATAGCACAGGCATGTTTAAGAGCAAGGACTTGACATTTAGCAAGTGAAAGACCATTGTTTCAAGGATGTACCTTTTGCCATCCCTATAAAAAGAGGCCTAAGTGGCTGAATCCAGACGAGCACAGCCATGCAGCACCACAGACCACACATTCAGGTGTTCTCCATGCAGCATGGCCAGGGGGGTGGGGAGGGGGAGATTTGACCCCAGGATCTCCCCGTGTCAAAAAAAAAACCAAAATGAAAAAAAAGCAGGGCAGCAGACTAAGAACTGGTTTCTCCAAAGAGGAGGGACCCACATCGTCTGACATGACCCATATTGGTGGCACCACTTAAGCAGTAGGTATGGGCAGTCAGATCAGATGAAGGGTGATGGGGCAGCTAGGAGTGGTTGGGCATGGAGACTGGAACCAAGAACTAAAGGGTTCTTTCTTTCTGTCTAGAGTGTGCGGGCAGGTCTTGCAGGCCATAAGCCCAGGCCTTGTCCCTGAGGCACAGACCTTCGGGCCAGCTTGTATATGGTTTTACTGTCCTCCATTTGTCACTCTCCTGGAATAAATGTTTCCTAAAAGTCAAAGTCTTTCTTTGTTTGTTTCTTTCTTTCTTATGGCTTTAGGAATAAGAGCTGTCATCACAATTTTAATTCCAAATTTCCCAACCAGACCAATGCCCTGTTGGAAAGCAAGTATAACTCTAGGATGTCACCCTCAAACTTATATCTGGGGAAAGATGTTATTATGTGCTCCATGGTTTGGTCAGGGTTTCCACAGCCATAGCCAGGCAAGGTTTTTAAGCACAACTTGTATATCAGGTGGCCACACTGGCCATGTTCAGTACGTATCCTATTAAGGGTTGTCCACATGCTCCATAGAAGGTTGATGCCTGATTGTTGCATTGTTGGGGTAGAGACAAGGTATTTATTTGGGAAACTGTTTTCTGCCCAAGCTTTCCTCCAAGATTCTTCAGTGTCGTGGTATAGGAGGTGCTCAGTTCATGTCAAAAAAGGTTTTCATGAAATCATATGACAAGTTGGGAGACATTGAAGGTCTCTGTGGATGGGTAGGTCCAGATTATTATTGATACACATTATTTCCCTATATGTTGCTGCATTTGATTGAACAGAGGAAGGAGTAATGTTTGAAAGTACTGGTAGTCACTGCACTGGAGTTGATATCAAAGTTTCAGAAAGAGTTTTTATTACTGAGTAGAATTGTATGTCAATGAGTTTGGTATGTCGACTTGGGGCCCAGACAGATGCATAGTACTCAGCTGTTGAGAAAACCAGGGCTATGGCAGGAATGCAGAGAACAGCTGGCAAGCTTTTGGATGATGTTTATGCATAGCTTTGTTTTCATGGCAGTCTTTCAAAGGTGATAATGGTAGGTTAGAGAGCAGTCAAGGGTCACCCCAAGGTAAGTAGGAGTCAGGTTGTGATGTGCTTTTTCTCCTCAGAAGGTGATATTGAGGGTGATATGTGCCTTGTGATTTTCAAGATGGAATACGGAGATGATAGACTTGGTTGGATTTGGTTCTATCCATGTATCAAAGTATTCAGCCATTACTGATAAAGCAGATAAAAAAATCTATGAAGGCAGCCCTGGTCTTGACTGCAAGCTTTCCTTGGCCTATGATACTGTGTGGAAAGATGGACTGATGCTCAAACTGTCCCTGCTGCTGTCAACTCTGTGTTCCTGGGAAACCTTGGTGCAGTACCCAGCCTGTCTGACTCAAGAAGGTCCCCCCTCCTCGCCCTCCCACCACCTCTGGCTGAACCAGAACTGATCAAAAGAAGGACTTACAAAGAGCAATGAAGATGCAGTGAGAGACACACCTAAATCCTTCTGGATAAGGGTGACAGGATTAAGACAACTTCCCTAGTCTCTTTTGCATCAGAGATGGGAAAGGGAGCCACCTCCATTAGCATTTAGAATGGAAAACAGAGATTCCAAGGCAGGGACTGCACTGAACTCTGGGACCAGAGAAGCATGATGGGGAATCCCTGCTCCAAATACTAATCAGCCCACATCTGCACACACCTGCCTCAGCATTTATCAGACCAATTCTTGCAATGACTCCTTTATTGGTACCCAAAACACTGATTCTGCCTGTCTGCATTGTGAGCTCCATCAGAGTAATGCCACCCATATACAGGAGCAATCAGTTCCTATTATCCAGCATATCAGCCATCATTTACCCATAAACAAACCTAGCGTTCTCCCTTGAGCCACTGGTGGTTCCCTACAAAAACTGCTACCCAAGCTTAAGTTTCTGTTCTGGTGCTCTGATCCAAACACTGCACCAGTTTCACTTCCCTGCCTGGAAAACCTTTACTGATCATGCTGAGGGCTCTGCCTGTCTGCAAGCTCCAACAAACACCTGGGAACCTCAACCCGTTCAGCTTCACTGAGTGGTGAGATCCCAACTCTCTTTCTCTCACTCTCTCCCTCTTTGTTCCAGCCCACTTTCTAAACCTCAGACTTGGTTTAATCCCTCTCTCCCTTACTCCAGGCACAGCTTTCTAAACCTGACTTTTGCTGATCAAACTTGAGCTAGGCTTCCCTAAATACTCAATTGATACTGTGTAATATTGTAACTGCTTTGTTTGTTTGTGTCTCCTTGGATTACTACTAGTGTCGTAATAAGTTTCATGTACCTGGCAATAAAATAACTTTTATGGTGAAGCTGGTTGCCGCACTGTCTCTGAACCTCATTTGTTCTTCCTTCTCCTCAGCCTCCCCATGTGCTCTGCAGCAACGCTTCTTTTGCCTATGCCAAAGATCCCTGTAAAGCCCAAAAATCCTGTGGGGTTTGCTCATCAAAGGAATTACTACCAGGACAGTTGGGACAAGAGATGGGGAAGTGCTGAGTTGGGGGATTTGAGGGTGCCAGCCTGTTAATGCTGATTGACCCGGCCCGGCTCAGACACTGTTCCTGTGCTGAGTTCAGGGCACATAAGGGTAGCAGCCTGAAAATGCTAAGCAACCCTGCACATTCAGACTTGGTCTGATAACTTTTGTGTGTCTAACTACATTTTATTGTTGCCCTGCTGAACTAAGTTCTGTGCTGAGTCCGGGGCATATGAGGGTGTCAGCCTATAAATGCTTATTGACCTAGCTCGGCTCAGACATGCTCTGTTCCTGTGCTGAGTCCAGGGTATATGAGGGTGTCAGCCTACAAATGCTGAGTAACCCTGCCTGCTCAGACGTGCCCTGTTAGTGTGTGTGTGTGATCAGTTTGGTGGCTGGAGGAACCCTTTCCCACTGAAACAAAGCCTTGCAAGGTAGCTCCATCGGGGGTGAGGACTTTCAGAAGGGAGAGGCAGAGCTCCATATAGAAACACAAGTGATACAAGCAGCACATTGATAGAATTACAGAGACCCCAGAAACATAACTGTAATAAATGAGCGCACCCCAAAGGGATGGGCAAATCTGATAATACTGCTGCCATGTACCAAATTACTCCAGCTGTTGTGGACCTGGACAAGCAACAGAAGGATGAAGATCTACCTGTGAGATAAGGTCAGCACTCCAAGAGTACTCAACAACAGCTTCCCACAGGGTAGTGTTCTGGCACCGACACTTTTTAACATCTACATAAGTGACATGCCCTACACATCATTGTGGAAATTTATCTCTACTGATGATATCGCTTTGACCACACAAGGAATACCTTTTTAGGATACTGAAGCCACACTGAACAAAAGGGTTGAAGGAAAGAAACTGAGTAGTAAATGAGACAGATCTGATGGAGAGTTGATGCATGGGGAGAGAGTAGGGAGTGGCTGGACAAAGGGACTGAAATGAAGAGCTGTGGTGGTAAACAGATTACACAATAAGCCTGGGGACTGTTTTCAGTGGAGACAGAAAATATGGACAAGCAAATGACTAGAGGCCAAACAGAAAGAGAGAGAGAAAAAGAGAGAAGAGTGGTGTGATTGGGACACAGCAAAAAGGATCATGATTTCAGGGTTTGACAGAAGAGACCATGGCCACTGAAGCACAGAGTCTAGAGAGCAGCCCAAGTTTCCTGAGTCTCAATGTTCCTCTGCTGCTGGGCAATGTCTTTGTGCTTCATTCTCTTCTAGTGCTGGTCCACATAGAGGACAACACAGATGGATCTAGGATTTTGAAAAAGGCCGGTAAAGATAGTGTGGCGCTTTATCACATACAACACATAGTTTTCTCCAGGTAAAAAAGAAACTAGAAACTTTACTAATAAACTGGGGCTCAGGGCTGAAGCAAAAACAAATATAACTATATCAGAATATGCACTAATTTGCTATATCATATGTATAAAAACACAACAAACTAGGCAAAAAATAATCAAATAATGTTGTTTCATTAGTCCTGTAGAATTAAATGTACACCTCTTTCTTCACATTCATAAAGCAAAGTCTAGTTTTCTTGAGCATCTTGATAATTCATCCAATGCTCCATTGAAAGTTATTTAAACCCCTGAGTTAATGTTCTCCTGAGTTAAGATTTCCACCCTGAGTTAATGTTTTTAGCTAAAGTTAAAGACAGTCTGCAGAGTTGTAAAATAGGAGCAGCACTACCAGGAGCAGCTAGCAGACAGCAGAATTGCAGAATAAAGGATAGTTTGATCAGTGGAATATCAAGTCCATCAAAAAAGAGAAAGGATCATTAACACCTATGGAATGAAATGCTTAGAAAGAACAAGGTAGTTTATAATGATCTATAAAGTCAAGTGACTGCCTCACTGCTGCCTGAATAGAGATGCTGCTACTACTGTGAGGCAGCTGTTTTTTAACTTTGGGTGGGCAGGAATCAAAGAGGAGTGCAACTGGATCCACCCCTGGAGAACAACAATCTAAGCCTGCTATCACTTCGGTTGTTAACTCAAGTGACAGAGATCCATACAGTGGACCAGTGACTCCAACTACTGAGGAACCATTTGGGTGTCAGTATGATGCAATACAATAGAATTTTTAGGGGTGGATGTTAGTTTGTTTAAAAGGCAGAGCTCATTTGCACGCATGGAGTAGGCATACAATGTCTCAGTGGAGTGCTGCTTTGCACTTAGATATACCCGTACCTTAGCCTTGGGTGTTTCTCCAGGGTTATGAGACAGCTGAATTGAGGGGCTTCAAGGATCTATATTTTGGTACACAGTGAGGCAGACCATGCCTAAGTGATATTGTAGATCTAGTCTTAATTGTTTGTTCCTCATTTTCTGAGTGACTATGAGTTGTAGAAGTGCTGAGCACTCAGAGCTGTAATTGAACTCAACTGTCATTGCATTATGAACATTTGAAGTGTTATATAATAATGTGTTCTCAGAAAAAATCAAGTTCCTAGGCATCTCAAATTGGACATTTAAATTAGTGGATCTTTTTCACCTGAATCTCTTTGCACCTTGTCATGGAAATTTTTTGAGTATGTGCTGCCAGTACAGAAGAGGTTAAACTGACATGCGCAGTTTGAAGCTGTGAGTGGAAATTTCCAAGGCTCACCCAGTCCTTGCCCCCTGGGTGACCTGCGGAGCTGTCAATCATTGTTGACCTACTTTCCCCACAGACGCATGCTCAGATTGTGTCAGCTCCTGACTGAGAGCATGCTCAGTCAGAACCTGACATGAGGTAATCGGACTAGAAATTTCTCTGCGGAGAGCACGTTGATTGGCTACTAAATTGATATAAAAGTTCTGTGAGCCCCTCCCTGGGGGTGGTGTGTGGTGGTGTGTGGTGGTGTGGTGGTGGTGTGTGAGGGGAGATCGCGCGGACCAGAGACAGAGGCTGCTGCTGCAGGGACTGTTCTCTGAGTCAGGCTTCAGGGCCTATTGATCTCCTCCTTCGGTGGCTTATTGCTTATTGTACTACGGTTTTGACTACGTTCATCTGGCTTCCTGACTTACCTTTCGAACTGATTAACGGCTTACGATTTCGGATCACCCTATGGACTTTGTTTAACCCGGTTCCGGACCATCGACCTCGGCTTTCTTCACCAACTACGACTCTGCTCATCCCTCCAACTGACGTCTCCGCTGCATCACCTTCTGGCTACTGACCTCGGCTTTTCTCATTCGACCACCCGATTCGTCCATTGCTGTGGACTGGCGTCACGCGGTTCAACATCACCGTGTTACAGTTCGTTTTATTGTTTGTTTCGTTGTTTGTAATCCCCATTTATGAGCTGTTGACCAGCCCTGGGACTAGGTCTTCGGACTGAACCTCGTGGGCCAACAGACCCCTTTGTTGTTAATTGTTTGTTTGTGTTCCAACTGTAACTGAAGACCTTTCTGCCTACGCCTGAAGCGTAAGTCAAATAAATTCACCTGTTTTTCCTCAACCCGCTCCGAGTCCCTAACTCCAGACTCTACGCCGCTAATCCCACCTGTCCGTATCTGATTGCCACCCCGGCCCACCGTGACCTTGGGGCCCGATCCTTCGGTTTTCCCCGACATGGCGTCACGAACAGGATCAATGGGAGGCGTATTGGAGTCGGAGATTATAAGGAGTTGCCCATGGAGCAACCGAGTCCGGCAGACCATCGGTGCCGAGGACTTATGGGACCACATAGCATTCCATCAGGCCGCACCGGCTGAAGGAACTGTGAGCGGGTACCTGTCCCTCCGGGGAGAAAGTGGGGAAGAATGGGCCGTTCGGCTCACCCCAAGTGCGCTGGGTTGTATTCTCCAGGATCCTCGGGCCGTTTACCGCCCAAGGGGGGAGACCGGGACCGTAGCCCTGGCCCGTAAGAAACCTTCGGGCATGGCAACTTCAGGCCCGGATCGAGAATTTGCCCGGTGCATAAAGTATGTGAAGGAGGGTGGTGAGGATACCCCTCCTGACGGGTTTAACTGCCCGACCCTTGCCATCGGGTCTAGGGGGCATGAGCTCTTGGTCCAGCTACGAGAGTGCCTGGAGAAGGACGGCAGAAAAATAAAATGGTCGGGACCCCGTTGGAAGAAAGGCCGTATAATAAATGTGCTTTTTCGGGAGTATGTTGTCTTACTGAGGGAGCTAACTGACACTAGGGCCCAGCTCATGGCAGCAACCAGAGCTGTGACACAAAAATTGGCCGAGCGGCCATTACAAGATGGCGCCGACCAAACTGTCAGCGCGCCAAAACCAATGCTGACGTCACGACGCCCAGCTCCACCCATCCCGAGCCTGCCTTCCGGGAAAACCCCGTCTATGATTCCGCCCACCGAGAGCCGGCCTCCCGCAACAGCGCCACCTGCTGTACGCAAGCCACCACCTCCGTACGTCAGCCAGCGCCACCAGGAGGACGTACGCGAGAATTGCACCCAAACGGATAACGAAGACTGCAACAAAGTAATTAAGCACAGCATAGGAACGGAAACAACTGAAACAACAAGCGAAGATAAGACTAACAACGTAACCATAAGGAAATCAAGAGTGAGCACGAATACTATTGGAACCGATACGAATGATGTAACAACAAGAAGCTTAACGATTAAGACGAGTACCATCGGAACAAACACAAGCAACGGATTAATAGAAATGACTAAACCAGTAACCAAGATGAATTATACAAACGAAACCATAAGTGCTGATGAAACTGAGAACGACTTCATAAGAGTAACACGAAATAAACCAAGCCAACAACACAACGATTACACCGAAGAACTGGTATCTGCTTTTCCCATTGCAGTCCAAAAATGGGTAACTGATCCTCAGGGTCAGACAAGACAGACCATCACGACACGAACCAGAACACGCTCTGAGATGAATGAATTGAGAAAGGAAACCGGCATACGAAATGATGAAACACCGATTGCCTGGTTGGGGCGTTTAGTAGCAGAAGCAGGGAGTGAGACCATCAATCAAGATGAAGCCTTGCAGCTCGTGCGCAATTCAGCTTGGAGCCGAGCTAAAGTAGTGGACCCGGTGCCAGTGCTGGCCAATTATTATTGGCCAATACCCATTCCAGCTCTGGTTACCGAGGCACTTCAGAGGAAGATCCACACCTGGCACGAGGGACATGCGGGTCGTGCGAGTGCTACCTCACTGGTGTATACAGTGATCGGAGCCTCATACGCCATGTGGAACCCAGCCCACCAAGCTTTGAATTTGACACCTGCTCAGGTGCAGGGGGCATGGCCACACAGATATGTACTATCATCTGGGGATGTACCTTGTTTACAAGAAGCGGTCGATGCCGCCACTGAAATCTACGGTGGGAATCAAAGTATTACCGCGAGGTTATTACTAAGTACATCCGTGAATGGGCCCGTTATCCATACTCTGGGACAGCTCGACCAGTTAAGAGGAGCCATGGAGAAGCAACGACATCAAAAGAGTGTAAGCTTCGACAGGGATGAGAAATGGGAATCAAGATATGTACACATGATTGAGCACAATCAAAAAACTACTGATAAAAACCAACGGAAACCACCTCGAGTGTCACCACAGGAAACAAGAAAATATTACTCTCGATCTTCTCCGCCGCCAGCCCGTACAAGTTACTCACCGCCCCAGAGGACCCCTCTAGAAAGAGCCATGTTTGGGTTCCTTCTAGACAAGTCTGGCCTAAGTAAGGAACAACTGAGAGCCCTAAGAGATGAGGGACAGCGAGCTCTCGCCAGAGCTCTAGGGTTTGTTGAGAAGACCAAGCCAAAAAACGAGTGATCGCCATCGGCGTAAGTCCGGCGATCGATGGCTTGACCAGCTCAGAAAAGCGACAAACGGACTCAGCAATCGAAGTAACACAAAGCGAACGTAAGCGAAACGAACCTAAACCGAACTCAAACGAGGAAACGATTAACGAATTGAAACGAAGCAAACTTAAACGTGATGAAGCAAAACTAAGCGGACAAACCGAACTGAAACGGCGTAACCCAGAACGAAACGAACCAAAGCGTAACGAATCTACACGAAGCGAAACTCAACGAAGCGAATCCAAACGACGAAATGAAAAAACCGAAGTAAAGCGAAGAACACAAACCGAACTTGAAGAAACCGTGATAACCGAACCAAAACGTACCAAAACGAAACAAAGTCTGAAGCATAACGAAACCGCACGAAACGAATCGAAACAAAACCAAGAAAAACCAAGCGTAACGGAAACTATTTTGTCTGAAGGAGTACAGGAGAGGGTTGGAGAAAAAGACATGGAAGCCCGAACCGGAAAACAAAAGATATTGGTAGCGACGAACCACATGAAACTCTTTGATAGCGATCCTCGACCGTACGCCTCAATAGAGATACAGAACCCCGATGATCCACACGACATCACTACGGCAAGATTCCTACTAGATACAGGGGCCCAGGTTAATGTCATCAAACCGTCGATCCCACATCATCGTACCAACAAGGTAATGATGGTTCAAGGCCTCAATGCTGCTACTGCAACAGCTCGTGTGAAATTTACCGTCAAGGGCCATCCCAAACGACTGGATGCGGTCCTCGGGAACGTGAACATTTTAGGAATCCCTGGCATTCGCACTTTGGAACTGAAACATAAGGTGTCAGAAGTCCTACCTATCATGACTGTACCTAGACCAGAGTGGCATACACCCTCGCTAAAAATCCACTCCCTATGGCGGTATACTCCGATACCAACGAAAGTGCATCTTCAGGATCCTCTGGACACCTTGCTAGACGACTTGGTCCGTGAAGGCTCCATCAGGCGAATACAGGCGAGTACTTACCTTTCCCCAGGTTGGGGGATACCAAAGCCTGGAAGACCAGACGCCGTACGCCTCGTTGTGGATTACCGTGAGGTTAATAGACGTTGTGTAGCACTGACCCAACCTTCATCGAGTACGCTGCCACAGAACCTATATGAGATGGCCAATTATCAAGCCCATGACTGGGTGGGCACGACTATAGATCTGAAGAACATGTTCTATTCCATACCTATCGACGACTCTGAGGGTATCCTCAACATGTGCATCAGAGGGAAAATGTTTCACTGGAACGTATGTCCGCAGGGCTATCGAAATGCTCCAGCCTTAGCCACCAGTGCTATGAATGACACCCTTGACAGATTCACCAAAAGCAACGAAATCGCCAAGTCCATCCGAATCTGGGCTTACCTCGATGACATCGCCATCATGGGTAGGAACGCAACCGAAGTAATCCAAGTCACGACCGATCTCATCCAACATTTAACTACTGAAGGATGGATCGTAAATAAAGAAAAATCTCAACTGCACCCGACGAGTGAGATCACGTTCTTAGGGACTACCTTTACTCGTGACCTCCGTAAAGGCGTGGCCCATGATGATCTCTCCTTTGATTTATGGAAAAACAAAGAATTATCAAAGAAGGTAGACTTTCAATCCCTGCTGGGAAGATTGAATTGGGTCCGACATTTCATCACTCCTGATCATCTCCCAGTTATAGCTCGGATTCAGAGGCAAATTCGAGAGAAGTCCAGGCGCCAAACCCCCTGGACCCCAAAGGATGATAAAGCATTACACAACCTCGTAATATCTATTCGGGGAACGAATCTTCACGCGATTGATTTTGATTCGCCATTAACGGTCACGGTGGGATTTACAACAGAGCACATTTTCACCACGGTAAAGAATACAGATGGAAACTTAGTATTTCTCGCTCATCGTACCATCCGCACGAACCAACATCGATATGGTGCCATAGGCAAAACCCTCCTAGCCGCTCAGCTGGCAGAACCACTCGCTGTCGGCCAAGGGCGATTGCAGGCAGTAGGAGCAACTTTGATACCTCGCCTAGCTCACGACCGACCCGATCCATGTTTCCATGGAGAACCAGCCACATGGAGTGCTTTAGTCTTAAATCACTTATACCATTGGAATGCATGGAAGTACGAGGATCTACCGCCGCCCCCGATCATTGACACAACACTACACCTCACATTGTACGGAACAACCCAGCCGGCTTGGATGGCGTCGGATGGTTCCACCCGTGAAGGCGGGAAGTATGGTTTTTATTGTCATCCATGCTGCATACACGATATCAAACCCGGCTGTGAGTCAGCCCAACGTAATGAACTCCTGGGATTCCATGCAGTTACACAGCACTGCTTAGAAAACCACGACGCGACTCTCCCTGTCCCAATCATCGCTATTGATTCTCATTACATCTACGAGATAATAACTGGTACGACTAATCCGACTGAACACCTTGACATTTGGGAAGACACATACCGACTGTTGTCGCAGTTCACGATCCTACCACTAGTCCGCCACACACGTTCCCATAGGAATGACACCGACCCGGTACACGCTACAATCGATGAGTTGCTACGACCAGTACCTAATGATGAAGTACTCCCCCTAGACGATACGAGCGAACCCTCGCCACGACTAGTACTCCCCCTAGACTAACCCTGATGAACTGATGAAGTTCCCCTTAGACGATACGAGCGAACCCAGGCCACGACTAGTAACTAATGATGAAGTATTCACCCTAGACGAAACGAGCGAACCCATTTGTATTGACCCCTACCTCACTTGGTTGCACGAGCGATGGAGTCATCCAGGCCCCAAGGCATGCTACTCCCGATGGCGTGAGACCATAGTAGAAAAGCCACAGTATGGCTTACATCGTGACTGGAGGCGCGTAGTCCAAGCCTGCGCAGCCTGTGCAAAGGAGAAAGTACATCCAACGAGGAGCACGCAAGGAGCCCTCGCAAAAGAAAATTTCAACCCAGGTCAAACCTGGCAAGTCGACCTTTTTGGGCCATTACCTGGAGCCTCAGTCCCAAATAAGGGGCTACTCGTTATTGATCTCGGCTCTCGGCTAATGACCGTCATACCCCTTCGGAAGTCCCACGCCGCAGCAGTTACTACAGCCTTAACCGCCGTCTTCGCGATGTGGCAAGTTCCCACCACAATACAATCGGATGGTGGGCCACCTTTTACATCGAACACTGTCGAAAAATTCGCTAGGTCATATAACATCACATGGCATCATCATCTTCCTTACCATCCCCAGTCCAATGGGGTTGTGGAACGGGCCATAGGACTTTATAAAGAAGCGCTCCGAGTAACGGGAAATGGGAGTTATCGAAATTGGACAGTCCGTAATCATGAGATCCTAATTAATCTGAATGCGACCAAACCCTTGTGGGAACAATCTACGGAAAAACCAGTCGAACCATGGGAGAAGAAATTTGCAGACAACGAGTTAGTGTGGGTCTCCCTTCCAGACCATAACCATCGCCATCCTAAAGTTTTGCAAGGCGTAATACAATCTGCAGAGAGCTATCCGAACACCTACTTGGTCACCCTTACAGATAGCGGACGGACCATACTCACCCACCACAACTGGCTATCGAGACGCTCTAATACAGAAACGATTCTACCACAAGACGTTAACCATACCAATGAAACTACTTAAAGTCACAGCTCCTGTCCTCCCAGCAAGGGGGCAACTGTTTGTCCCTTATTAAGTGCTGGAAGGTACAGGAGAAAGAGGTCTATAGGAAAAAAGGACACGTTCTGTTGTTTTGTTTATGTTTGTCGTTTCAGGTTATCGGATCATTCCTCAGAGGATTTGAGAGGAGCCTGGAAATTAGAGTGACAACTTAAATCAGACAAGGCTACAAAGATGCCAAGAAGACAAAAGGACTTTGGAGTACTCTGGGTTTTGATGTGTTGTAAATATGTTACTTTTGTATCTACGGTATCGATCTCAGATTCTGAGCGGTCTCAAAATTCGGTTCTGTACTTGTTGTCAATGTGGGCTAATGCCACGGGAGACGACGAGAATGGTAAGGGATTGACCGCGTGTCTTAAAATCCCTCTGTCCGTAGAGGATTCGGTCCTCATCCCATATTCAGTACCGTTTGACATCGAAACATGGTTTACCAAGGTCTCAGAAAGTGGGGAGAATGTTATCAATATCTCTGTCCCCTTGATGGGAGGAGGCTATATTCTGACTAGTTACACTTGGCCCCGTGGATTTAATCTCACCACTCTCTCGCTAATCACTCGACCACCTCGTGAGGAGTGCTGGGAAAGGGAAGCTCCATGCGCTTGTTCCACTATCCCATGGGGGATACACCCCGAAGGTGAGGATTGGTCTCGACCAGACATGTCGCTAAAGTGGGACCCCCGCTCAATTATCCCACCTTGGCACCTCACCCTCGTTCCCAGGGGAAGGAAAACTTCCGACCCTGAGGTCGTCCTCTCACCCCTCGTAAAGCCTACTCCCTTGGTGGTGTGGAACGAATCATTAACAATCGATCTAACTCAGCCAGGCCCCAGGGGAAACAATTCATTGTTTAGTTTTTATTACCCCATATTACGAGCGGTGTTAGTAAGTGCTCTCTGCCATGGTGTGGAACAACCCATTAGACAATCCGGCCCCCCGGAAAGGACTAGGCATGCTTTTCCTGCCCCAGGTCGATGCTCTGAATTGAGTACACCAGCACCTTTGGGAATGGTATGGGCATGCTCGGACGGGCGATTGTACACCACCCTACCAGCTACATTATCAGGTGTACAGTGTTTCTTGAGTTCGATTTTATTTTGTCCACCTCTACAGGCTTCCACGGCACACCCGCCGAGTCCCCTTGTGTCACACCGAGATAAAAGATCTCGTACTCCGGTGTGGAGTTCTTTAACGAGTGGGGAAAAAGTTGCCCAGGGACTCAGTTGGGGTTTTGAGGGTCTCTTTTTCTGGGGACTCGCGATCGCCAAAGCCCGGATAGCATTAGCACAACTTTCTGAGCAGGTTGAGTTACTCGCAAATCATACGGCCACGGGTTTTGACCTCGTAGACCAACAGCTACAAGCAGTGTCGCGCATGACTATGCAGAACCGATTGGCGCTAGATGCACTCCTCATCCAGCAGGGAGGACTGTGCCAGTATTTGAATCTGTCCCACGATATGTGCTGCATAGCCATCCCTAATGTCAGCGTCCCACTACAAGGTCAAATCATCAAAATCCGAAAAATTGCAGAGGAGGTCAATTCCATTGCGGGAATAGGAAAAGGATGGCTGTCTAGAATATTCAATTGGTTGGGCTTTAATGTGTCGTCATGGCTAACGAATTTATTAACACCATTGTTATCGTTTTTATTCGTGTTCTTAGTTATCGTTCTTATTGTTAGTTGTATTTCTAAGATTCTGACACGGAAGGTTTCAGCTTTGTCTGTACACGTGTATTCCATCGTTCCCTCTCCCGATAAGTTTCGGAACGACGACAACACCGAGGGGGAGGAGGTATAATTCGGCCTTCTAGCTTCTGTGCTGACAGCAAGGGGGCATGTCATGGAAATTTTTTGAGTATGTGCTGCCAGTACAGAAGAGGTTAAACTGACATGCGCAGTTTGAAGCTGTGAGTGGAAATTTCCAAGGCTCACCCAGTCCTTGCCCCCTGGGTGACCTGCGGAGCTGTCAATCATTGTTGACCTACTTTCCCCACAGACGCATGCTCAGATTGTGTCAGCTCCTGACTGAGAGCATGCTCAGTCAGAACCTGACATGAGGTAATCGGACTAGAAATTTCTCTGCGGAGAGCACGTTGATTGGCTACTAAATTGATATAAAAGTTCTGTGAGCCCCTCCCTGGGTGTGGTGGTGTGTGGTGGTGTGGTGGTGGTGTGTGAGGGGAGATCGCGCGGACCAGAGACAGAGGCTGCTGCTGCAGGGACTGTTCTCTGAGTCAGGCTTCAGGGCCTATTGATCTCCTCCTTCGGTGGCTTATTGCTTATTGTACTACGGTTTTGACTACGTTCATCTGGCTTCCTGACTTACCTTTCGAACTGATTAACGGCTTACGATTTCGGATCACCCTATGGACTTTGTTTAACCCGGTTCCGGACCATCGACCTCGGCTTTCTTCACCAACTACGACTCTGCTCATCCCTCCAACTGACGTCTCCGCTGCATCACCTTCTGGCTACTGACCTCGGCTTTTCTCATTCGACCACCCGATTCGTCCATTGCTGTGGACTGGCGTCACGCGGTTCAACATCACCGTGTTACAGTTCGTTTTATTGTTTGTTTCGTTGTTTGTAATCCCCATTTATGAGCTGTTGACCAGCCCTGGGACTAGGTCTTCGGACTGAACCTCGTGGGCCAACAGACCCCTTTGTTGTTAATTGTTTGTTTGTGTTCCAACTGTAACTGAAGACCTTTCTGCCTACGCCTGAAGCGTAAGTCAAATAAATTCACCTGTTTTTCCTCAACCCGCTCCGAGTCCCTAACTCCAGACTCTACGCCGCTAATCCCACCTGTCCGTATCTGATTGCCACCCCGGCCCACCGTGACCTTGGGGCCCGATCCTTCGGTTTTCCCCGACACACCTTAGTTCTCAGCTGTAAAATGGGAATAGCACTCCTCCAGGCTCAAGAGTGTTGAGAAAATTTAATTTATTAATGTTTGTGAGGCACCCATACTACAGTAATGAGACACACAAAAAAAATCCATGAGGAAATTACTTGTTCTGTCTTCAGAGCTGGGTAGATTTTAAATAATGCGCAGTAAGTATGCTTGTGACCTTATTTGTTGATGAATGATGATAAAACAAAATATTGAATAGGTAATCATTAGCTGACAATCTTTCCATCCTGTGCACTGAGTGAGGCAGGGTACTGTGGAATAAAACAGTATGTGACTATGTGAGTAAAGAGCGCATCATAATGCATCTGCACAAAGAAGTTGAATTAAGGTTCCATTGGCAGCCTTAATTTTAGCATTTCCTGGCTTTTGAATGCTTGACTCAGCAACATTTATAATTTTCTTTTTGTGTAGAGATTAGTCTGTTTATGTGTTTTAGTAATATGATATATAAAATATATTTATGTCATTTTTGGAAATTTCTAGTGTGTTATGCTTATGTAGAATAGTGAGCCCAGAACAGATGGATTTATATTACGTACCAGAGCTGAGAACGTTTTAAAATGTTTCCACAAGTATTTACTAGGGCAGAAAGTTAAATCTGATTTTTGTTATGCTCATGCCCCATTTTCTTCTTCCTGTAAATAATTTAATTACCATATTTACTCAAATATAAGATGAGATTTCCCCCCACAACTGGCAGGGGAAAAAAATGCCCCTCCTTTTATAAGCACATACAAAGAATTCTCACTAAATGCATTGTCTTTCATTAAACTGCTCCCAAAAGCAGCATGTGTTCAGCAATGGAAAACAACTATAAAGTTGATTAAATATAGTCAACAGTGAGCATGACTATAAAACACATGGCCCACATTGGGCAAACATGCTGAAAGTAACCTTTTGTGTATGTGTGTGGCCCTTAAAAAAACAAGTGGGTGTTCCCTCCATAGGGAACTGGCAGCAAGCCTGAAGGTACTGCAATACCAGGGCAGTATCAGGAGGACTAGAGCCAATTCTGACAAGACTAAGTTAGTGCAGCCTATTAGTATAAGTCATATGGTAGTGCCCATTAAGCGCAGTTCCTCTTGCCACAAACTCTTTTTCAAGTCATTTCTATGAAATCTATGAAATCTATAAATCATCGTGAGCCATGACATTGCATGCAGCTCACACAGAATCCCTCTGTCACTCCATCTCCCAGCTTGGTGCATATGATTAGTGTAGTTCCACCCTTCATGAAGTGAAGACAAACCAGGTTGCCATGCCCCTCATCTGCATATAACATTTTGGAGGATCCCAGGACTTGTGACAAGAACAGCTAGTCATGAGTGGGGGGTAATCAGCACATGGACCCTTTGTTGGTGTTATCTGGAGTACATGCATGTACTAAGCAGTGCTGAGCTGTGGGGTCACTGCGGCTTGACATGGTGTTGACTCTGGTAAGGCCCAACCCAATGAAGTAAGCAGTAAATCATGAGCTTTTGGCCTTGGAATAATATAATGCATGGTTTGTACTACATATAGGTAGGTGGCAAAGTGCTGCATAAAAGTATGTTGATGGAGTATCTGTGCAAAAAGTTGCAGCAGTTTCAAAAAAAAGTAGCATGCATCAATTCTGGATGAGTTAAGTATATGGGTACTATATGCAAATTGCAACAGCCCCATTTCATTTCAAGGTTATTATTTTCAAATTTGTTCCTTCCCTCCATGTACTCAGAAAGAGCAGGGCCTGACAGTAAGAAAAAGGGAAAGGCTGCCTGACCCATCCAGACTTATTTTCCCTGCTGGAGCAGTGGGAGGGGAACAAATTCAAGGCAAACATTCAATAATTAGATTCTATACCTGGAAAATTATAACAACTTTATAAATTTTCTATATGTAGAATCTAATTGTTTAGGAGTTGTCTTACGTACAGGGTCATCTCCCATTTGAGTAAATATAACAATAAGTTTACTATCCAGACTGTTACAGGAATAGCGCATTTAAAGAAAATATTAGAAAATTTTCATGGAAAATATTTTAAATTAATAAATTATGGATATTTGCTTTGGGTATCTACTACTAAATTTTACTTGAACATAAGTTTTACTAAATATCATTCAGTCAGGGAACACTATATGGTCTTTATGACCGATGGAAATTAACTGATATATTTGAGAATTCTAAATATTAAATAGTTGCAACAAATTGAATTTGATTTCCTAAGCCTTTTGGTATTCTTTCCCTTGGATACTGTTTTTGGCATAAACCAACATTAAAATCTATCTCTGTTTCAAATATTCTGGTCTACTGTGCTTTTGTTGGGAAGATAAGGAAGTAAAGAAAATTAGACACAGCAAATTTTCAAAGGGAATTTTCAAGGGAAAAGAGAAGATTGCATTTGAGTTTGGTCACATATATTGAGGGGAAAATTATTTTAAATAATTTTAGTTTTTAAATGGTATGTAAGTCTTTAATCTACATATGAATTCTGTTATGGGCTTGAAAACTTAGAATGATTTTTGTTTTATTTTAAAGCTCTTTTCACCTTTTTAAAAAGAATTTATGTTTGTGCCTCTATAACACACACATAATTAACACTGGTGGTATATGAAATTAATGTTGCCTATGAGGAAAAAGCTTTACAATTAAATAATGGATCTGTTGCTGTGTGGTTTCTGAGATGTTAGCTTTGCTCATAAGACAATGGGCTCATATTCTATATTCCATAGATTCTCATTATACATCTTCTGTCAGCAAAATTAAATTAGGCAATCTCACCACTTGTATCTTTTCAGCATTAACATTATTTATAAGGCAACACATTCCTTTATGTTATGCTTCCACTCATTATCAGAAATCATTTTTCTCTTGAAGGTTAATATTAAAGTTTATGCATGGTAATGTTACTGTTTGTTTTAATATTTTTCAATAAAAACAACTGCTTAGTGACTCCATTATTGACTTTTATTTCCAGGCAAGAATTCTGTATCTTTTTTTAAGGGAAAAAAAAAAGAACTGGCTACAACTAAACTGAGAACCTGATTCTGCAGTTTCTTCTTAGTCAAGGTTCCAGTGTAAACCAGTGGCCTGAGCAGACAATATAGGATATGATCCAGAATCTTATACCACACTTGTATTAGCATCTATCTGTTCCATTTTGCTGAGAGGCTAGAATCTAAAATAAAAGTGATTTAGATGGCAAGCATAAATTAAAACAACTAGCCAGAAAGACAAAAGTGTCTATCAGAGAAAGCAGAAATGGGAAATGCAAAACAACATATCTCTTCTGTAACATGCTGCATCAGCCTCAATTCACAAAATGGCAGCAGTCTTGCAGACAATGAGTTCCTAGAAACTGAAAGTGCAAAACAGAAAAAACAGCATGCTAAGTGTTACCTTCATATATACATGTCATGCTACATGTTTTTCTGTCTTGGGGAACTAAAGAGAATAAAAGGCAAATTCAAATAATATTTTCTTGGTGTTAAAAATATTGCTATTTCAAACACAACACCCACATCTTGCATATCCCAAATTCTCAGTGAAGTTAATTAAAAGGTAGGGCAGGGTGGCACTAGAAATTAGCTGGTTCAGGGAAACATGCACTTTTGAAGTCAACAGCCCACACTTGTCAGATGCTATGAATGGATTGGTAGTAAAATCAATGTATAAGTCATGCCAGATTGGGCCCAGTTGTGTAAACTGTGACATATTTGTACATCTAACATGCAAGCATTGTGCTAGCCTCCTTACAAAACTACATTATATAAAATATACTCATGGTTGTATATTTCAGAAAATGCAACAAACTCTATTAAAAGTTTCATTACATGAAAATGTCACACTACAGAATCTAGAAAATATGTTATTATCACATTATATCAGAGGTATTTTAACTAAAATTTGAATTTCAGGCCATCCATAATAGAGTTTCAGGCAACTTAAGATCTTATTAGCTGGCTATTTTGGTATAAAGGTCACCCAGCATTTTGATTAACTCTGTTTTCAGGAATATACAGATAGGCCAGAACCAAAGAATTTGAACTCAGAGTCAAGGGATGTTTCTGTTCTGCCCATCATAGATAGAGGCCTCAGTTAATAAGGTTTGAGGCAGGGGGGAAAGGGTTGATCCTATGTTCTGTTTTGACTAGTTTTTAGGTCAGACTTTTGGCTAAAGGGACAAATTCTGTTCTAGTTTTGTCCCATCTGACCCTATTGACCTCAACTATATTCTTATCCTGATGTATAGTCTCATTAGGGTTCAGTGATGTAAATAAGAGTGGAATTTGGTTCTAAGTCTTCATTTTGAATTAAAGGATATATTCACCACTCACTGCAGGATGTAGGACTGTGTGTCTCAAGAAGAGAATACACAGTGAAAACTTGGCAGGCAAGGTCTCAGCCAGAGGGTGGGTTTTCTTCTATATCGAGCTCACTTGTTTCCTTAGATAAGCAGATGCACATTCCCACATATCTTGTAAAATCAGTTACAGTGCTACACATGCATGTACAAGCATAGTACTGTTTTTACAAGATATAAACCAATTCTTACATATCTTTCTGATGACAGAATCAAGCTATCAGTTCAAATCTATTTGGTTTTATTTAAGTTACAGGAATGGGTTAAGTAGATGTTTACTGGCTCTGGATGTTTTTTGGTTGTTTTTTTTTCATTTGAGCTCTTATAACACAAAGACCTGCTCTATCTGTAAAAGTAAAGGCTGAGTCCTGCAAATTTGTACTGAGATGAGTAGTGTATGAAACAGTTTGCAAGAAGAGGTCTCTAACTTGGCGAGTAAGAAATCCTGGACATGGGGCCAAAGCCCACTGAAGTCAGAAGCAAAACCCCCATTAACTTCAATTGCCTTTGGATCAGGCTTTTAGTGTGGAAAGATATCATTTTCAGAATCCTCTATAAATTTAGGCAAAACCCCATGGCTATATTTTAACAGGAATTGGGCTGGGGAAAAGAGTTAATAAAGATTCATAACACACATCTTACCATGTTTAAATTCACAGCTGTAGTATATACTT
Source organism: Crocodylus siamensis (assembly GCF_052110815.1). Lineage (NCBI taxonomy): Eukaryota > Metazoa > Chordata > Crocodylia > Crocodylidae > Crocodylus > Crocodylus siamensis. The sequence goes on along the minus strand of NC_143397.1, from coordinate 38,650,536 downwards.
TGTAATATGTAAAGTTCAGTAAGGTACATATTTTTTTTCTGCCCTTCTGCTCTTTGTAGCATGGAAGTACACATAATTCATATGAGGCCCACATTCATTACCTGAAATCATTCTGTGCTTCCCTATAAAATTGCATCTGTCATGGGGGAAGATATTTGGCAGAATTGGTCCCAAAGAGCCATTTCCATATATTCTTTTCTTAGAAAAATTAGAAAAAAACAAGAGCTTTTAAGATTAGACTAACCCACAATTTATTTTACATACTGAACCACACAGTAATTCAACCATTCCCCTCCCAGTACCAATAAATTGTAAACAGTAACATATAAGCTACAAATCATTAATAGAACACAGTAGTGTCCAGACTAATATTTTCACCAAGTTGGTATGCTACTTAATCAGGGGCACAGATTTTACAACAGTTAAAGTCTGTGGTAAAGCTTCCGGGGACTTTAATCATAGCAGATCAGGCCACATGTAGAGTACTCAAGTGCTTATGTATAAAAGGATAACATTAGGAATTCTTTGCCCACCTTTATTTATAGATTCATAGATTCATATTCATAGATTCATAGATGCTTGGCTTTGAATTTATTTAAGATATTCTCATGTTTAATTGTTATTGATTGTTAAATGAACTAATGCAGAGTCAAGAAGCAAAGAATTTTAAGATTGCACATAACTATAGTCATGCTTTTAATCATATTGGTTAGCCTTATAAGTCATATTAGTAAGCCTTACAAAGGAGGTGGCAACTTTCTAGAAATATAGCAACCTTCTGAATGTAGTGGGTGTGTCTATGCGTGCATTAATGCACTTTAGTTAATGCACATTAAATTTAGTACCTTAATTGTGAGGTATTAGGAAAATGTGTACTAGCCTGTCTTAATGTGCGTTAACTAAAGAGCACTGGGCATGTCTATATGTGCATTAATGTGCTTTAATTAATCTGCATTAAATCTAGTACCTCCAGATGCCTATACATGAGCAGGGAGGCAGCTCCAATGTGCTGTAATTCCAGCATGTCAGAACAGACTTGCTTAATTGAGTCTGCTCGAGCATGCAATCACGGTGCTCCAGCAGCCTCCTGCATCTCTTGTATCAGTGTCCCCCCACTTCAAAATGGTGGCAGGGGTGCTTAATATAAGCTTGTTCAACAAGCATTAGATAAAGCACCCTGCCACTATTTTGAAGTGCAGGGATGCTAATACATGAGATGCTCTGGGAGCTTTAATTAGAGCAGCTCTCAGTATGAATGATGCATGCCTCCAGTGGCTGAGGTGGCACAGTAGCAGCGGGAGCATGGCGGCGGTAAGCAAGGGAGCTCCTGCAGACATCCCTGGCATTGTCAGTGAAGGGGAGAGGGGGTGGCGAGCACCAACCAGGGGTCAGTGACCCCCCTTGCAGACACCGCTGGCAGTGTCAGCAGCATCCAGTGGGGATCGCAGACTACCTGCAGATGCCGCCAGTGGTGTTGGGGGCAGTGTGGTGAGCAGTGACTGCCTGCAGGTGCCACCAACAGTGTCAGCAGCGCCTTTTTGTAGGAGGTGCACCGCCACACTCAGGGGGTGTATGTACACCTGCATGAACTCTCTACGCATCGCCCCTGGCTCTCAGAGCTGCTCTAAAATGGCCCTCCCCCCTGGAGCACATGTATAAACACCCTTTATTGTAAGGCACTAGGAAAACGTGTATTAGTCTGGCTTAATGCACATTAAATAAAAAGCATGGTTTTTAAGTGACACTTAATGAGCATTAGCCTATTTTAATGTGTATTAACTAAATAGCATGGGGCATTTATAGACAAGCTCTGGGAGATGGGTGGGCGGCACTTTAATCAGCGAGCCACATTAATTAAAAGTACCCAAGCATTACATGTATCAGTACCAATTGAGCCTTAGTTTAAAGCACCCCACCGCCATTTTTCAGCATAGGGATGCAGATACATGTGATGCTGGAGGCTGCTGAAGCACATTAATTTCTGTGTTCCAGCAGACTTGATTAATTGAGCCTGCTCCAATGCACTGGATTTACAGCACGTCAGAGCAACCTCGCTGTACATCTATAGGAACCCATGGGTTTTTCAGTGACAATTTAATGCACACTGAAATAAACTAATGTGTATTAAATTTCACATGTGGATGCACCCAGTGTGGCTTATTTTGTAGGACTTCCTCACTAGTGGAAGTCCACAACTGTAAAACAAAGTGAAAACACTGGAATCAATGATAAGTAACATGAAACCCAACAAGCATCTCCCTCTTCCTAGAAAAAGTGAAAATGTGAATGTGCTAGATAAACAAGGAGAAACCGGAGTGTTCAAAAAGCAACCAGCTTTGAAAATCAGTGCAAATATGTGGAGGTTTTAATTTTTGTTTCTCAAGAACTCTGGCAGTAATTGTAGCTGTATTGGGCGCGTCTGCATAAGATATTTACTGCGGAGTAGATGCGGAGAGACACTAGTGTGCTTCAGTGTGGGGGCTGCCTGAGGCTAGTCCTGCACTGGAGCTCCCTCATGTCCCAGCCAGCCCCTCTGTAGTATGTTGAGCCAAGTGGGAGCAGGCCTAAGATGGCAGGCTGACCCCCTGGGCCTCCTTCCAGCTAGAGCTGCTTTGACCCTGTTCAATGTGCTGTGATCCTGGGTGCACGTGTAAACACAGTGCCCAGGAGCAATAAACTCCAGCTTGATAAGTGTAGATGTATCCACTAGGCGTCACCTTATAATTTCAATAGGACCGCTCCATGACTAGGGATTACTCAGTCAAGTAAAGGTTGCAGGATCAAATTTGTGCTTAGAATATCATTGTTTCCTAATCCTCTCAGCAAGGGAGTTGTTGGGTAATGCAGAGCCCATTGCTCAGATACCTGTGGCCTCTGCAGTTCAAGAAAAGGTTCTTTGAAAGATCATAAGAAATCACGTATTTAATGACAGTGCTGTAGTAACAGGTACATGCTCATTTTCTCTTTTTGCTTAAGACAGCTACCCTCGACATCCTACAGAAAGATGCAGTCAGATCACACTACACACAAATAGCAGGGAATGAAGGAGGATCTGATGCTGTGTACCTCACCTTGAGGGTGACAGACAGGACATTTTACTATATATGTTTATACATTAATACACAGAAACTTGACTTGGTAGGGTTTTTCTAGATATCTTAATTCTGCTGATGCAAAGTGAGAGTGAAATTACAGGTGCCAGTTTGTAATGTAGAATGCTGATAAACAACTTACCATTTTGCAGTGGCTGGTCACATCTGGAGCCTGTTGGGATGCAAAAGTACTGGAAGGATTATTGCAAAACTTAAAGACACTTATGTTACCATAACTTTTGCTTTTAACCTAAATTAGTAGTTTTTACATTTTTTTTGGAGGATCTTATTGGTTATATTGTACTTATTTAGCTAGCCATCTAATTGAGCAGCAGGGAAAGGGAGGGAGTCAGACCTACAGCACTTGTCAGAAAACTTTTCTAGTTTGACCTTAGACTGAGACAGGCTGGTATAAAACCATGGATCAGTGGATTGTGTTTTATTAATTTCAGTATTTCTTGAAACTCCATAACCTGCAGTCCCCAAATCTGACCCTTCAGGCACACTAAGTGGTCATGCAACATTTAATTTTATACATTATATCGAGTGTTTAAATTAAAAGAATAATATAAGCTAAAGTACATTGGACATTTTCCTCCTTAATTTACTACAATACTTTAATAATAGTACAAAGTCAACATGTGCATACTTATATACATGCTCACACAGAGAGGACCTCAGTCAGGGCTGTGGCAGGGGGAGTACCTAACCTTCCATTTTGTGATTTTTTAAATAATTTTTTCTGCCTTGGCCACAATGAGGAAATATTTAACTCGATTTTACATTTCATTACAGTGCTTTATCATTATCAAAGAGCCCAGCCACTTTCTGCTGAAAGCCCCTATACAAATACAAGGGATTGTTATGAATTAGTATTTTTACATTATTATTTGTCATATCAACTTGCCAAAATACAGCTGGAAATACAAAGGGGATCAAGAAAGGTTTGCTGTTCACTGCACATAGCAGTATTCTGAAATCCTTGCAGAATTTCCATCAGGTCACTGTAGCAATAATTATGCATGTATGCAGTTAATGTTCCCTGACTGCTTCTGATCCTCTGTGTCTGTTCCCTTTCTGTGCTCTCCTGTTGAGATCATACAGTCTGAATATAACATACTGCAAACTAGTCAGAACTCAAAATCCTGGCAAATTTATAAACCCTGGTCCTGAAAGAAGACTTCCAATCCCTACAAAACAGAACACTAAATGTTAATGCACACACAGTTCTGAGATCATATAATAAATACTCGTTGTGGCAGAAATGCCAGAAATGGTTTCGTTATAACCCGCACTATTGTCCAAAAAACATTTCCTGTTCTGTCATGTAATGTGTGTCTCATGAGACACTGCCCACAGGAGTGGGCTGGGTTTGGAGCTGCACCCATGAGGCCAGAATTTGGCCCATTATTTTGTTTCAGTTGACTGCTCATTGTTGGTGGTAAGTGTGCTTTGTTTTTACCATACGGTTTAGTGTATTCATGAAAAATATTTGTACTGAAACAGAACACTCCAAAATGACCTTTTTGAAGTACTACAGATCTTTCATGAGTACCTAGTGTTTTAAATACAATTTTTACCCCAGAAAAGATGTTGTCAAAATTGGTTAACTGTTGCTCCCTGTTTTTTGGATGTCAGTAAACATTAGAAGAGTTTTCTTTGGTGCATTTTCAGAGACTGAGGTTAAATTAGATGCAGAGTCAGAACAGTAGTCTGTCAATGAAGCTCCCTTTATTTTCTGCCCCACATGCTATTGGGCTGAGGAGAAGCCCAGTTTTGCTGCCTCTTCTGTTGCTCCTGTTTGTTGATGATAAACTCCAATCTGATAATCCTTAGTCCTGTGACTATGGATTTTGCCCAGTCTGCTCCTATCATATCAGCAAGATTTTGGCTGCATATTAATACTGGTGGGAAAAGATCCTGATAAGAAAGAATCCAAGAGATCTGTCTAGTTTTCCGGCTGTCTTGTAAGTGCTGGCTATTTGTGCCACCTCTGCCAGCCTCTTCCCTGGGCACGCACCAGGAAGGTTAAGCACACATCCTTTTAACAGCTCTTTAGTTTCATCCTCTGCTATGAACTCTATGCCTTGGCCCCGCTATGGAGATTTTCTTCCACTTCTGCATGTTTAATGTAATATTGCACTTCTGAACCTCATCTGCAGTTAAGTGCCCTTTACTTCTGATATTCTGTTCATACTACTCAGAGTCTTTTCTGCACACCCTTCCTGACAGCTTCCTACAACAGCTCAAACACAACACAAAATTACTGCATATAGTTGCGTGTGTGTATGTGTGTGTGCGCGCGCGTAAAGAACAAGTGTCTGTATAGATAATTTTTTCACTCTGTCACTCAAACAATTCTGCCTCTTGAAATGTGGTGTATACAAAATATTGTGCAAATGTGGCTTTCTTTATTGTTACATGGTTCAGAGCAGAAATATCCATTGCTTTGAACATCCTGCCAATAAAAATTTTAAGGGATGTTTAAACTATTAAAAGTGTCAAATATATTTAGATTTTATTAACTGGTCTATCTATTAACATATAGATTCCCTTTGTTATTTTTACCCTACTTTTATGCAGAATACACACAAAACAGCCTCAGCTAAACTCTTCTTTTGATTGTTTTTCTGCTTTTTCCTTTATTCTAGCACTGGAACTGGAATTGAGAAATTTTTGCCTTAAATTCCAGCTGAAACAAAAAACTTTATCTTTGCATAAGACATACTATATCTTCATGCAATGAGATCTAAAATAAATAAATAGCCAATCTGCTGTACCTGCTGAGAAATCAACATGCTTATCTGTCATGTCCTATTAGCCAACATAACACATTCTCACTATACAGACTCGCTAGCTCGGACATACAGTATTATGTTCCAGTTTTACTTCACCACTGAAGCTCTCTGGTGTCTGACCCTGAGTCTGATGGCAAGAATCCAAAGGTCTTATGACAAAGCACTGGCTCAACAGTGTCCCACAAAACCACCCTTCAGAAAGAGGCATTGACACTCAGCATGCCATCCTTCATTGTCAGCAGGCAGAGTACAACAATTACAAGGATTTACTGCATCCTTAATACTGCTGATTCATAGACAAAGATGGGATATAAATCATACAATATTAGCACTATTCATAGCCCCAGCATCCAGTTGCAAAGACTATAATATTTTAAAGGCATTCCTATTTGTGGCAGAAAAATTAAGATCACCAAAGAAACTTTCTCACTGAGACTGGATCAAATGCTTGTGCGTAGCCTGTTTTACCCCTCTAACTTTCCTCTGTCTGTTAGGGTGGTGCTTTGTAAGACTGCTACAAAATTAAATACTTAGGGTATGTTTATACCATGCAGCAATATGTTTCAGCAAGTATGCTCCTGTGCATGCCTCCCGCACCTGCTCCCACTCATATGCTCCAGCCTGAGAAATATGCTGGGTGGCTGCTCCAATGATGTCCTGGCAGTCAATTTCAAGTACACCAGAGACAGTGGTCATCAGTGGTCATGATCGTAAAAATATATCCCCAGAGCAGCCTAGCATTGGAGCACTCAAGGAGGGACAGGAAAGTGGGGTATGCTCAAGAATAGCCTTACCAGGACACACTGCTGCCTGGCAAGACATACCCACAGAGATCTCAATAATAAGTGTGGCATCAACACCTGGGCAGAATAGAAACAACTAGAAAAATGATGGGTTGTAGGTGGCTGAGTCATGGATTGGTGGATGCACACAGGGACTTTGTAGATGTTTTCTCTACTGCTAGTCGCTCCAGCAACTCCAAGGGTGGAGGTTCAGGATGGCACTTGACCATGGCAGTCTTCAGGACAGCGTGTCACACTATTTCTACTGTGGTTGTAAATGCTAAACTGAATATGATCAAAAGAGAATGATGAAAAAAAGAAGGCAAAGTCCTATTCAAGCCTAGTAACCAATAGACAAAGCACAGCAGTTCCGGTAGCCAACAACACACAAAGAAGCAATGTGGTTTGCATCACAAGTAGCTGAGGGCAGCCTTCAGCCCAAATCCTAAGTGGGGCTCACACATATAGGGAGTTTAGGGCATAACCCTGGGAGGTGAGACCCCCTTCTCAGGTGATGAAAGGAAGTGTGCCCAGATCTACCACTACCTGGAGGAGTTATCTAATCACTAGATTAAGATATACAAGATTGTCACCACTCCCTCTTCTTTCTTTAAAAGAAAGTGACCACAATTTGTGTTTTATGAAACACCTGACATTGGGATGTCAGATATGCTCTGGGAACACCTACTGGATTGGGCCCCTCAATTTAGGTAGAGAAATTACTAGTTTCTGGATTCTAATCAGGCTTAGACAGGAGATTAATGCAAAGCTGTTCAGTCTGGGGTAGGTCTGGGCATGGTCAGAAGTGGAAGTGCTGGTGTCATAGTCAATCAGAGATGCTTACTCAGCTTAGACAACATCTGGGTAAGGATATTTTGAGCTGCAATTTTGGACTTAAGCAACTCAGTTTTACCTAAGCCCTGCTTTAGGCACCTAAATCTATTATGAACCGAACCCTTCTTATTTACATAATACCCAGAGGTTTTAAAATGCTGTAAAATTATTATTATTATTTATATTGTAGTAACTCTTAAAGCCTGCCATCAGGGTCAGGGCTCTACTGGACTAGCCACTGTGCAGACATGTAGAGAAAGTCCCTGCCCCAAAGAGTTTGCAATCCACTTGGGAAGGACAGTAATAGACATATGTAAATATTAAATGTTTGTTATACATATCATTGGAGTTACTTGTTTAATAAACACATTTCTCTAACCATCCTCCACCTCTCTCTTTTTTATTGCCCATCAACCCCAGAAAGCCTGTGGGACCCTCCTGTAAGCCTGCCCACCAGAAACTGAAGTAAGCAGGAGTGGGAGGAAACCAGCTAGCCTGCCAGCCATTTATGACCAATTCACCATTCCCTATTGCTAACCTGAATAACCTCCTACTGCCCCAAAGCATATAGCTTTATTGCAGGGGTGGGCAAAATACACCCTGCAAGCCCAATCCGGCTCACAGAGGGGTTTTGTCCAGCCCGCAACGGGTCCCTCGATCCTGCCTGGCTCAGGCATCACCCCATGCTAGCACATGCTGCTGCCCCCTGGGCATGCAGCAGGGCTACAGCAGCTCCATGCCTTTTTAGGCAGCTGCTGGCCCCAGCCCTGTGGTACTGGCAGGGACCCGTGTGTAGCCTCATTCCACTCCGCGCCTACTGCAGACTCAACTGCTCACTCAGAACAGCTGCAGCAAGAGCAGTGCCGGTGGAAGAGAAGTATGCTCAGCGTGAGGAAAAACCGGCCCCTCCCCGTCAGTGCTACCCAGTGCTTCCTGCAACAGCCATGTGGAGTCCATGCTAGCCTGCCTTGTACTGTCACCACTGCCTCCAGGCTGCCCAGAAAACCCTGTGCTGATCACACTTCTGCCCCACCAGCAGTGCTCTTGCTGCAGCTGCTCAGAGTGAGCAGCCAGGTCTGCAGCAGGTGCAGGGCAGGGTAAAGTGGAACTGCACGTGGATCCCCACCATTACCATGGGGCTGGGGCCAGCAGCTGTCTATAAAGGAAGCCCAGCACAGAGCTCCCACAGCCCTGCTACCTGCCCAGGGGTGGCAGGATGCGCCATGGGTGAGCAGTGTGAAGCAAACATGGGGACCAGGTCAGGGATGTGTGCATCTGGCTGATCCACTCCTGCTGGGGTCAGTCTGTAGCGGGTGTGGGGCAGGCTAGGGCTGTGTGCTGCTGGCAGTGGTGGGAAGGCACTGCAGGATGCGTGGGCTCTGGGTTGTTGTGAGGCAGGGGCAGGTGATGACTAGCTGAGAGGGCCACGTGCAGGGGACTCCCATGTATGCCCCACCAGACCCACAAAACCCTCCCTTGCAAACCCCACAACCACATTCTCTCCCACACACAGTTACACAAACACCACACCCCTCCCACACACACCCAGGGGTCTCTGGTGGGATCCCTGGTCACTACTACTTGCACATACCCCAACACACACATGCATCCACACCCTCCACACACACCCCCAGCCATCCCTGCTCCACATACCCCACAAACCCCATAGCCCTCATGCCCCAGTTCACATCACCTATGGTAAACCCCTTTTCCAAAATGAGTACTTCTGGGGCAATGGTAGAGACTTCCAGTGACGATGCGGGGTGGGACTTCCAATACCAAGATGGCAACCAGGGGGCAGAGCATCTGTCAAGGGGCAGAGCTACCCTTGTGGCCCTCAACAGCTTGCCAAAACTTGTAAAGCGGCCCTCCAGCCGAAATAATTGCCTGTCCCCTGCTTTTTTGGATGGTTTGGATAAGTATGATCCTGAGCCTCAGGCAGGGTGTTAGATTAGATGACCTATGCAGGTCCCTTCCAGCTCTACTTCTCTATGATAACTCTACTGAAGCAAACAAAAAAGCAAACAAGCAAAAAATTACATTTATCCACATTTGAGGAAACATGGCTGAGAATATAGTCAGTGTATCCTGAGTGCCAGGGCAAGAAGGCTTTGAGGCCACAAGACCCAGCTCTGCGTGGTCATACAAAGTACTGGGTACTACTGGAATCTCTACAGAAGTTAGAGAAACCTTTTCTATTGAAATGGATAAAATATAAGAAACCCTTCTTAACATCAAGGCTAGGGACAGACATTACACACAAACCAGTTTATGCAATATGTGTCCCAGACTCCTTCCTGGTTTAAGTTAAATCAGAGTCCCCCAGCACCCTGATATCTCTGGGCTTGGTGGGGCTCTCTGCCTCAGAGAGCTGGGCTGGCCCCTCTCCTCTGCTCCCTGGCTGCAGTTCTGGTAGAGACTGCACATATAGCAGGGTCTGCCTGGCTTCCTCCTGCTCCCCTCCTCCCCCTCACCACTCCCTGCTGAAGCAGGGATTCCCCTATCCTTTCTGCCTTACACAGACACCTATCAGCATTAGCTAGCATACCACATGTTGGCTACAGACCATGCTGCGGGAGACAGGACAAAGGCAGAGAGGACCGTCAGCTTAGGGATTTTGGAGCTAATCAACAGGTAACTGGTAATGTCCCTCCATTCCTTCCTTGGAAAAGCTGTTGAAGAAGAGCTTGAACTAATGGAGAGAGGCTTTGTTTTCTGATGAGGTGATAAACCCTGAGTTATCAATTCCCTGTTGCGCTGCTTGGGGAGGGTCTCTAATCAGAGCATGCTGCTGGGGCCTGGCCACACACCCCCTCAGCTCAGCACAGTGGAAGGGAGGGAGGGCTGCTCTAGCACCCCCTGACTTCTTGCCTGAGCCACTGCAGGCATGTGCCTACTTTTTTGGGATGTATGGATGGTTACAAACCAGTTTAGCCTAGCCAGGTTAAACTAACCTGCAAAGATTGAATCAATTCAGGCTTAGGCTTTTTGAATGTCTGTCTCTAACCCAAGAAACAGTTAAATATATTGGGAAATAAAGAGCCTGAACTTATTGCTCTTCCTTCCATTGCTTTCAGTGACTATTTATCCTGAAAAAAGAAAGCAGGGTCAGGCCCAGTGTTTTTAATCACAATTGGCACTTCTGAGCCTTTTTGGCTAATCCAGAAAAGTAATATCATGTTGGACTCTGGCAGCATGGAGGCTCCATGTGAGAGGCTGACTGTAAGCCACTTTTTATCCCGCTTTAATACCAGGTTCACAATCCAAAAAGGAACTTTAAACACTTTATTTTAATATTAAAACTTAAAGCTTTTCTTTTGTAAAGGGGTTTATAACCTCCAATAAAAAATTGCCTTTGAAACTTGGCTTAAAAGGTCTCAGTAAAGCAGTGGAGTTTTAGGTTCAATCTTTCAGTATTTAAAAAGATTAACAGCTGAACAGATAAACAAATTAGCAGCCTGCCTGCCTAAAACCCACCCTAACTAGGTGATGGATTTGACTTTCACTGCAACTACGGTCTGGAAGACGCTCTTCTGCAGAAACACTTTCTCAATGGTGCTACCTGCAAAGTGAAACTGGCTGGGATTGATGCTACTGGGAAAAGATTTCAGCAGAGGAGCATGGCACTAATCAAGTTCTCCTGCTGCTGCAGCCCTGGCCCTTAACAATGAAAGAAAAGGCACAGAGAAAGAAAAGAAAAGACAAAACAGAAGGAAAGACATAAAGAAGGAAGAGAACTGAAAAAGATGCATAGGTTATTTCTCCTGGTCTGTGGAAAGTGGCCACCTGTCTTCCCAGGTGTAGGCAGGCCCAAAACATCATTGATGCTTTGTAAACTGCATGGATTTCAAGGATTCTGTGGTGACCAGGGAAATCTATTTGTAAAAAAAAGTGTTTTTATCCAGATGCCCAGATATCTAGATACAGGCATCCCAAAGGATGAGACTTCCTCCATTTGTTTTGGGTGACTATTCTGCAGCTTACATGTCCTGGAGATTTCACTGTCAGGAATTATAACTTGCATTTCTTCCTACATTTTCCTTCTATTGATTTTTCCCCCCAGTTTCTCATATTCTATCACCTTGCTCCAAATTAAATAATTCAGTTTGCAACTTGGACCCAATCTTTCATCTCTATACTCAAGCAAAACTCCCTCTGGAGTCCACAGGAGTTTGTCTGAGTTAGACTTGTAGAAGCAGGCTTTTATGTTCAGACCCTTACAAGTTTTGAGGACTATCTTGCCAACCTCCACAAGTATCTCTAGCCATGCTATTTATGTTTATTTCTTTTTAATATTTTTTCCATGGATAAATCAATCACATCAGTACCTGCTCATTTTCACTTCTGTTCTCTAATGTGCTTCAGTTTATCAGTATTTCTTTTTCATTCAGAACTAAGTGCAATAGTGAGGTCATACTGAACAAACATCTGTAATACCACCCTTCTCTTCTTTAATCTGCTGGGGCAAACTGGTCCAAGATACCTTGAAGACCACTTCCAGCCTGTCTTCAAAATGGCCTGTTATCTTTAAAGGTGACTCTAATCTGTACATTTAGCAAGTAGACAGACTACTTCAAAGGGCCTCTGCTCCTCCCAGCTGGACTTACGTATTCTGTGTTCATCACCATAGTCACATAGTAAGCAAGCAGTCACCTCCTTTTTCAGGTGTCAGTATGCTGTGAAGTCCCATACTGTCATTGTCCTATCACTTTATGGAATATTCCATATGACTGATGGAGCAGAACTGATCAGGAGTCTATCCTTTCTCCAGGCCCCCATAACAGGAAGCACAGAAGCCAGAATGATTAGTCTTACATATGGCCTACTGGAAACCTGCAATTTTAACGTAGGCTACAACTGGTTCCAGTTACCCAGCTAGATTATACAGGTTCTCAGGGACATGTCCGTACCCCCTCTCTGTTGAGCCCATGACTGTCAATAAGAACCAACCACACTTGTTTGCTCCTCCTCTATGCATGAATGAAACCCAGCAATTAAATATAACATGGGACTGACAGCCAGACTAAGTAGGAATAGCTGCCTGAGAACCTAACAACAGCATTCTTCTGCAGGACAAGGCAAACATGGTTGTCTCTTCAACAGTGACTGAAAGCAGTAGGGTTGTGATATGCCTATGTGTCTATTACCTTTTATCGTTATCTGTTGTTATATATTGAATTAGCTTTCATTCCCCATGAAACCTACCTTTACCCAGCCATTTTGAATTAATTTTTCAAGTAAAGGAACTATGTCAAGCAAAAGACAGTATCAAAAGCTTTACTGAAATCCAAATATATTACATCTACTCCTTTCTCATCATCTGCTAATTTTGTAATTCTATCAAAAATGCAATCAGGTTTGTCAGGAAAGGTTTATTCTTTATTAAACCCCGTCATTCAATTTCACTTCCACTGAAGGATGAAGGACTAAATCAACCCTTTGCAAGTTTAATCAAACTTATCCAAACTACTTTCTTTTAAAAGTTTGGGCTAGAAATATTGTGAGAACAGGCTCACTTGCAGTATTTGCATCCCTTTGTGGCTTTTAATGGAATGGAAATACCAAAGGAAAAGACTTTAGCACAATATTTCAATATTTCTGCACTGGGCCTATCAATAAACACAGAAGAGCATAAAAATAATTCTTTAAAACCTGCTGAGTTGTTTCAGACCTCAGGAAGGGTTTGGTACACATTTTAGGGGAAGGTCCAAATCAAACTTGTTTCGTAACATTTTCTTTGATAATCTTTAATTGTTTTTCCAAGAACTTTGAAATAAAAATTTACAGGTTTTGGTTTACTACTAACCTCTGACACCTACTTCAGCCTTGACCTGGTAGGCATCTGTCCTCATACAACACCTATCCTTTAAGAACATCCTTGCCACACCCAGAATTATCACATCACACCATTGCTCTAATGAATTCTCTGACTTGGACGTTTCTGCCCTTGAAACCTTTCTCAGCATATTGCTCTCCACTTAGGAAAAACATCTAGAACTCTTCTTTCTATAGATCTTTCATGATACCAATACTCCTTCATATTCATTACCTTGCCCTCATTTCTTTTGCCCTTTTATTTCTTTTTCCCCATTTTTTGCATTAGGCCTGCTTTATCTGTTTGAATTTTAATAGCGTTCTCTTCACTGTGTTTTAATTTGTGTTTTAATTGCTCATAAGATCAGAAAGGGACTAATAAATAAAACAACTATTATTATAAATATTTAAGAATTATGGAGGACTTAGGCACAAAGCCCTAGATATGCTGGAGTTTCTTTTTTTCCCCTATGGCTTGCCAAAATATCCTGCAACAAAAAAATGGGACAGAAATCAAACCCGAACTTGAAAGAGACCGAAAGAGACTTGATGTATTGGATATTACAGGAAGAAAGAAGAGTCACCTTAAAGGAGGACATAGTGAGCTTCTGCACAGAATTCAATCACTGATTTGAAAATTAAAAAAAAATACTTCAAGATGGATGAAAGTGAAATATCTGTTCTCTAAATGCTGGCTAAATCCTGTCTGTAGAAAGAATATATCGAACCTCAGTTGAGCACTTTTATCAGTAAAGATGAAATTCACACAGGTGTGAGAGGCATACCCAGGAGAAGCCCCAGGGTGCCTCTTTGCATGGGAGCATATAAGCAGAGCAGTTCCATTGAGGTTCTGTCCCACAGCTGAAGCACTAGCTGTGTTGGAGTTACATTATTACCCTATGGCTTGCTCTAGGATTGGTAGAAGGATTCTTCACCCACCAGCTCCACTTATCCCCCCCTCACAAAACCTGCTTACTTCATGTCACCCCAACAGAGAAAGTTCTTTCAAGTCTGAAAAAGGTTTAGTTGGCAGCCTGCCCACTAACACTCTTGCTCTTTCCAAGCCCTTGTTTGATCAGTCTGTTCACATGTGCAGCTCATCCACTAGACTCTGGGTAATGAGAAGACGTTCCCTTACTTGCAGACAAGTAGTTCCCCATTGCCCCGGAGTTCCATTGTACCTGGTACCTGCACAGACAGCCCTCCTTTGGCAAAAAATTGCTGGAAATACCATAACTGTTTCCATACTGATAAAGAATGGGACCATCACTTCAGGCCCTTCAGAATAATAATGCACCTAAGCAAGTGCATATTTTAAAACGGATTTCTTTTTTATCAAAGGGTTCTGGGCAACTTGTGGCAGCCGGGAGAGACATTCTATCAGAAAGCTTCTCACAGCAGGCAGTTGCGCAGTCTGAAAATTAATTTCAAGAAACATGACTGACCACTGAGCAATTTTAGCAGTAGTTTTTGCTGAACCTTTTGTGGTAAACAATGTTGTTAGCTGAGCACAGAGTGACTGGACTTCAAAATTAACAGCTAGGCCTACAGGCAAGTACAGAAATACTGCACTGCCCACTAGACTGCTAGAGCTTCTTTTGTTATGAGGCAAACATATCAAATTCTCACTCACCAGGTCCAGCACCTGGTTTAGCAAAGTAAACAGCATACATTTGACATACCAGCTTAGGGAGAGATCTTTAGGGAGATAAACTCCATGGTTTTTCCAAATTATAATCTTTTTTAAAATGATGGTTTAAAGACCCACATCCAAATAGATTAATAGATTGTAAAAGACATACTGTAAACACATGCTAATACTAGACCCTATCAGAATGTGAGGCTTGAGCGTGAAGTGTGCTTGTTTGAGCTCAGATGTAAATTACAAGTTAAGAGTGAAGATTTGTTTTCATGGAAAGAACCAGCAGCTTATTCTCGAATGGTGGAAAGACTAGAGAGGATCTTGCCTTCTTTGAATATTAAACAATTTTCACAAATCTTAAGACACAAAGCTATATTATCACAAAATATTTAAATAGCTTCAGAAGCTTTAGATGGTGAATTGTATAAAAAGCATTGCCTGTTCTTGTGCTTATTATTTTATCTTATTCTTTTTTAACTCTCACATCTATCCATTGGATTTTAAAGGACACTTATGCTATCAGGAGATAGTCCATTTAAAATATTTAATTAGGTAAGTTCCTTTGTTTGCTTCACATAGTTTGGACAATGCCATTAAAATGTTTGGTTTCCCCTTCTATTTTTCATAAACTAACACCTTACAGTTGAGTCAAGCTTCACACTCCTGCAGAGAAATGTCCAAATCCTTCCAAAAATTTACACTGACTTCTGAAATGACAGAAAATAAATGACAACACTTGTATTGGTGGTAGGAGCCAGATTCCAGTGAATTCAGAGGTAAGACCTCAGTGAGACTCTAGCATGTGTATAATCTTTTTTTTAAACCCAAGTCTAATCTGTGGACCTTGAAAACCCTTTAAAAGTTTAGAAGAGTTTATTTTAATGGTTCCACTTCCAAGTGTCCATGTGCTATTTTGATTAATGGGAAGGAGACTGCTGGGTTATATCACTGGAAGGGGCTAAGTTTCCCAGTCCAATATTTCTTTACTGCTTGAGAGTGAGTACTACTCCTGTACTCTTATTCTTCCTGTTTTCAGTAAGAGGTTTGCTCAAGAAGATACTACCTTATCAGACCTTCTAAACCTGAATTCAAAATTCGTTTCCCTGGACATTACAAACACCTAAGGCAGAGAAAGGAGATCCATAAAATACAGGAAAAGAGAAAAAAAAATCTCAGTGGAAAAAAAGTGTATTTCTCAAAATTGATTTTAAAGTATCAGTGTGCAAGAAGGAAGAAAAACATCTCCTAAAATGGATTCTTTTATGTTTCTTTACTTGAATGCATCCGGTATTGCCATTAAAATTAATGCTATGTTTAATATTAACAGCTTTTAATAAAGGAATATCTGTATTGGAACTGAACATATTCAAAAAGGAGAATCAAGTCCAAAACAGTTCTAAGGAGCAATCCATCCACTAATGATGGGAAATTGAATATTTGGAGAATCAGATCAAGTGCCTGTCCTGCTTCCAATTAAGGCAATGAGAAATCAGGCCCTAACTCTTATGAGAATTGTGCCTTTCTAAAGAAAAAAGTAGGGAGAAAGCTGGTAGTAATTGAAAAATAGTTCCCTAAGTCCATTAATATTCAGGACAAACTGATGTATTTTTATTAGGATTAGAACAGGGAATCAAAATAAAATCATTTCAAAGAAAAACTTCACTCCTCTTACATTCTTCTATCACAGTTTCCGGTCTGAGATGCAGATGCTGCAGGCTTACAAGAAATTTCAATATATTGAACAGAAAATGGCTAAAATCTGAGGTTTGCCCGGGAGTCTAGTCAGGGAGGGATAAAGTAATCTAAAGTATTAGATCCATCAATAAAAGTCCAACTACCCCGTTGTGAGGCTTCGTGAATTAGGCATGCTGGAAATGGTATAGGACTGGGGCTAACTAAAATGTTCTTAGAAGAACAAACTATGCATTTGTGTACAGGGAGATTAAAATGGTCTGTTGAAGAAATGATTCAGAACTCAACATGCATGCCAGAGTCAGATTGTTTGCTAGAGTTTTATATTGGGCAAACTGAGTAATAAGAAACTTTTGGCATTTCAAAAAGTTGTTGAAAAATGGTACAGAAGATGCACTTCTAAATTTTTTTTAGCTCATAAATTGTTTATAGCTACACAAGGGAAGATAACAACAAGGGCCTGATATTTCATGCCTGATACATTAACATTTATTTTCTAGTTAATGACAGTTATGGGTGCATAAGTTATAGTTTAGGTATTGTTTATACCTTGTTTTAGAACCAAAACTTCTGAGGCTGACTTATAAGATTGAAATCTCTTCCTTACAAAGACTTATTTTTACTCATTTATCACTACCTCTTGGAATAGAGAGTCACTTAATATGCTAACCCATCATAGGGAGGGCTGGTATATAGGCCAGTCCAGAAAGAGCTGTCCACTTACCCTACCATTACTACACCTCAGCAACTGTGAAGGGAGAAAAAAAAGGGGCCCTGCTTAGGGTAACCACCTATTCCTAATTGGGCGGGACAGTCTGAGAATAGGAACCTCAAGTCCTGGATCTGGGCTGCATGACTCTGGGACAGCATTTGTCCCAGATTCACAGCATCATGCAAGGATCCACAGGAAATGGCAGGTTTTCATTTGCAGCCTGGCAGCCTTCCAGCTTGCAAGAGTCTGCTAAGGACTGAGGGGAGTGGGACGCAGGGGTCGTCATGTGCAAGTGTGCACTTGCACATATGCATGAGACTGAGAATACAGCTGGGAAGCATGGAGAGCAGCTCCCTGTAGGTAAGTCTATGGAAGAAGGGAGCATAGGGGAGATGTGCAGGACAGATTGAGGTAAGGGAGGGAGTGGGAGTGGGGCAAGGGCTGGAGTTTGCTGCCCAGCCAGGTCAGTGCATGGGGCCAGGGCCCAGGGAGTGGAGTGGATCAGAACCACAGACAGCTTATCCAGGGGTGCAGAGCACGGGGGGGGGGAAGAGAAGGGGGGCAGCTCCCTGCTGCTGAGTGCACTCCCTGAGGAAGGACATGGCAGGGGGCATATGCCCCCCCCAGATTTGTGTGTGGGGTGAGGGCAGATGTGGGCTGCTTGCTTTGGGCTCAGGGCTCCCCACTCTGCTGCCCTCCCTTTGGGACCCCTGCACTGCCATGGCAAAGCGCCCCTTGCCTGGCACCTGGCAGCAGTGGGGGCATCAGTGTCGGCATGGAGGTGTGCTTCCTGCCGCTGTCAGGCGGGCAAGGGGTGCCTTGCCATGGTGTCATGGGGCTCCCAAGGGGAGGGCAACAGAGCGGGGAGGCCTGAGCACACAGCCTGCATCCACCCTGCCCTGCTCGGCTCTTCTTCAGCTGTGCCGCTGGGGAGTGTGGGGTGGGGTAGGGAAGGCAGGCATGTGTCCTGTCTTTATATTTTAAAAAGGTGGTCACACTACTCCTGCTGCTTCCTTTTTAAAATCTTACCTCTGAAATACTCCAAGCAGACATGTCTGATTCAAGCTGATGCACAGGACATTGTAAACTACTGAAGAAGCCGCATCCAGGTTCAAAAGATGCTTATTCTTTGAAGTAGACAGGGAAAGAAAATAATAAAGAAAATGGATAAGACTGAACATTATCTTTTGTCCCTGGCCCACTATGGATCACCAGTGAAAAATAGGTAAACATTACAAAATTAGGCCATAATTTTTTATGTAAGAAATCAAAAATTAAATCAGCGATGAATTTTTAAATATCCTTGGACATTTTTACACATGCTTCAGGGGTAGCAGGGGGCACTTTAATTAGAGCAGCTCTCAGATTTCTTAGCTGCTACAGTGGTGGTGGAAAGTGGTATAATACCAGAAGACACACAGATTGACAGTCACGCAGGACAGTAAGTTGAATATAAGCCAACAGTGTGCCCTTGTTGCCATGAAGGCTAAAGGCATACTGGACTTCATTAGTAGGAGTGTTGCCAGCAGACTAAGGGAAGTAACTGTTCTCTTCTGTTCTGACCTGGTGAAGCCACATACGGCATACCGTGTCCAGTTTTGGGCTCCCCACTACAGAAAGGATGTGGACAAATTGAAGACAGTCCAATGGAGGGCAATGGTAATGGCTAGGGGGCTGGGGTACATGACTTCTGAGGGGAGGCGGAGGGAACTGGTCTTATTTAATCTAGAGAAAAGAAGACTGAGAAGGGATTTAATAGCAGTCTTCAGCTACCTGTAGTGGGGTGCCAAAGAGGATGGAGCTAGACTATTCTCAGTGATGGCAGATGACAGAACAAGGAGCAATGGTCTCAAGTTGCAGCAAGGGAAGTTTAGGTTAGATATTAACAAAAACTTTCTCATGAGAAGGGTAAGGCACTGGAGCAGGTTACCCAGAGAGGTGGTGGAATCTCCATCCTTTGAGGCTTTTATTTGAGAACCTAGCTAGACAAAGCCTTGGCTGGGATAATCTAGCTGAGAATGGTCCTGCTTTGAGCAGGGGGTTGGACTAGATGAGGTCCCTTCCAACCCTAATTTTCTAATTCTATGATTCATGCAGAGTACTCCAGACCTCACCGACCCAGAAAGCAACAGATTAGGATAGATAATTCAATTATGTCTCTAAATGATATAATCTGAATCACATAATAGGAACTGTAAGACTGGTTCACTAAAGGAAAAACATACAAAAAATCCAAAATACAACAGAAGTAGTCAGCAAAGTTTTTATTAAAAAATAAAATATACACCTAGAAATGTAACTTAGCTAGCATAAGCAAAAATAGAGAAATGGGATACTCCCCTTGTCTTTGGTTCAGTCCATTTCTTATAGGTAGTCACCCAAGTGGATAAGTTGTAGTCCTTCCAGTTTGAAGCTCCTCTAGGTGAAGGGAAGCCAAGCAATGATTAACTTCTTGTTTTCCTAAGACCAAACAGTGCCCCAGCACCATATCTCAGGAAGCTGTCCAGATACTTATCAACCTGGATTTTTAGTAAATGACCTAGGTAAGAATTAATACAAATAAAGAGCCTTTATTCCATACAATTGTGATGTGTTTAAACTTTATCTAACAATTAACTTTAATTTTTTGTTTGAAAATGAAATTAGTAACAGAACTAAAGTAACACAGGACAAATGGAAAGAGTATTTCTGAATAATCTCCACAGATAGCACAATAAATAATACAAGTCAATGGTATCTTTAAATATTTATACTTTACCGACTTCATAGGTGTGGAGATACTCCATATTATTGCCACTATGATAATTTTGTCTATTTTTAATAGATGCTTGATATTTTTCCTTTTTTAGAATTCGGAAGTGATTATTTCCATGCCTTATCCTGCCATGGTGATTTTAGAAGGAAAGCCTGCAGATTTATTTAAAACTGTTTTTCTGGTTTAATAAATCATTACAACTACAATAATGAATTGGATTTTTCTACCTTGAAATTACATATAGTAATGTTCTTATTTTTACAAAAGTCAATAAACATTAAAAAAAAATTAAGCTCTACATTTTCACTGTGATTTGCCCTGGGCCTACACAAAGGCACTTGCAGAGTAGAGGCCCAAGAAAAGAAAATGATGGAGCAGTGAAGGGGATAAAAAAGAGATGGAGGGTTTGTTGTTTCCTTTAATATTAAACTGTCCATTTCCCAGCTGCAGGCTCATGAAAAGGAGACTTCTTGGTGATTACTTAGTAATTCAAACCTTACAAACCTACCTCAGAACACACAGAGACAAGTTTAAAAAAAAACGGAATTTTTACTGCTATTTCATGAAATCTGACCCACAGCAGAGCCTGAAGAATTCACTAAGCTTTTGAACACATATGTAGACTGGTATCAATCTCTTTTTTTATGTCTTCCTTGCCAGATGAACAAAAAATATTGAAAATTAACTAGGTTAGCTTTTTATAAATGGAAACGTCAAAGTATACAAGCAGTAGTCTGGTTTCCATAAAAGGCTCTTACAAAAAAACCCCACTACTGCAAAAACAAAATAAACCCATACCAAATCCCTACAAGTGTATTACTTTGTTAATATTACATAATGTGATTTTCCTTTACCTATTTAAAATATAAGCCCAGAGGTGCATTATTAAGGGTGATACCAAATGGGGATTGAAAATTCTGTAATACTCACTTTATAGATTGTTCTGTATTATCTGTCAGATGAAGTATTTGCCATGACACAGCACAGACAGTGGATATCCGTCCAAAATCTTTCAATCCAACCCCCTCACCCCTGGATCTAGTGAGATGTTAGGGAATTCATTAGAACCCAGGTCTATTAGAGCTGTGATGGCAGCTGGATTCCTGGAGCCACCTTGCTTTACCTAGTTACATGGAATAGCTATGTTGTAACAGTGTCCTCTGATATGATTGTATGTGTAGAATGGAGTTGCAGTATAGACAAGGCTTTACAAGGCTGTATAATGGTGTTTTTCAGTGTTCTCAGTTAACATATGTACTCTCATTTGAGTGGGACACCTTCCCCCTCAAATCAACCCTCTAAAATTGGGGTGCATGTCTTGAGCTGGAAACCTATTTTTTCTTCACTGAAATAGTAGTTGGGAAGAAAAAAAGAAAGCAGACAATATGCTATAATGGCTGCCAAGCCAGCAAGCTGCAGGGTTTGACTCTAGGGTTAGGTAGTCAGTTTCGGCTGAAAAGTCACTGAGCTAGCTGAGGGTGTGAGCTTCTGCATGCATCTCTTAGTATCTTGATGAGTCCTGTGGTGCGAAAGGAACTTATAAGGTGTGGTGTGAAAGAAGTTTTTACAAGACAGAGGTGTTGCTACTGCCCTTGCAAAGGTTTGGAGCCTAGCTTTGTTGCTGTCCTGCCATACCAGGAAGATCCTGCTGCCTCACCTAGACTGTCTCATAGGATGCCATACTTCTACTTTGTTTCCAGGGGGACTTACTCTATGTTAGGCAGCTTGCTACGACTGTAGAAACATCTTTTTCTCTGCATTCTGCCTTCCAAGAATAAGGTGCTTGTCTTATTTGGAGACATATGGTATGCAAGACCATACAGTAATGCCATACAACATGGCATAATATCAATCAAGAAAGACAAAGGTATCATATATTTATGCTTTAGTGAAGATCAGCGTGAACAGCATGAAAAATCATGGCATTGTGTTCATTTTCTTTCTCAATTGTAAATGCTCCTAAATATTTCTGAACTGGTCTGCTTAGTTGCTTTGAAGTATTTGTTGGACCTGCAGATACGATGCCTAAATCGCTATTCTTTACATATTGATTTGCTGACCTACTCTTTTGACTATTGAGAGGAGATAGTATATGCATAAATACAATGTTTTTAAAGTGTGTGTGTATGTGTGTGTGTGTGTGTGTATATAAGTTAGTTTCTGACAGAATAAAGTTGTGGTTTTCTTTTTTACTTTTAACACTAATATTGGCCAGCTGTTCTGCAATCAGTCAGATCTGGCACAGCTTTCATTTGGTACGAGGCCATGTTTTGAATCATCATCATCCTTTCCCTGAGCCCTTAGACCCAAATGTGGTAGAATGTTTGAAAATTTCAATATTTCTATTTCTGAGCTATACATGGAAATGTCAAATTAGTTTCTAAAATCGGGATAGGCAAACATTAAAATTTCACTGTTTGTAGGTACTACGATGGTTTCCAGAAACAAAAGCACACAGTTCTGCAAAGTGCTGAGTTTCCTCATCTTTCCTGACTTCAGGGATCCAGGGATCTTAGTTCTTTGGACAATTAAGCCCATAATACAGACTGAAATGGTCCCTGCCTTCCACAGGTTATTATAGCTTTTGTCACATCACAGAAGACAGAAAAGTCCCACAGAGCTACTGTATGTTTGAACATGTTGATATAGCATGGCTGAGGTGGCATACCACTGGGATCATATTTAATTCACCAATATGTGCTAAGTAAATATGTGGATAGATGGAACCATTTTGTTCATCTCTTATATTAAGTATGAACATCCAATGGTAAAAAGCTACCCTGGGAAGAGAACATCACCCACTATTTGTTTTATAAAACTGTGTAAAGGTTTGCCAAAGCTGTCACAGTATGATAGCTTTGGTGATTTGTTTTCCCAGATCCTCAGTTGGAGTGCTACTGCTTGTTTTAGAATCGTTTTTATAAACAGAGATTAATACATTTGAAAATCATGAAGGTACCGAAGAGATGATTTATACTAGAAATAATAAATTATTGGCTAAATCTAAGTGCTACCCTCTGGTACACCTGGGCAACCCCATGCCTGCACCCATAAGATGTAACCTCATCAGCAGATCCTTACAGACACATTTTGACTAATCCTCAAAACAAAATTAATAAATTACTATTGTGCTAGGTAAGGCTGTTGATGCTGTCAGCAAGGTCTGCCTGTGCCAGACCTGGTCAGAAATGTTCTGCTGCACCGTAGTGGGATCTTTCTTTTTTTCCCTAAAAATACACTGCTTAATTTTATGCAACACAAGTAAAAGTAACACAGGCTTTTCAATACTCATGTTTTTTCACTTGGAAATAGTTATACCTAACAACTCCCGAAACTTGCAAGGTCCATATAAGCAGACCACTACACCAGAATGGAGTGCCATTGACAGCGATAAGTGCATGGATCTGTTTACACAGAGCCGTTTGCAGGATGCAGTCTCAAATTAGTCTCTTCCCTCCTGACCTAGGACTGTTATCCCCATTTGCCATACCAGATTTCTCCAGTTACCTAAATGCACACTGGGTCTTACACAGTTCTCTAAGAGATGGACCATTGAGCCAATAATAGTGATAAACACACATCTTTCATACACTTAACAACCAAGGTCAGATACCATCTTTCCCAGACCAGGGTGTCCGGATGTATCCAATTCCACCTGCTGAAACACTCTAAAGAGTTTTTTTTCCCCATTTTGTCATGAACTATGAAGTAGGGAGCAAGATGCAGACCTTCTGACACACGGGGCTTTAAGGATTATCACTACTACCTTCAATTATACTTAGAAGCAAATAGGAAGCCGAGTAGAGATCTGGTCATGTGTTAGGTATTCATGCAAGCCTATGCCAGAAGGAGTAGTGAGCCAACTTTGGAATGATGTTTTATTATTTCTAATGTTAAACGTTTTTTCTGCTTAGCAGTGCTAACTGCTTATCATTCTGCCTGGCCCCTACATGAGTGAACTGTCGGAGGAAGATGCAGGAGGTCTCCTCCTCCCTGCAAAAGCCAGGCAGAACCGTGGCCCCTGTGCTGCTGGCAAATGACAAATGGGATGTTAGAAGAAAGCATGACTGTAACTTGGTTCCATGCACAAGGTCAGAACCTAAGAGAAGACAAGCACAGACTGAATGCATGCTGCCCCTACTGGCCCCTTGGAATGGGATTGCTGCTGTCTTCTTGCTGTATGGCCCAGTCTTGAAAGGTGCTGAATGACGCTCAGCTATATTCAGTGCTAACAAAAGATACTCAGCATCTCCCAAGATTGGGTCTTTTTTCATAAGGGCTTGTGGCTGATCAACCTTGAGCAGTACTAGCTGCCTGTAATGTTGGCAACTTTTCCCAAAAGGACATAAAAAATGCGTAAAAAAAAAAAAGTAAATAATGGGCGGGGGTGGGGAGCTGGTGCCTGGCTGGAGGAAGGGAGGGAGCTCAGTGTGCCAAGCTGGTAGGTAATGAGCCTTATCTCTGAGCCTCCTCTTATTGCTACCACTCTCACTGCAGCTGTGCTATCCCTACCATTCTTTAGTTTCCTTCCCACTGGACAACAGAAATAATCAGACATTCTGCTTTACTTTTGTGACCCATGTACTTCTTCTAATCTCCAACCTCTAATAATGACTTAGGGCCACTCTTCCCCTTGAGAGTGGCCCTATGATTACGAACTGCAGAATCAAGTTCTTAGCTACA
Organism: Crocodylus siamensis; assembly: GCF_052110815.1. Lineage (NCBI taxonomy): Eukaryota > Metazoa > Chordata > Crocodylia > Crocodylidae > Crocodylus > Crocodylus siamensis. The sequence goes on along the minus strand of NC_143397.1, from coordinate 38,625,732 downwards.
GACTCCAGAGAGAGATGAAATTTACAACCAGGGAAGAAGAGCTCTTGGGGATCTAAGGCTAACCTAATACTAAAAGCATCTTTTGAGAAGACTAAACTGAGGCTATTCCTTTCCATGATACTCCTTTCTCAGATATGACAGCTTTCCAAAATTATTTCCAGCTGCACTTTAAAAAAAAAAAAAAAAAGCCCAGGTAGAACTAAGATTAAAAAATAAGTGCCATTTCATGACTAGATCTACTGAAATAAACCCCCTGTTATAATGTCTTGGAAGGAATTGTTGTTTGCCATTTACATTAATTGTGATTTTGAAAAATCAACACAAAGAAATTAACTATAAATTGATTATTCATATTATAATAATAAACATATAAAGAAAGCGACTTTACATAAGTAACATACCCACTGTAATATCCACACTAGTATTGTGCCACTGCAGACATTTTTAACATTAATCCATAACATAACTAGCTGCAGTGAAAGAAAAAACGGTTTGTAGCTATTCTGTGTATCTCAGACAGAATAATATAACGTAACATATGTTTAAAATGATAAAGACTTCCAAGAATAAGATGCAGGTTCCAGAAAAATATTCATACACGCCCAAACAAAAGCAAAATCCTGTAATAACTAAGTAATTGCAACATTTTATATCTTCTATATCTAGAAGTTGGGAAAAAATCTAACCAAAACCAGTCCCTTTCAGTGGTTTAGCTGGTCAACAGTCTCTCACACAAAGCCCGGTGCTCTTCCCTAAAACCTAAGAATTAATCAGCATTATGTAAGAGATTTTTATAACACACTAAAAATACATTGCGAATTCCTTTCTAGTGCTGGACTGAAAAGCTTAAAGTGACCCCTCCCCTTTTTAACAAACAATGGATCTACATTTCTGATATTTGGGTCTTAGATTTGTCTCAGTGCATGTGTCTCAAATTTCATTAATTACAATATTGGCCCCATGAGATGCAGTTGCTGCTGCAAAGAACAGTGTTTGTGCTCTGAATGATTTGAGCAAGCGCACAGATATATTTTATTTGCATGCATAAACACTTTCAAAAAGGACTAATAACACATAAAACTTCATAAAACTGTTTGGCTGTTTTCATGTTAATTTATCTGTTTACTAAACAAACTTTTGCAACCATGTGAAAATATTTTGTTTGCACTGGACTGATAATGCATAATACAGCATTATAGCATTCTTGCAAACAGCTGTAACATTAACTTGGCAAATCTGAAGCAAAGTTATATGAGTTTATTTGTTCTTTTCATGCACTAACGTAGTGTTTATAATAAATAAGGTATAATGCTACTTCTAAGCTTTCCATGGAAGGATCTCTGATCAAAGTTCTGAATGCATTATCTGAATTTCTCTACTAGAAAAGCAAGTCCATGAGAAGAAGCTTTTACAGTTTGGAAGTGCTACAGCGAAAATTTTACTGGGCAACATTTCTTTTCCCTCAAACTTTAGCTGTTTATTCCCACTCTCAAAGTTCATTCCATCCCTAATGGATTAAGCCCCAAAGACCAAATTTTGATGTATGCATCACTGAGATAGCTGTAGTTTTCTGGGATAATGCAGCTTGCAAGGCCATGAATGAACCATATAAAAGTGGGGATAAAGCATTCTCAGTTGAGAAAATCTGCTTATGGGATGAACTTCCAAAGGGAATTAGGAGAACCCAGAATCTAACCACTCAGGAAATGATGCAAAATCTTCCACTTGGAAAAAAAAATCTCCATTAGATTTTTTGACATTGACATCACTATCTACCCAAACACTGCTACCCTGAGACTGGAAATCAGGTAACTGACCTGACACTCAACAAAAGAAAATTTTCACTTACCAAGCAATAATTTTTATTCCAAAAAAGAAGAAGAACCTATAACTACATAAAGTCCAATAGCAACTTAATTATTGCTGTCAATTTCAGCAACAACCCAGATATTATGTAATGGGTGGTAGGAGAAAATCCTAAACCAGAGGATACTTTTGACAGGCCATACACAGTTGCTGTATCACAGTGCACTCAAAAAAGCAATCAGAGACTTAAGAGAAGTATATTCTGGATTACAATGAACATTTACCAGTATGTGTTTCAACCCCCCTTCCCCTCCACCCCCTTTCTCTACCTTTATACTAATGTCTTCTCTTTTTTCCTCAGCTGGTTTTATATCCTACATTCTTACCTGAAATTTATTACTTTCTTCCCTCTCCTCCACTATCAAATGATTTCTTTGTTTCTCAAAAAGGATTCTCTGCCCTTCTTGTCCCTCCGTTTTCTGGGCCTGTTTTAGTGACCCTTGCTTATGTGGTAGTATTTGCTCACGAGTAGTCCATGAGTGGACCTACACAGTCAGTATTAATCAAATATTTCTCTGTTTCTCACTCTTCATTTACATGCCCTCTTAAACTTCCCTCTTTCCAGCCCTTTCCCTCTTTTATCATTTCCCCAGATTCAGTTGGCCTCTTGTTTCCCAGTTTGTTTCTCCACCCCTGTGGTTTCTTTCTTCTCCTACACTATCTTCTTCCCCCTTCTATTCCACTGCTACCTTCCATTTTGATTTCCTGTCATTTTCCCCATATCTTCCATTCTCACCATTGCTTGTTTCCATTCCATAATTCTGTTTTCATACCACCTGTATCAGTGAAATATGTATTGATACAACCCCCCAATGCAGATATAAAGTGGACTTTTTGAGGCACTAGTTAATCTAGTAAATTAATACAATGAGTTACAATAGCATAAATCCCATAGCATGTCAACACGGTAGGTCTACATTAGAGAAGTTTACTGACAGGCATGTAATTTTAATGTAGATATTCAGTGACCCTGAAGCATTTCACACCTTCCTGTTGACTCCCAGTACTCCTCTCATCCACTTCTTCCTCTTAGCCACTAACACCTTCCTAAGCCTCCAGTAGTGGTACCTCCCCAGCATTTTTTGTGTTAGCAACTGAGATACCGGAAGATGGGTTTTCTGCTGCTCTGGGCCATTAGGCACTAATGATGACAAATGGATGCTGGTGGACTATGTAACCAGCACAGGGGTCTGGACTATCCCACCTACCTCCTCAAAGTTTATGTGGCACTAATTATGGGCGCGCTGTTTTTACATTGCAAACACTTCAGGGCAGGAGTTGCTGCACACACTTTGGCCCCGTCTAAAGCAGGGTTTACATGCGTGCTTGGTGTCATGCGCTAGATGTCCCATGGGATGGCTCCCACGTGGATAAAAGGCAAGCGTGCGCAAGACACCGGCCTCTACAGGGTCCCACTCCCCAGAGAGCCTGTTGGGGGGCCACCCAAGGTCATGGGCAACAGCACCAGGGGAGGGTCCTCTCCACGGAAAGGGCGTCCCTGGGGCCACAGATACTTGTGGCTGTGTGCCTTGGCCCCCCCCTGTAGATCTGAACAGCAAATCCTGCAGTTGGGCCCTGGAGACCCGGTTCCACGGGGACCCTTCCGTGGGGGGGTGCGACCAGCAGAAGCCTGTAGGGAAGTCGGGGTCACCTGCCTCGAGGAGGGGCACCAAAGCCACTGTCACAGCCAGCCCCTTCCCCCGGCCTCTGCCCCGGGGGCCTGACCGCTGTGTGGGGGCGGGCGCAGGGGCCGCTCTGCAGGCAGAGGTGGGGGAGGGGGCCGGCGGCGGGGCTGGGGCCGGGGCCGGGGCGGCTGGCGGCGCCGAGTGCTGCTGGCGGCGGATCCAGTCCGCACTTTCGCTCTCTCCCCGGCGCTCTCCCTCTCCGGCAGGCGCGGGGGGCGGACGCCGAGCGCACGGAACAGCCAGTTGTTTAAAATCCTTCTAGAACCGTTTCTAATTCCCCCTTGCGCCGGGGAAGGCAGTGCGCGAGCAGGGAGGGGGGAGGAGGAGCCGCGCGGGGGGAGGAGGGAGCAGCCCGTCCTGGTCTCGGCCTGTCAGTCAGGGCGTGGGGGGGCGTGGCCCGGCGAGCGGCGGGCCAATAGCGTGTGTGTGTGGCGGCGTCTCCATGGTGACGGGGCTGTTCCCGGGGAGGCTGTGATGGGTTGACAGGTGCGTGACAGTCGGAGCTCTCTGCAGGCATGTACGGCAAAGGCAAGAGCAACAGCAGCGTCCCGTCCGACAGCCAGGCCAGGGAGAAGTGAGTGCAGCCCTCCGGGCCGCAGCGCAGCGCAGCAACGCGCGGGGCGGGGACGCGGACTGGGACGGGGACGGGGGCGCGGGCGCTTGCCCCGCGCGGCCCCTGCGCAAAGTAACTTTCCTGCGGGCAGCGGGGGACGGGGCAGCGCGGGCCGAAGCGCCTGCCGGGGGCCCCCGGGCAGGGTGCGCGGGTGCGGGAGCGGGGCGGGACGGCGCGGCCCGCGGGGGGCGGCTCCCACCAACTTTGGTAACAAAGAGGCCTGGCCGGGGGTGGGGTGGGGTGGGGGGGCCGCGGCTCCCGCAACTCCGCCGCGCTCAACTTTTACCCGGGAGCCGCTGCCGCCCCTGCCCCGCCGCATTGTTCGGCGGCGGCTCCGCTGGGAAGGGGCAGACGCGAAGTCGCTGGCTCCGGCGGTGACAGCGGGGCCGGGGCCGGAGCAGGCGCCCCCCCACCCGCTGCAGCTCCCCTGCCCTCCTCTCCCCGGGCCGCACGGCGGGGCAAAGCGGGCTCCCTCTCTCTCGCCTCCCGGGCGCGGGCAGGTGAGGCGCGACCCCTCGCTCCCGCCGCCTAGGAAACGTGGCTTGCAAGTTGGCCGCGTCCCTGCAAGTTTGCCGGCCTCGCGGCCTCGGCCCGCCAGCCTGAGGGGGCTCCGCGCAGCGGGAGGAAGAGCCCGGCTGCCGGGAGCTGGGAGCGGGAGGAGGAAGCGCGGCTGAGGTGGCTGGCGCCGGCTGCAGCCTGCACAAACTCGGGATGAAGCCCTTGAGCCCCTTAGCTGGAAAAGATGATTGCATGTGTCTGGTGCACACAGGCCCAGCATGTCATGTCCCGTGGAAATGGATAGTCCAGGCGGGGCTGAGGAGTTTCCCTGGAGGCAGCTTGCCGTGAACCTTCACCTAAAAGTTTTCCTCACTGCAGCATTTCAGAGACTTCCTAATTCAGAGCCTGGCCCCTACGCTTCCTGGAGCTGGAGCAGGAGCAGGCCCGGCACCTCTTTGGGAAATGCTTAAAGGGACTTAAAATACTGTTGTACCTTGATACTTGGAAAGCACATGTATAATTTTGTAATAAGGAAGTACGCAAAGGTAGAGGTCATATTGTTGGCTAGACATGCTCATTGCAGCAGCGGAGTTTGTGATACAACTTTAATGCCAAAGCCTAATCAACCGGTGGTGCTTCTGGTGATATAGGTAAAAAAAAAAAAAAAATTGTGTTTAGTGATTATATATATTAGGGCCAAAAGACCCTGTGTAGTTTTGTGTGACTTGTGTTGAAGAATTTTGTGTGTAAAATTTTAGCTCTTTTGTGCTTGGTACTTTCCACAGTTTGCCCTTGTCCACTTAACAAATTCCAAAATTGGACAGTAAAATGATTAAACTGTGTAGGAGACCATTGGAGGAATCTGACTTGAAAAATGGTGGTCTTAAGAGTCATTTTAGTTTTACTTTCTTTATGGCTTGTGTCATGAAGTTCTTGCAGAACTATTTTTGTTTTTTAAAGCTGACACTTTACAGTGTTTTCTCTTTCTCTCTGCTTCACTTTTTCTCCAGACTCCTTCACCAATAGGGCACCTACTAATTTAATATGCAGTATAAAATCCTTAATGCACTAAGTCAGGCCTGTCAAACTGAGCTGTCACCAAGTAATAACTACCCTCCTAAGTGAAGTTATGGGGGGCCTGCTAGATGGTGCTGTTCGATTTAAATGCATTTCATCTCCCATTCATTATAACTACCAGCTGGAAATATGTATTGCTCATATATGGATTACTGCATGTATAACACTTTAGGTGGATCACTTTTAAACCACTGACTGGATGATTACTAAACAGTAGTTTTGTAGCTCACAGTTATGGATGAACATAATTTAGAATTCAGAAAGAGTTGGCTGCTGCTGTGGAATGTCATTATATGGGCTATCTTCCAGATTGTTTTGTATTGCATCTTCTAAAGTTTCTTACTAGAAACATCTTTGTCATCACTGCAGTTCTTTTTTTTTCCCTAGTTCCATAATGGTTTGGTTTTGTCTTTCTTATGGGGTATTTCTACAACAATTGCAATACCCTTCCCAGGGCAGACACCTGAATCTTTGGTTCTCTTTGAGAAATGTCTTTCCAACTTCTGTACAAAGTTGTGTTGAGTTCAGAACATGGAAAATAATATGGATATTTGACTCAAATGATGTATTTTTTTAATCATAGGAATGCAGAATAATTCTTATGTTTGAAATGTTGACCACTGTTGTAAGATAAACTATTGAAACAAGATGCATGCATGTGCTTAGGGTGTTTTGTAATGGAAACTTATAGTGGTTGAAGGGTTTCTTTCTACAGAACCCACTCTTTTTTTAGTTGTTGATTGCTGCGAAGGGGTGGGGGGGTATGCGTGCATGCACATCACATGCTGAGTGATAGACACTTCTATTTGGGAATGTTTGCAAAACACAAAATTATTTCATTATATATTCTGTCAGTTCAAATTGTTTTTACGTATCCAAGATGCAGTGTTAGTAACAAACCTAAATGCACATGTAACAATTGGCTAATACAAACTATTGCTTAAATACACTACTCAGTTTAAATAGTTGGGTCTCATTGCACAGAATGTGATTCTTGCCCAAGGAAATGAGCGTTGGTAACAGGAATTCTACACAAGGATAGGAGATTTTTGAAGTGTGGAAAAGGGGATATATACATTGTTCCTTTCTTTTCTTTTTGTTTTAATCAAGAGTTTAATGGATCTGTTATAGACAGATCCAGAGCAAGTGTTTTTCTAAAGAAATACATGTATATATGCTATCATCAATTAACTTTTACTTAAAAAAAAGTTATTTTAAGAAAAAATAGGTATATTTTACAGCTTCTTATATATCATTTATGGTAGCCTTTGGCAAGTTCTCAGTTGTGAAGATTATGAGAATTCTCTCTTGCATTCTCTTTGTCCCTCTTATCTGACCCCGGGGGCAAATCATCCATTTTAAGTATCTTAACAACAAATCTAAAGTGGATGAATAGAAATATTTCCTCTGAATTTAACTCTATACCAAACAGGTATAGCACAGTTAAGTAAAACACTAAAAAAGAGTAGTATGGTAGCTCTGAAGAACAAAGATTACAAAGGGAAGATGAATAGAGACAAATCAGAGGACTTTTTTTTTTCCTTAGTGAAAGAGTGGTGACTTGATTCTAGGGTCAGGCCACTCCACTCAAATAATGGATGGGAAAGTTGTATTCAACAATAGCCCCTCTAACATTCGTGCTGTGCCAACACCAAATAAGGCTCATCCACGTTGTTAGAGGAAAAGGACCCACATTTTTCTTAACATCCACTTTTGTTATCTCCTTGGGGCAGGATATGTCTTCTTGATTCCCTTGCCTTAAAGGTAGATTAATTCAGATTAGGAGCCTACACCTACTGCACTGAACAACAAATCTCCATAAATTGAGTTTAGAGGGTGTAAGGTCAGAATCTACAGCTGTGTCTTCTTTATATACCTTTACTTACAGACTATGCTTTTTTTCTGGCTAACATTAAACATTTGTAGATTTTGTTATATAAGTATTGCCAAACAATAAAAAGGGACAACAATGTAATAGAGAACTTAGGTAAAAGGGTAACATTATATCATAGGCAAAATTAGATTCAGACGAAAAACTATTCAGTTCTCCAATGTATGCAAATAAATATTTGTATTCCAGCAGTCCTCTTAACCAGGTCATCTCTAGAATACTTTTATCCTAGGGAACTCAGTGGGAGCTTTGGCAGAATAAAATGATCAGATGCCTGCTAATCAGAGATACAAGCCTACAGTTGAGAAACTTAATCCAAAAGATGGAAGAGTCAAAATAAATTACCCTAAGGCTTGATTCAACACTAATTGAAGATAATTGTAAATTCTGTATTGAGTTTAATTGTATGGGATCAACACCCTATTGAGAAGTCTAGTTCTTCTTCAATCCCCAAGATGTAGAGGAGATGGAACTCCTTTATCCACTCGTTTTTTGTATGAGCCTGGGTGGAAGGTGTCTTGTCAGTTTGATCCCTGCTAGCTGGTGGTTTGCAGGAAGATGGGGATTTTTTCTATCTTTGTTCTCCCCTGAGTTTGATGGCTGCTAAGTTAGGGAGAAGGTATTCTCTTCCCTGTTCTTCCTAACAGTGTCTGCCTTGGTTCAGAATCTTTTCTTGAGCATGTGCAGAAGGAAATGAATGCTGTTTTGGTTTTTACTTGTTTCTGTTTAATAAGAGAGAAACTGACCAGTGCATTTGACTTGGCTGCTGTCTGTGGCAGAGGTTCTGGAGCTCATTGTTTATAAACTAGGGAAAACAGAATTGCATTGGCTCACATTAGAAAGGTTATCTTTGCAGCTATATGGAAGGGAAGCTTAATTGTTTTTGAAAATTAAAGCTTAGATCCAGACAGAACTTACAGTTAGGACTGTCTCACTTAGAAAGACACATTTCCTCATGACAGAGTCAGTGAGTTTGTTTTTCAAACTATGATTATAGGGTATCCTGATATTCAGTTCACCCACATTTTTTCATTGTTCTGTTGTTCTGTTACTACTTTTTATTTTTTGAGAGCCAGATTCAAAAGTCAGCTTTCCTTGGCTCAAGGCAACCTCAGACTGACTCACTGGCAGATTTTGGGTTCAGTCATTCATTAGCTGTTCATTCTAGAGCTCCTTATTTCACAAGCATTTGGAGTGTATCCTGGGAAGTTGACATGGTAATGATTTCTGCCACCCTAAACTATTTTTAAGGCTGCAGAGGGCAGTTTTAAAATCTAAATGTGACAGCAGAATTGGTAGGTTGATCTCACTAGTTGCAAAATCCAGATTTGAGGTTACACAATGATTTAATTCAGGAGGTTTGAGTGTTCAGTATGTGGGCACCATGTAAAAAGCAATTGCTGGTCACAGGGTTACTGTTTTGGGAACCTAGGGATGTAGAACTTTTGCATTTTTTATAAGGGGGCCACATATTGGAATGTTGTTGAAATAACAAACATTGTTCAATTGTTTGCTTTTAAATGTGCTGCACTGAGTCTGCATTTTGAAAAGATATCAAGGGAAAGAGCATTTTTAACTATAAATTACTTTATCCCTATTGCGCTATAAAAGTTGTACAGTGGGTATGGGGTTATAGACACGTAAGCTCCCATCCAGCAAAGTACTAAAATACATGAGTAAATAAATACATGAGTAGTCTTCTTGACTTCAACAGGACCAGTTGCTCACATAAAGTTAAGTATATGTTTAAGTGCCTTTCCAGAACAGAAACCTGCTGCTGGGGAAGAGTGACAAATACTAAAGAATTTAGTATTCAATACTTTGCTAAAATACCTTTTTAATTCTTTGTGCTGTGTCCCCGCCCTTCCTCCACAACCAGCCTCATCCTACAAAATATATTTTTTCTGTGTGATTGTCCCTGTGAAAGATGTGTGGTTTGTTCATTTTCACTTTTAGCTTAACTTTTACCTTTTATCTTAAGCAAACTGATGCTGAGAGAGATGCTAAGGGGTTACTTCTGCTTCCACTGAAGCCAATGGCAAATTTTCTGTTCACTTTAGCAAACACGATTTAATTCCAAAGTACAGTAGGTATTTAAAACTTTTTGGAGGAAGTAGTAATCAACAGAAGCCATTTTTGGTATGCATTAGCATTTATTTTTGCTTAATTATAGGTAGGTGATAGAATAGCCAGCTCCTACCCAACTCTTCCCTTTCCTTTTTTTTCACTAGCTTATAACTTTGCCAAACTTCAGCCACTTGGCCTGAAAGATATCATGACAGATGTTTTCCTTGGGCTGATTTTTTTTTTTTTAAGAATTTTTCAGCCAAAAGTTATTTCTAGTGTTGCAAAACTTCTGTCAGTATTTTCTTTGGAAACCTCTTGTGTTCCATACTTTGGAAACAGGGACTTGAAATATTGCAGTGGGTACTTTCAAGTCAGGGATGTACCTTCTGCTTAACAACCAAAAGGAAGTTTAGGTTGGATATTAGGAAAAACTTGCTCACTAAGCAGATGGTAAAGCACTGGAATGGGTTACTTAGAGAGGTGGTAGAATCTCCATTCTTGGAGGTGTTTAAGGCCCAACTCAATAAAGCCCTGGCTGGAATGATCTAGTTGGTGATAGTCCTGCATTGAGCAGGGGACTAGACCTCCTGAGGTCCCTTCATATCCTAGCTTTCTGTGATTCTATGAAAATCTGCCCAAATTTGGCCAAGATACAAACCTCTGAATATTCAGTTTTCATGTGTTTAGTAGGCAGTTGCTACAGCTTAATAGGTAAGATAGCCAAATATTCCATCCTCAGTAAATATGCTTTGTCCCCTAACAGCTTCTATTTCTGACCAAATCATTGCTGACCATTGCTGATGAGTATATGGCATTTTGCCACACCACCTGTATGTGGTAGATGGCATCCCCATTTAACAGTCCAGCATGGTGCAGCTCAGGATTAGCAGGGTAGTGCTGACCATTCTCTGTAATGACTGATCTGTGATGGAATGAGGCTAGCATTGGAATTGAGAGCAAGGAGCAGATTTGGATTAGGAGTTTGGGCGGAGGGGAGGCAGGGCAGGGATAAAACTGGGACTGGCTGGATGAGGAGACTTCACTTGGGAGTCATGGATGGAAAAGAGGATCCAAAAATAGGTGGGTGCAGTGAAAATTGAAAACAGGATGAGGAGCTTAAGTGCAGACACAATGAAAAGATGAGGAAAATGGAACTGGAAACAAGTGAAGTGGGAAGGGACATACCTGTCACAAGTAGCTGAGGGTAGTGCGGAACCTGGGCCACCAGGGCAATGAGTTGGAGGGTAAGGAGACACTAATGTTGAATGAGAAGCTCGGAGAATGGGAACTAGAACTGGGAGAAGAGCCAGTGAGGAATACTGGAGTTGGAAGTCAAAGGCTAGTTTGTTGGGGAAAGAATTGGGACCGGCTGGCACAGGTAACTGGAAACTAGGAAGCAGAGTAATCTCCCTTCCAGGAGAGACTGAGGTGAGGATGACTGAGATGCTGGGTTGAGAGGGCCAATGTCAAGACTTACTGGGCAAGGAGACTGGCATTAGAATCTGAATTAGTGTGGGCACCCCCATGCTAGGATCAGGCTCCAGGGCTCCCTGGTGCCTGTGCCTCTTCTTGGCCAGGATCAGCCCCAGGGGCTCTGTGCCACCCCAGCACAGCCTCCACACACTAGGATCAAGCCCTGTGCACTCTGGGGAGCCCTGTGCACCACGTGACATAGCTTCAGGGGACAGATCTGGCTTGTAGGGCTGAGCACCCCTGGGTTAAAGCAAGAGCTGACAGCAGCACAGGTTGGAGCATATAGGACAGAAGAGCTTTCTGAGCCTGGAAGGTCTCTGAATCCCATAATTCCTCTGCTGCCAGCAAATATATGTGAAATCTATGGGCCAAGTTACTTCAGTCCTTTCTAGTGCTGGCCTTTACAGAGGATAAAAAATCTCTTATTTCTATCAATTACTTTGTTAGCTCAAGTAGTAAATGTGTAGGGGGTATTTAAAGGTTTCGGTCTGTTTGAAGACGTATGTGGATGAATGCTGCATGATAAAATTTCTGTGGTGTTTTTTAATTAAAGAATATATATGAAATTATGTCCAAAAACTGATGTTACAAGAATATTGGTGGAGTTTGAGAGTCCTGACTCAGTGGTTAGGAAAGGTTAGGTTTAAGGTCACTTGTACTTCATCACATGTGTGTATACATTATGGGTAGGGATCTACCAAACTTGTGGGGGTTCTTACCGATTTTCCTAGGTTGATCATGGCCTATAGCTTGAATTCTGCAGTAATTTCACAGTGGCCCTATTGTTCAGCACTGATTGGTAGAGAGGCTGGGGGTGGAGGGGGAGCCACCATCTTGACTGTTGTCTGCTCTTCATGTGGCCCCACCCCTCAGTGCTGATTGGTGGAGAGACCCTGGTGGAGGAGGGATGGGGGGGGTATCCACCATCTTGTCTGCTGCCCTTCATGCAGCCCCACCAGCTGGTGGCTTTTTCTCCCAGCAGCAAGGACCTCTGGCTCCCACTGGGGAGCTAGCATTGTATTTTTATTAAGGATTTTTTTGTCGATTTTTGTTGTGAACAGTCCCAGATTTCAGTTTCCATGAAATCCACAAAACCGCAACGTAAGTAGTTCCCTAATTATGAGTCGGTATAATTACATCATCATATCCCTTCCCCTCCCGCCCCGCCATGAGTGCACTGAATGGACAGTGTGCACAAGTAATGAACAGCTATCCGGTATTTTGTTTTCCTCTCATCAGTCAATGCGTGGTTTCATGTCTTATTTACTTTACCCTATTCAAACCCTTCTCTAAACCTTGCACTATTAATGTCTTTAAGGGTTTTCTTTTGATGCTTATCACTCTAGTATCTGAGTCTTTCAAAAACATTTATAAATTTACAAAACACCATTGCAAAGCAAAGGTGTGGAGTGATCTCTATTGTGCAGGTGGAGAATTTTGGCACAGGGATATTAATGCCCACTTTAAGACACCTTCAACCTGATTTTTAGGAATACCATATAACATTTCACAAAATGTTTCATTTCAGTTCTAAAGCACAACTCCTGTTGCCTTCAGTTGCAGCTATGAGCATTCAGCACTTTTCCGGTCAGACCTCAGGGTATCAAGCTGGGTACATGGGCAAGGAAAAGCAGATGCTTATTGACCCCCTTTAAAAAGTTTGGTTTAAGCAACTTGCCTTGTATCACATGGGATCTCTGTGGCAGAAATTGAGACAGAATCCAGTTTCCCAGGTTTGTACTGAACTGCTTTAACCCTGAGACTGTCCTTTCTTTTCCTGTAGAAAGACTGCCTCATTCTCCCCATCCCATCCAACTTCTCTATTAAACAGCTCATGGTCTCTATAATTCATCCCCAGACCAGGGTGCAAAAAAGTATGTAATCATGTAATTAAAGATGGTATCTTAATGCATGTGCACAAGAGGGATAAATTAAGGTTGTGCAAACAGTGCTTAAGTAATGGATCTGTTTGCTAATTTTGGAGTGCTTGACTATATAATACAGTAATGGACTTTTAACATAGCCTTAATTTGATTTTTTCAGAAGTATAACAACAAAAGAGAAGAGGTAGGGAAAGTGAAGTACATGCCAACATGCAAATATGTGATGATACCTAAATTATAAAATGCATGTGCACTACTGTTATAAAACATACTATATAGTCCAAGAAAAATAAATAAATCTCATAATAAAACTGTACATTTGAATTCTTATTTCAGTGAATGTTCTTAGGGATCCCATTCTTATTATATGTATGTATGTAAGGTTAGAAGATTTTAGCCAGCATTATCTATAGGAAAGAAAACTACAGGGGGAAAAACTGGCTTTTTCCTATCGCAATCTTCTCATCGTCTTCTGATGAGATGGTACAACCATTGACATTGCTTTGGTCACTGACTTCAAGATGGTCCAGGCATTGATAATAAATATACCTCTACAAGTATGCCTCAAACTTGTGAATGTCTTGTACACTACATTACTTGCAAGCTTGCTCTCCCTATACATGAGGGACTCTTGGAGCCTGCAAAAGACTTTTCGCATATACCTGCATTCATTCTAGCACCATCCAGGCAAGTTAACAAGAGGTATAAAGTAGCTTCCAAAGGATATGAGTGCTTTATTGTCAGCTTTTACCAGGGTAACTTGTGATAGCTATAGTCTGAGTCATGTCAAAGCAGCAGAGACCTCCCAAATCTACACTCAGAATAAAATATCCAGGTGTGCTGTTTCTTATTAATTTATCAGGATGCTTCTAGAGCAGGGGTAGGCAGTTATTTTGGCTGGAGGGCCACTTAATGGGTGTCAAGGGCCACATTCATCTCTGTCACTGCCACTTGCTCTCTCAGTCTCTCCCCTCCCCTCCCCTCTCTCACTCCTGTTTTCTCCCTCCCCCTTCCTCCAGAACCTGGCTGAAGCTGCACGTGCCCTAGGAGCCCAGACGCTTGGTGGACCCAGGCAGGAGCTGCTACTGCGCTGGGTGGTCTGTGGTGTCGGAAGCTGCCGGCACTATCATGGCTGACGCCCACCTGGAAAGAAAGACATGAGGTCCTGCCTGGGTCCACAGCTGAGTGTCAGGGTTCCTGGTGAACTGCAGCTTCGCCCAGGTTCTGAAGGGAGGGAAGGAGAGAGAAACAGAGAGAGAGAGAGATGCTATTACCTGCCTAGTACAGCAGCAGCTCCTGCCTGGGTCCACAGCTGACGCCACTGGCAGATTCTGAGTCGGGGCTCCGGGCAAGGTTGGCTGTGGACGCCACAGGCAGGTTCTGCGTCTGGGCTCCTGAACCTGCTGTTGGTGTCCACAGCTGATGCCACCACCTGTGTGCTGCAGTGGAAGACCCAGGGGTGCATAGCTGATGCCTGATGCTGCTGAGTGAAAGCAGGCCCACCCGCCCACCTACCACCATGCAGTGGCCAGAGCTGCTGGCTGCCCATGGTCCACATCTAGTGAGTTGGCAGCCATCCACCCATGGGCTGGCTCAAATCTTTTGGCAGGCCAGATGTGGCCCACAGGCTATATTTTGCCCACCCCTGTTCTAGAGTGATAATTCAGTAATTTATTCCAGAATCTTTACAAGAATTATAGGGAAAGTGACTAGTTTATAATTCCCTCGGTCCTTATTTTTTCCTTTTATAAAGCTGGCTCTGTGTTTGCTCTTCTCTATTCCTCTGGGATCTCCCTGATCCTCTGTGAGTTCTTGGAGATAACTTCTAGTGGTTAAAAGACTGCTTTGGTTAGTTTTTTTTAAAGTACTCTGAGGGGAAATTCGTCAAGTCCTGTTGATTTCAGTACATGTAACTTATTTTTTAATGTGTTCTTTCTTATTTTGGCCTGTGCTACTTCCTAAAATTAATTGCGTTAACTATCGGATCTCATTTAACCCTTGTTTTGCAAAGGATGGTGCAAAAAACATTGAAAACTATTATCCATTATTCATTCCCTGCTGTGAAGTAATGGATCTGTATTTTTGTAGAGTACCTAAAAGAGCCTGCCATAATCAGTTTGAAGGTAACTTCATGGTATCCAGTGTAAATGAACAATGTTGGTTAAGCAAATCCATGCTGTGGAAGACCTTTTTATGTTCTAGCTGATCTGGCTTCAAATAGGTAGTTTCATTTATATCTTGGGATTTCTACTCTAAATCCAGACATATCAGCATATAATTGGTAAATAACTTTTCAGGTTAGATGAGAATAACTTTGGTGGGCTTTTGTCACTTTCTATCTGTTTTTGAGAAACATTTGTATCAAAGATCCATTCAGAAATCTTTTTATTCTAGAAAGCCTGCCTTTCTAACTAAATGTTAATGTTTATTCATTATACCATATTTTCTCACATATAGTGCATCCCAGAATATAATATGCACCTCATTTTTGAAAGGCAGAATAAAGAGAAAACGATCTTTCTTTGTAGTAAGTAACTGAGTAGCAGCAGCTAGGGAGCAGAGCCATCCTGAGAGTCATGTGCAGATTTTACTTTCACTTTTCCTGTAACTGACAGAAAGTACTCTTACTGTATTTCTCACATATGTGCTGAAATTTCATGCATTTTTTTTTTTGTGCAGGGGGCTATATGTTGTATGCAAGAAGATATAGTAACTATACCATAGTTTTGGTGTTATATATCTGCAGTCTGTGTTTCCTTAGGGTAACATTATCATATTTTAATAAAAGAAAAACTCAAGTAGGTTTTGGAACATAAAACAGGGGGACTAGATTGATCTTTCATTTCTTGGTGTCAGAGTAATGAAGGGAGTGGGGCTGGTCTGTAGGCCAGCAGTGGGGGTGGAGCAGCACAAAAATAGAAGCAGATGTGCTACCAGACCCACCATTGGTGCACCACTGCCAACACAGCCATTGATGCTGCCCTGTGTACACCTGTCTCTTAGGGCGCTCAAGTTTTCGGTTACACCTCTGCCCTGCGCTCCCAAATTTGTACCTTCTAGCTTGGTTATTTTTCAAACTTTGTTTTTTGTGACTCCTCCTCTCCATCTTTTCTTCTGGCCTTTACTCTCTGCATCAGGAATGACATCTCTGCCAAGTGTCTTCTCCCCTCATCAAGTTTCTCATCAAAACTCAGTACTTTCAACTTATGTTGCTCCACTGACATCTACTCCAGTGCCACCTACTTCTTTCCTATTGCCATTCTTGATGTCAGTTTGAAAAAAACCAGAACCTTGTAGATTCATTTATAATACTAATGTTTCACTTATCCTTCCTTTCTTGTGTTTAGTATCTTCAATTTCTGTGTTTTTTAACACAGAAGAGCTTAAACTTTGGGGCACACAATAAAGCGTTTTTAAAACATTGGAACCACCTGTGAAAGAACATTAAAAGATGCTAATCCAGAGGCTGGAATATGTACTGTAAATTTAGATGTTTTGTAATTATGAAGTAATAGTTGGTGTTTGGGGCTTAGAGGTTTAATATTCAGCCAGAAATCAGTCAACTCAGGAAGACACTTTTAGGTGGGAGTTAAGAATGCAGCCTAAAACTCTTGTGAGCAATGCCTGAGTTCAAATTTGAGCCCCTAGCACGGTGGTTCCCAACTTTTTTTGTACGGTGGATCAGCATGAGAGTGGGACAGGGCACGTGGAGCCAGCTGCCTCCCTCCTGGGGCTGCTCATCCGCCCAGCTTTAACTCCACATGTGACTGCTGGCAGTGGAAGCCCCTCTCCCAGGCGGAGAGATGAGGGTCCAAGTGGGGGCCTTACGCTATGACCTGGCAGCCACCCCTTTGCAGCCTGGCACTGGGTGGTTGGGGACCTCTGCCCTAGCAAGCACATTCTTCTGTTAATCTAGACCTGCCATATTGTTCCATTCTCATTTTCCCCATTTATTTAAGACTGTGTTCATTTTCTAATAAGAGCTGATGTTTTTTCAAACCACGTTTCTTGCCATGTTTCCAGGAATGTATAATTCCTATGGATGTTCATATGAACCATGGTAGCTCACATTGGTTTTGGAAGCATCTGCTTGATAATAGAAGTAGTCCAAAATTGATCTAATATGTTTGGAAGCTAATAAAGTCCCAGTAACGGAATTAAGTACTTCTGAAAGTATTTAGAGAAAGATAGACACTATCTAGAGTAGATATTGAGTGAAACCTAAACCTTTTTTTAATATATATAGATTGTTGTAGTATTCATGAAAAATGCCAAATCGTTAGCCTTGGAGACTGATTCTTTTTGTTGATACACTTGATAGGTACAGCATGGATAGTGTCAGTGCAAACTTGGCTACATTGTTCTGTCAGTATACCATAGCTTATCTGAAAGGGCCATGTTTACAGATGAAAAGATTGACATTTCTGTGCTCATTGACTTCTGGATCTTTTTGTCCTGAGACTAGCAACAATTCAGTAGTTTTCGTTATGTGTACGCAGATCATATAACCTTGTTATAGATGACTGAACGTCTCTCAGCTTGCAATTAAAGTCTTCTGTAACTGTGTACCTGTGCAATAGAAACTACAGGCGAGCTAATGAAATGTATGAGGTGTATGTTGGGGAAGTGGCTTCTATGTCAAGTCTGAAACTGACTTAGAAGTGAAAGGTTCTGACCCATGTTGCCAGTCCCCTAAACCCCTTTAACATAATTTATTCTAGACACCTGGAAAAAGTATATATTGTTTAATTTGTCTTGAAATTTGGATTTGGAGTCAAGGCCTTATCAGTACATTCTTCAAAGCTGTCTGATTTTTCTGTATCTTTTGTATAAACTTTCTAACACTTACTGTTGTACAGTAGTGTTTTTTGATGACTCACAGAAAATATGTTTGTGCCTCATAAAGTAGCGGTACACTTGGGAGAATTTCCCCATACATACTGTTTTACATTATCAAATAACTGTCCCTTTCTGTCAAGATTATTAATACAACTGTTAATTACTTATTATAAATGTATTTGTTAATCATAAATGTAACAGGTGTCCTACAGACTTAAAGACATACTTCCTTTCCTGAGGAGCAAAATTTATATTAGATACACATATGCTGTACATGAAAAGCAATATAAACATAAGCAGGTTTGGTGGGAAGCAGTGGGAAGAATTACATGGTGGGCAAAAGGAGGAGAAAAACAAAAAGCCAAGCAAACCAAAGGAACTGCTTAAGGTACAAGATGTGGATTAGTGTAGGAAATAGGAAAGTATGTTTACAGTAATGCTAACACACTTCAAGTGAGATCTAAAAAGGTACAACATATTGACAAAGTGTGTCTTCAGTTTGTAGCCTTTCAGATTTAATGTCAGTTTTAACTGCAGTAACTGTACATCTAACTATTCTTGTATATACATCTGATTAATAATTAGATGTACCGTGTTAGCTTTACTGTAAAAACACTTCCTATTTTCTGCACTGTTCCAGATCTTGGAGCTTAAAGCCAACACTCCTTTTTTTGAGACTAATACTTTTAGAACACTACTGCAAATCTTATTATACATATTTTGACTTCTTTTAGAAAGAAACTGAGAATACAGTGCAACAGAAACAGTAGAGAAACTGTATCTCCTGCTTTGAAAATAAATGTCATTAAGTTATTCATCAATAGCAGGAAACATTAATAATTCAAGAATGCAAAATAAGATACTGATGTTGTGTGTCTTCTTAAATGAATGAGTACATCTGACTAAAAATAAGAATGGAATGCTGGCCGCACCTATATTCATACATAATACCAATCACAGAGAAGTTTACTTTTTAAGGCTTCACAGGTATTTTCCAAACAGGCCCGCAGTTTATTATTAATTTTTCTCTTTAAAGGCATGCAGTAAGGCAGTGGCCCTAGATTTTAGGAGGGCAGACTTCAACGAGCTAAGAAGGATAGTTGGAGAAGCTCCGAGGTCCCGGGGGGGGGAGGGGAGCCAGGTGTCCAAGGAGAGTGGTCGCTCCTTAAGGAGACAATCTTCCAAGCCCAAAGGGAGGTAATCCCAACGAGGATCAAAGGGAGCAGGAGAGCACACAAGCCTCTGTGGCTCACCAAAAGAATCCGGGAATGTCTCCTTGCTAAAAAGGAGGCTTATACCCAGTGGAAAGAAGGGGTCATCACCAGGGAGGGCTATTCTGTAGTTGCTTGGGGATGTAGGGGGGCAGTTAGGAAGGCCAAGGCAGAGATGGAACTGGGACTAGCTTCCCAGATTAAGGACAATAAGAAGTCTTTTTTTAAATATGTAGGGGGTAAAAAGAAGGTCCCGGGTAATGTGGGGCCCTTGCAGGACACCATGGGGCACACCTGGGCCACGGGTTAGCGAGGATTTAGTTAGGGAGCTTCTGGAGGGGTTGGACGTATTCAAGTCAGCCGGTCCGGATGATCTCCACCCTAGAGTTCTAAAGGAACTGGCCGGGGTCATTGCAAGTCCCCTGGCACAACTTTATGAGCACTTGTGGTGCTCTGGTGAGGTACCAGAGGACTGGAAGAGGGCCAATGTGGTCCCCATCTTCAAAAAAGGCAGGAAGGAGGACCCGGGAAGCTATAGGCCGGTTAGTCTCACCTTGATCCTAGGCAAGCTGTTCGAGAAAATTATGCTGGCACACATCCAGGAGGGGCCAGCAGGGGTGTGCATGCTTAGCGGCAACCAACATGGGTTCATCAGTGGCAGGTCCTGTCAGACCAACCTGGTGGCCTTTTACGATCAGATCACCAGATCGTTAGATGCAGGGATAGCAGTGGATATAATCTTCCTGGACTTCTGGAAGGCTTTTGACACTGTCTCTCACCCTGTTCTCATTAAGAAACTGGGGGGCTGTGGTGTAGACACCCACACAGTCAAATGGGTCCCCAACTGGCTGGAGGGCCGCACCCAGAGGGTGGTAGTAGATGGGTCCTTCTCAACCTGGAAGGACGTGGGCAGTGGGGTTCCGCAGGGCTCGGTCCTCGGGCCCGCACTGTTCAACATCTTCATCAGCGATTTGGATGAGGGGGTAAAAAGCACCCTGTTCAAATTTGCTGATGACACTAAGATGTGGGGGGACATGGGTACATTGGAAGGATGCAACAGGCTGCAATCAGACCTCGACAGGTTACAAGGGTGGGCGGACAAGAATAGGATGGGTTTCAACACAGACAAGTGCAAGGTGATGCACCTCGGGAGGAACAACCGGCACCATACCTACAGGCTGGGGAACTCCCCTTTTATCAGCACGGAGGCGGAAAGGGATCTGGGGGTCATCATTGACTCCAAGATGAACATGGGCCGGCAGTGTGGAGAGGCAGTCAGGAAGGCCAACCGCACCTTTACATGCATCCACAGATGCATCTCGAGCAGGTCCAAAGAGGTGATCCTCCCCCTCTATGCGGCACTGGTCAGGCCGCAGCTGGAGTACTGCGTCCAATTCTGGGCGCCGCACTTCAAGAGGGATGTCGACAGCATGGAGAGGGTCCAGAGGAGGGCCACTCGTATGATCAGAGGACAACAGGGCAGGCCCTATGAGGACAGGCTGCGGGACCTGAACCTGTTCAGCCTCCAAAAGAGAAGGCTGAGGGGGGATCTTGTGGCCTGTTATAAACTAGTCAGGGGGCATCAGCAGGCATTGGGGAAGTCACTGTTTCCTTGAGCACCGCCAGGAGTGACCAGGAATAACAGGCACAAGCTGGCAGAAGGTAGATTTAGGTTAGATATCAGGAGGCGCTACTTCACAGTCAGGGCGGCTAGGGTCTGGAACCAGCTTCCAAGAGAAGTGGTGCAGGCTCCTACCCTGGGGTTGTTTAAGAGGAGGTTAGAGGAACATCTTGCTGGGGTCATTTGACCCCAGTATTCTTTCCTGCCATGGCAGGGGGTCGGATTAGATGATCTGCTCAGGTCCCTTCCGACCCTAGAAACTATGAAACTATGAAACATTTGGAGCTGCCAAGCATCAACCTTCAGTTTTAGATGGAACTATTCATAAAGCATAAAAAGACAGGAGAGGGTTCTGTTGCCATATAAGATCATGATTATGATCTAATGATAGTAAAAAGAAATTGGGGAAAATAAATCTGGATTCAACAGTATTCCACTATTATTAATATCTGGCAACACACTCATAAAATAAATTGCTAAATAACTATATATTAAAATAATGGCACTTTTCAAGTTTTAGACTGTATGCCAAATATATGCTTAAAAGAACAGATATACACGTACACATAGTTTTTCTTTTAAATATGTGAAATATGCCTTTTCTGTATTTTAGTTCTCTGACAGACAATTTTAGCAAAAGGCATTTGCCAAAAATTGCATACTGTTCCATGCCCATGACATCTCAGTCACCCAGTCCACATGGATTGGTAATTTTCCTCTCCTCTATCCAGTACTACAGTCTTGAAAAGCTAGATCTGCTAAAGTAGATAAGGTTTTGCAACATGCTAAGGTAAACACAGACTTTGTCTCCTATACGAAGTGATGAAAACCAACTTTATATATCCATAATGTAGGTTCATAGTCATCAAAAGTTGAAGGAAGTACAGTTGTACTAGAAATAGTCATTTTTTTGTTTCTAAAGTACTTGCCTCACTTTTATAGATGCTGTTAACTGGCATGCATTCTTGTGGACATCTGATGTAACCCGAGGCTGCCTATATGCGTGCTTGGGGGAGGGAGGTGTTTTAATTAGACCTGTCCCCAGACAGCTGCTTTAATTGAAACGGCTCACTGTCACGTGTATTAACCCCTAGTGCAGTTCAGCATGGCCATGGGACGCTTTATCTAAAGCTCATTTGACAAGGTTTAGATGAAATGCCCCTGCAGCCAATTTGAAATGTGTGGGGGCTTAATACACATGCCAGTTAGATGACACTGGATCATTCTAATTAGAATGCAGAGCATTCTTCAAGTCTGCTCTGATGTTTCCTAATTAGAACATGAATGAGCATGTCTATAGGCACCCAAAGATTGTAAGCTATGCAGTAGTGTGTGTGTGTGTATGTGTGTGTGTGTGTGTGTGTGTGTGTGTGTGTACTGCAACTGCAGGTAGATTTAGTATTGAGAAGACAGAAGGCACTGTGTTTTGTTCTTTCATTGCCCTATGTGCCATTCCTGCATTTGGCTTGGCATAATAGTAGAACAACTGAAGGACTTTTATTGCTCTATAAATGTGTGAAAGATATACAGAAAGTATTTTTTTCTTTCCCTTTTCTCCAAATGTAAGAAGTGACCATTAAATTAAATTAAAAAAAAATATGAAACTAATAAAATGGGATTTTTTACACATTGGTTAATTTAACCTGTAGAACTTTCATTAAGACTAAGAGCTTCCTAAAGTTTCAAAAAGGATTACACATTTTGATATGGATAATGAGAGCATTCTTATGAGAAGCATAAAACATTTGTAAGTGATATTAAATCTCATGTATCAGGAGATAAGTAAACCACAAACGCATGGGTTAGGGGAAACTTCATCTGTAGCATTTATGGCATCATTTGGGGAGTCTGTGCATCTTCTTCTAAAGTATCTGATAATGGTCATTGATGGAGACAGAAGTCCAGACTAGATGTACCACTGGTGTAGTCCATTATGGAAATGTCTGTGTACCCTGTAGCATCAAAGCTGAAACACTGCTATATTTATATTTGCTGTGTAGCTTTTCCTTGGGTTTAAGATGGTCATTAACCCAGAGCCATGGACACTCCTTTCCTATGGCACAGATTATTTCTCATATGGGAGGCAGGATAGATTTGTGCCTTTAACCAAAGAGAGAGAGAGAGAGTGTGTACACACACACACACACACACAATGTGTTAATGTAATGTAATATAAGTTTTCATGGACTGAAGCTCAGTTTATCAGATGCAGAGATAACCATTTTATTTGTGAAATTAGCGTTGTGTCATGGGGATTGTTACCACTTTTGAGTCCAACTGAATGTTCCAGTTCTTCAGTTTGCATAATTTACTTTCTCTCCTCCTGCTAACCCTCTCAGCCTGTAGAACAAGCAACTGCATATACTTAATTGTGTAAGTTGGTTTGCATAAGTTTGTATGATATAACAGAATTAAAACTGGTGAAGATGTTTTTATAGTTGAGGTAACATTCAGTATGGGAGCAACATGCAATACACTGCCGCTTTGCTTTTCTGTCTACTTCTTATCTCCAAAATAGCTCCAAAATGGCCTGGAGATTACAGAGACTGCATGTTTTACCCATCCTGACAGGTAATATGTTCAACATGTGTATGTTTATTATAAAGCTTTCTATTGTTGTTACATGAAGCTTAAAAGTTTCAACTCTGTGCAGCAAGGACGAGTAATTTCCTCAAACTGGCAAAAAACCCTTAGTGCAGGCCTAAAGAAATGAAGGCACTCTTAACAAATTGCACACTGTGACTTACGTTCAGTGGAGGAGACAAATCTCATTCTTTTAATTGAGGATGACATCTGTTGTAAAATATTTTAAACAATTGCACTTGATTATAGAGATGGTCCAGAATGTGTGGCTTTTTTAGTTTCTTTGGAGTTGTGTATGTAAGAACCAAATAATCCAGAGGACAAAACAGGTTCTTTGCCCCTTGTAAGTAATGCAGAAGCCAGAGATACCTTTGAGATCTACGTGCTTGACAAATCCTAAACACTGCTCAGTCTATGGACACTTACCTGCCTTATAAAGGGCCAGGATGTGGCTCAACTTTGTGGACATAATTGTAACACTGATTTCTCTTGCCTCTTGAGTTACTCTGTAAAATATTTACACTCTTTTTAATAAAGGGTTTGAAGCATACATATATAATAGTTTAAATGTAATGTTTACACCAAAAGTCTCAAATTCAATAGAACATTGTCCCCTGCCAGTAATTTTCAACCGTGTAGACCACCTACATATACAACCGTGTATGTTATCAACACCCCAAGAATTTTCAAGTTCCCCATCTCTTTAGAATATAGGCATATTTGCTCACAGCAAAATTCTTTTATTGATGCTTTTCATGTCGTTCAGTTCACTCAACTAAGGACATTTTAAGTCTTTCTCGGGCATTAGTATGAATAAGTGACATTCTGGTATACTATATTGCTATACTGCACTATACATAGTGCTGAACAGAGTTATACTGGTGTGCAAGTTTGTGAAAAGTGGCATGAGAGAGAATAATGATGATTACAACCTGATCTGTCTCTGCTTTTTTTAATATGACCCTGTAAAAAGTACCATTGAAATATAAGATTTCTTATTACTTATTTTTCTGTGTGCAATTTCTACTTATTATGAGAAGTATTTCTGAAATGAAAGAATGCAATATATTAAATCCTGGATTACTGACAATCTGTTGCAGGATATCTTGTTTGTTGCATTTATTTGTGGCAGCTCTGTGTTAGGTTTCTGCTTGCTGTCTTCATTCTTTTGAGTACATAAGGTGGTTAACTGTACAGGAATTCTGTTTTGATTTCAGTACTCTCTCTGCTCAGAAGAATGGAGCAAACAGAGGGAAGGAGTGATGTGCACATGTGTGCCTGTAAATGAAAACAGAGCCAGCTGATCTAATTTTAGGCCTCCTAGTTTTGACTGCATCACTCTAAGTATTACAGATCTGTAAACAATTTTTAAAATGACTACAGCCCAGATTTGGAAATTTTGCTGACTGAAGGCATCATTTTGGATTTGAATTAATGGCATTTGCACATTTGCATTTTTCAGTCTGTAGAAGACTAATACAGGGTAACAGCTTCTTTGAGGGAAGGTAGCTTTGCAATGGTTGAATGTAACAGATGAAGAAAGACAAAAAAGTCAGCAATGCAGTGATTTATTCACAGTGTGACGATTCATTTTCTTCTAAGGTGCTGCATACCTCATGGACTGCTCAAGGCAATGTCTGTCTGTCACAGGTGAAAGAGGTTATAGCTTTTGGTTTCTCTTTCAAAAGTTTGGATGATCTGAAGGTAAGGTAGAGCCTTAACACCCATGGGTGCATCTAGGATTTTGAAAATTGATGTGCAGATGGCATGGCATATCACCACATAAAACACATTTTTTCCAGTTAAACAATTAGATGGTTTACTAATATGCTAGGGGGCTAATGCTGTAGTATTTAGTTTAGAATTAAAGCAAAACCAAATATAACTATTGGAATGTGCACCAGTGTGCTAGATTTTATGTAAAGATTTAAAAAAACCAAACTAGGCAAAAATAGTCAAAAGATATTGCATCATTAGTTCTGTTGTCAGTATAGTTAAATGTGTTTCTTATTCAGATTTATAAAACATAATCTAGCTTTGAGCACCTTGAGAGTGCTTCCAATAGTTCAGTCAGTCATTTTCACACCTGAGTTTATATTACCATAACTGAGTTGAATTTTTTAGTTAGAGCTAAAACAGTTTGTGGGGCTCTGAAATAGAATACAGACATTACTAGGAATGGCTATCAGACAACAAAATTGCAGAAGAAAGGATATTTTGAATAGTGGAACATCAAGACCATTAAAAGGATAGAGGGTCGTTACTCCTGTGCAGTGGAGAGAGATTAGCCTGAATCAGGCAGAATGCAATAAACCATAAAATCAGTTGACTCTCAGCATTGCCTGAATAGAAATGCGGCTGTCCCTCCCAGTATTTGGCGCTGAATTTTGGATGGAATTAAAGGGTGGGGGGATGGGAGAGAGTATAACTGTACAGCTGCACCCCCTGTTTTTACACTGTTCTTCTCCCTCTCATCATTGCACTCTTGCGTTCTTTACCCTCTGTCCCTAAGGTTGTGGGATACACATACATTGGGGATATTGGGGAATACAGGAGTCCCCCCCCATCATTTGAATTTTTAGTGTCCTTCTCTCCAACCCATTTTAATTTCTAAGTGGAAAAAGAATTATGCTACACTGGTTCTTTATTTCTATCTGAACTCCATTACAACTTTCAGCTAGGGAGTTCCAGATATTTTTAGGTTGTGGCCTCTTTACATTTCTTTCCCCTGGCTGATAGGTATTAGCTGGGGAAGAATTTGGCTCCTCTAGCCAAATGTTCACTGAGCATGCTTGCCAGGTTGCCAAGTTATTCCCTTGGGTCTGAATAGTTGAAAACTTTGGGAAAGTTTGGATCCTGATCTGAAATATATGGATCATCCTCATTACTTCATTTTTAAGTCAAAGTTGCTGAAACTAAATTTTCATTCAGAGTCTTCCTTTTCCTACCTTTGCATAAAAACAGTATAAGTAGTATTTTGTTGAAAACTGGCACATAGAAAGAAGAAATAACATAAGAGGAGAAAGGAGACATGAAATGGTTCATTTGATGCAAATCTACATTCTTTGTCATTCTGCATGTGCTTTTTCCAATTTTTTTTGAACAACAAGGCATTATCTCTTCTATCCTTATCACTAATATATAAGTACTTCATTGGCTGTCTTGCTAATGGCCTTTAATATTTCAAATGTTTAACCTACTAGTATACCTCATGTACATACCATATTTTCTCGCATACAGCACACACGTATATAGTACACACGCCTTTGCTTTTGAAGGGTACCCCAAAGGGGAAAAAAAGATCTTCCTTTGTGATAACTGAGTAGCAGTAACTAGGGAGTGAAGCCTGCTTCTGAGTCTGCTGCTATCTCCACATGCCTATGGGGCCTGCACACTGACCCAGTACACTGGTTCCAGAGCCACATGCCAGGTTGGATCTGGTGCTCTGGGGCTACATGCCGAGTTGGTCCAGGCGAGCACCCTCTGGGACTCGCATATTGGATCCAGGTACACTGGTTCCAGGGCAACATTCCAGGTCCAACCCCACGTGAAATTTAAACCATTTCAATTTATACCTTTTTTATAAATTAATAAGTACAATTTTAAGTGTTCAGCTAATGGTATGGAAGTATATTGATTGTTATTGATCTGCTATGTGGCATGTTCTGGGCCAAAGGTACAGGGTTTAATACTATTAAAGATCAAAAGGTGTACTTTTATTATGATGCATTCAGATTTAAATGTTTAAACACTTATGTATTAATACAGGGGATTATATACCTTCAAATAAAATGAAATATGGTTTTTCAGCTCTTATTTTGACCTTTTGAACAATATCCTCATTGTAAGTGATATCTTAAAAATATATAGTCTGGCAGATTTAAACTCTAACAGTTGGTGTCTTTTAAGAACAACCAGTGAGATTGTCAATGTTACTATAAGGTTGATTAGCATGACTAAAGTATGGTGACACCAATATGCACTGTAGAAATGTATTCTGGAAAAATAAATTATGCCACATTAAAGTTGGGAATTTAACTCTGTTTTCTGATTTCACTGGGGTTTATGTGTCTTTATCTTCATCTTCTTTTTTCACCTCCTAAACCTTTTCATCATTATAACATATGTATGATTGCAAATCATATTATAAACATATGCATACCTGAAAGGCCCATTCTCCAGATCCTTTTGGCTCAGGAGAGGAAGCATTGAGCCACCAAAGCAGTATCTCAGTCCTGGACATCTGCTGGATACCAGTCCAGTTTGACTTTAAGGAGAATATTTTGAAGGCCACTCTATCTGGTACCACCTAACAACAACCACCAGGATCTATTCCATTAGTTGGGGACCAGCAGGACACAGGTGTGCCTGGATCATGTCACTGCGCAAGAAAACAGGAGAGGGAGATGTAGGAGCTGCTAGTTTCCTAGTAGCTCAGCAAAGTATTCTTTTAGGAAACTTTCAGTAGCTGTATCAGATTGTCAGAATTGGGCAAGGCATCACTAAGGCTCAGTAGAATTGGGGTTGTAGTTCATTTGTATTATTTGCTGAATAAAATGTCACAATGACTTGTGTTATGTAGTGGTGATGTTTAAACCTTAGAAGTATCAAGAATTTTTATTAGATGCTGTAGGCTGACATTTTCAAAGCTGAATCCCTAAATTTAGCACCTAAATAAGTGGTATGATTTTTCAGAGATTCCAAGTTCCCACAGCTGTCAGTGGGAGCCGCTGGATGCCTATCACTTTCAAAAGTTAGACCATTTATTTAAGTGCCTAAATATAGGTTTGGATGCTTTATATTAAATTGGGTGCCCAGTATTCTTAGTCCAAAAACCTACGGTACAGTAAGGCTATTATTTTTATTGTGAAGCTGTCCCTTTCCTTTCTAGTAGCAATATCCTATTTATCCTTGCCATCCTTGCTGCCTTCCTTGTTGGGGCTTTTTAACAAATAGGTTTAATGTTTCCCAGATTTCAGTAGTGGTTTATATCTTTTTTTGCAGGAAATTTTTTGTGGCCCTCTTTTCAACCACAGATTTAGACCAGCAGTTGTCCATCTGGAATTGCCGGTTCACTAGTCCTCTTGCTCTAAATTTATCAATATTCATGGGAAGTCCTAAAATATGAAGCACTGTTAGGGCTTAAACTGTGCAATTGCACAGAAAGTTGAGCTGGTGAGAGGCCTCCATTCCATTATGGTTATGTGCTAAATATAGGATGCCTATACATGTGCTTGGATATGCTCTAATTAGATTAATCAAGTCTGCTGGAGCGTTCTAATTAGAATGCTCCAGCATGCTGAATATCATATATATTCAGTGTCTCGCATTTCAAAATGGCAGCAGTACCTCTTTAACTAAAGCTTGTCAAACATGCTTTAGTTCAAGTGCCCCCTCAGCTATTTTGAAACATGGAACGCTGAATGTACGTGACACAAGCATTTTAATTAGAGTGGCTGTCTGGGAGCCAGTCTCATTAAAATGTCCCACCCTCCCACCGCAAAGTATGAATATAGACACCCATATTGTCTAGTAAAGAGTAGGTGCCTGAAACTGAACGGTAGTGGGGGCTCTGCACTACAGACTTCATAAATATTCTGTGTAGCTCAAAATACAACTTTTAGATAAGACCAGCACTGAAGAGTTAACAGTAAACTAGTTTTGAACCTGAAAACATGCAGAATGAGGGATGATCAAAGGATTAATACTGCTGATTGTTATACAAGGATGCAATAGATTAATATGATTGTGCTGTAGGTACTTTAGTTGGTAATTTCTTGAGTTTGGATTTGCAAATCAGAACTTTTTTCATTAATGGAAGGAAGGGTATATTTTTTAGATTGAATTTCCTTTGTTGCTTTTTCTTTTAAAAGCATGTGAACTACAGGAGACCAGGAATAAACTGACAAACTAACCCATCCTTTCTTCCCTTTGTATAATCCTCCTAGGTATCAAATTTTCTTGAATATGACAAGCAGTGAAATAAAGAAGTTGGGAAGGGGTGTTAAAAGTTCCACAGAGGGTGCATTAATAGTGGCTCCAACCTAATACACACAAAATATGTGCTTCATAGAGTCCTTTGTTTCAGTTTTCAGTTGGAGGTTTTTCATCCAAGTCCTAACCAGGCCAAATCTTGCTTTGCTTATTACATCTGACAGTATCACAGTCCATGTGATTTCATTTGTTGTATTCATTGAAGCCCTGGGGAGTGAAATAACTGGAGCAAGAATGAAACTCAGCTTTCCTCCTCAACAAAACAGAGTACTGTTACTGGGCCACTAGGAAAAGCATCGACTATGTGAAGTCATATGTATATTAAATACATATCCATACACAATCACTTAATCATCTATCAATAAGCTTAGAACAAATTGGAGATAGTTGTCCATTCAAGTACAAGTGAGCCTCAGACCCTGCTGAGCTGTGAAAAAAATAGGCCATTCAGTAAAACCAATTATTTTCAAGCACCTCATTGTTGTTCCTTCAATTGCACCTCACTACAACCTTAAAAGTAGTAATTCTATGATACAGTTAACAGCTACAGTACATAAAGAAAGGATTTAAGCATCACTCACCTTCACTGAAATAGCCAAATGTTTTAAACTATATATACATTTGCTGTAAAATCTGCAGGTCTAAGAAAATGCCTGGTTAAGAGGACACAGTTTAAAAATTAAAATTATCATAGAATCATAGAATCAATGAGTTGGAAGGGACCTAGACAGATCATCGAGTCTGACCCCCTGCCATGGGCAGGAAGGAGCACTGGGGGTGGGAGGGGTCATAAGACCCCAGCCAGGTGCCTGTCTAGTCTCCTCTTGAAGATTTCCAGGGAAGGTGAGAGCACCACCTCTCTGGGAAGCCTGTTCCAGGCTCTGGCCACCCTTACAGTGAAGTAGTTCTTCCTAATATCTAACCTAAACCTATCCTTCCTCAGCTTGTGGTCATTGTTCCTGGTGACTCCAAGGGGGGGCCCTGGTGAACAGACTTCCCCCGAGTCCCTGCTGCTGGCCCCTGATAAAGTTGTAGGCAGCCACAAGTTCCCCCCTCAGTCTCCTCTTGTGGAGACTGAAGAGATTCAGTTCCCTCAGCCTCTTCTCATAGGGATGGCCACAGAGTCCCCCAACCATATGAGTGGCCCTCCTCTGGACCCTCTCCAGGTTCTCCACGTCCTTCTTGAAGTGCGGTGCCCAGAACTGGACACAGTACTCCAGCTGTGGCCTGACCAGTGCCGAATAGAGGGCCCACTTGGCCCAAAAATTTTTACTTACTATTTTTACACGTAACACATAGGAATAACAAATCAAATAGATTAGGAAAAAAGATCTTTTTCTATTATGGTTGCATATAGGAAAATTTCATAATAAAACCACAAAAATGGCAGGTCAATCCTGAAACAACTGAGGTTCAGGATGACATTTTTTTGTCCATTCTTTTTATACTAAGTAATTAATGGGTCCATTTAAAGCTGTCCTCTCCTTCAGTTAATTCTAGATGTTAAAAAATTCCTGGACCTGGGCAACCTTCATGTGTGGTCTAAATGTCTTATGAATGTTGTTGTTATAAAGAACTAATTCAAATACACTATTAAGTGGGTAAGGAATTTAAATATTGGTAACCGTTTGCACTAAAAATTACGTGCATATTTGTTTTTAAAATTACTTGGGGGAGAAGAGTTTGTTTTAAGAGTTTAGACCTATTATAATTAGAAATGGTTGCACTTTCTGCTGTTTTAAAATATTAGTAATTTTTCCCCAGACACATGACTGAAGTGTTTTGGCTGTCTGGAATTTTCAACAACAACAAAAGTCACCTTGGACTGAGATTAAAAATAACAAATTTCAGACTGTAGGTAGCATTCTGACAGCCTAAATTTTTCATTCCATTTTAACTATCCAGGGATTAATAGCAAAATATACTCTATATATTTGTGATCGTAGATAAACTGACAAATATTATGAAACTATAACAGTTTAATTCTTCCCAGTATATGATCCAGTCCTCAAAAATTAAAACAGCAAATATCTCTGCTGTATTTATTAACATGCGTGTATGATTTTTATGAACCAAGAATTACATATTTTTAAACGTTAATAGGCAATGGTGCTAAAATATGCATTTTGATAAGAAAACGTCTTTTTCTGATCTGTTAATGAATCAGGTCTACCTGGGGCAGTAGCAGTTAGCAGTGCTTGAATTTTATAACTAGTCACTTAGCATATATGATTCACAGTCTAAGCTGTAGCTTCTGGAGGGCAACAGTTAAAACATTTCCAAATAGTCTTAAGAGAAAATTAAATTATTCTAAAAGCTCAGCTAGCATTTTCCTTGGTTTCATAGCCATTATAATACTGTGGTAGTTAAACTGGCTTGAATCTTTCCTCAACTTCTAAACTGGAATTGCAACACTTTTGATAGCTCCTTGTAGACAAAAAGATAATAATAGATTTATATTTTTATTTGGACCAGGCTAAAACTACTGTAGAGTCAAGGACCCAGCATATCAATTCATATATATGAATACACACACACACACACACACAAATGTCCGGTCAAGAATGATGGGGGAGGAGGGCATGGGCTGGGAAAGAGTGCTGCCACCCACTACCACACAGCACTGCCACCTCCCAGAAGGGGGGCAGTGAGTTAGGAAGCTTGCCTCTCCATCCCCCTCAGCCAGCACCCCGCACTGTCTCTGCCTCTAGGGCTGGAGGGGACGGTGGAGTGCCACCATGATGGAGGGAATGGAGCAGCCTCGCTCCCCCGCTCCATTCTTTCTGTCCCTGCTGTCATGGAGGTGTTTCGTCATCCCACTCTGTCCCTGCCATTTCCTCCAACCCCCTACACCAGCACCCTGTACCACCGCCACGTCCAAGGTGCTAGGTGCCATGGCAGCACTCCATGGAGCACTTGGTGCGGAGCACTCTGATTGGTTGTTTCAGTAAGCATTGTGATTGGCTGCTGAAACAACCAATCATAGTGCTCCAAGAGCATTATGGACAGACAGACACATAGACAGCCTGACTAATATATAGAATATATAGTTCTCACTAGTGTGGGTTCGCGTGAGCTTGCTCTCTCTCTCTCTCTCTCTCTCTCTCTCTATATATATATATATATATAAAATGAGAGTTTCTGAGTCACTGCAGCTTCCTGCTTGTAATAATGTTCAAGAAATACAGGGCTGTATTCCATTGAGATTGAAAGCAAGTTCAGGCTTCTGGTAGTCATTCTGTTTCTAAGACTTAATTTCAAAGACTGAAAATGCACTTTGTGTGAGTGATATTTATTTAAACTTCTTGTCAAGGTATAGTGAATAGATTCACAGTAGGAAAAACAGTAGTTTGGGATCTCTCCTCTCCCAGTAGTTCTCTTAGTGCTTGTCTAATACTCTTGGTTTCTGGTGGCCCTGAAAGCAGGCCCTGGGGACAAACGCCAAGCAGCTTCACTGATGAATTTCTGCTTCTGGAGTATATCAGCAAATTCTGGTGTGTGGGACATGCCTCAGCGCTCTCCTCTGTGTGACACACAGCTGACATTAGATAGATAAGCCATTAGTCATTTTCATTATGAAATAGCTTACATCATTAGAGAACCTTTAGAAATTAATTTAGAGTACTGGCATTTTTAGGAAAGAAGATGAACTAACTAGTATATAACAACCTGACAATAATTACCTACTAAAACTTTATTTTTTGAGGTCTGTTCCAGAACTCCAAATAGATAAGCACTTTGAGGTCCTTTTTATTTTCAGGCAGCAAGGACATCTTTCTAACTTCCTTTTTACTGTAAATTTTCACTTTTTTTAGCCAAGACTTGGGATGGCAGTGAAAGAAATATGCAGTTTTGTCACTGCTGTTAGAGCTCTATATTATGCTGCATTGTAATGTGAGTAAATGATAATACCAGTAAACCTGTTCTCAAATAATGCTATTATCTTTGTTAAGAAAAAAGAAAACTTCAGTATATTTTTTTTCTCATTGGAGACATTGTCCTCCAAAAATCTTTCTAATGATAGATGATACAGGAAAATGGAAAGGAAATAACAATTCCTTGAATGATTTCATATGTCGATATCACATAAGTTGTGTGTGCACAATGGATTGGAGCTAGAGAGCTTTCAGCAGCAGTACCTGTTGGAGTAGCATAGGAACTTCATATCTTTGTGCCCGTATATGAAGCTATAAATGGTGAAGCTGCCCCAATCCTCCCTCACTTCCTTTTTGCCATCTGAGAGTAGGAATACACAGCTATACATTCTCCGCCCCAAAGCTAATTTTGAAAATATATTTAGTTAGTGTAATAGTTGTAGTACTGCCTTTTAATATGCTTCTCTTTTACTAAAAAAAATGCTTTTATTCTTAGGTTTGTTTTGTTAATCAGTAAATCCTATACTTATACCATCTACGATGCGGAAGTCTTCTATCTTGTAGGAAACCCAAGGCTCTTTTGCCAGTATGGTTAAGGCCTGTATCAAATTACATATTGATAGACTAGCTGAAACCCACAAACATTTGTGATTAAAATTTTATTGCAAAAGTATTTCCTTAAATACAGGATTTTTAGCTATCCTTTCACTGAATAATGGAATCAAAACTTCTCACCCTCGAAAAGGCTACATAAAGCTGCCCATGTGTAAACACAGGCTTAGGAATATAAATACATATTTTGTCAAAAGTCTGACCTTGTGACTTGTTTATAGTCATAGAATAAGAGGGCCCTTGTACATGTGACTATCCAGAGAAGGTGGTGGGCACGATGCACAGAGCACTGGAAGCCCAGGTATGCTCGGTGAACTTCGTGCTTGGTGTGCTTCCATTACCTGGTGCATTGTCCCTGCTGCCTTCTCTGGCTGCAAGCACAGCCAGCTGCCCTCCTGCCACCTTTCCGGGGCAGCCAGCCTGTCCCCACATGGTCCCAGGCAGTGGGAAGGCAGTGAGGATGATGCACAGGGTGCTGGAAGCTTGCCAAGCCCAAGCTTCCCTGAGCATGCCTGGGCTTCCAGTGTCCTGTACACTGTTGGATCAAGCAGGTGTGCCTGTGACCTGGGGCTGCACCCGTGCAGCTGGCACCCCACCCATGTGGCCCTGGGGGCACCACCACCATGGAGGGAAGCACCAGGCCCCCCCTGCAGCTCATGGGTTGCACGACCTGGCGGCAGCCCTCACAGGCAGGCTCCACTGAGGGGAAACAAAAAAGTGATGAGGGCCCTGATCTTTCTTTTCTTTCTCTGGCTGCATCTCCTGTGGCCAGGGAGCAAGCTGCCAGTGAGTTGCACACCCCCTGAGCTGCAGGGGACCCTGGTGCTTCCCCTTGCAGTGGCCGTGTTCCCTGGGCAGCACCCACGCACTGACACTGGGAAGCACTGGGGCTGCCTGCAGCCCTGGGCCTGCTGGCACCTTACCCCTTGGCCACACAGGAAGTGGGCAGGCTCGGGGGGAAAAAAAATAAGGATTGGGCCCCTCACCACTTTTTCTTTCATTTGTTGGAGTTTATGTGCTCATTCTAGCTCTGACTTGCCTGCATATCTATTTGAAATGCCTCAGGATCTATGATAATCACATGCTTATTCTGTCTGTCCAGAGCTCTTTGATTGGTTGTTTCAGTAAGCATTGTGATTGGCTGCCAGTACAACCAACCAGAGTGCTCCAGACAGACAGACAGGCCTATTGTTATTATAGATTCCCTAACATTGATATGATAACCCTGTTCGTCTCAGGTATGGCCTCCGTCTTGGTACCAGGGTCATTAGGCCTTGCACTTCATGGCTTTTTCACCATTCCCTGAAGTGCCTTTGTGCAACTCTTTGCTTACTCACAAAAGAGGAGATAATATAGACAGTTTCAACAGTACTATCAACCTAAGCATCCTTACCACCTAATCTCAGCGGTCAAAGGGAAAAAAAGGTCTGAAAATTGCAGAAATGATCTTTAACCTCTTCACTGCTACTTCAGCTCCATGACCGCTGACATCTGTTCAGCAGTCCTTTTGACTTTTGTTTAGGACCAGCATATCAGGCAACGTCAGGGTAATTGTGATCTCCCTTTCCTATTCCTCCTCATTTGGGGATAGACTGCACCACTTTTTCAGTGGAAATCATAATATAGCAACATAATCCAGCATTGGACCAATAGGTTGTAAATGGTGCACAACTGGGCTATAAGTTCAGGCCTACCCTACACCCACATCTGCCTGCTAATCTTTCAGTCACTAAAAAGGTACAGGTTTTACTGTCTTTTGGGGGCTTAGAAGCAGTACCCATTCAGTGTTATGGGGAATGGCTTCTGCTCCTAGTACTTCCTCTACTCAAAAGATAAAAGGACTTGAAGATTATCTTAAACCTGGAAACAACTGAATCAAGAAAATAGTTTTTCATAGTCTCTTTGGCTTCCTTTCTACTGTCTTTGGTGACTGGGATGCCCCTTTTGATTTACAACAAGGCTGTCCCAAATGCCTGGGGGCCACATGACCTGCCATCTGCACCAGTGGAGGTTACAGGCCCTCTCAGTCCACTGCAGTGCATGCTGCATGGGAGTTCCCCTCACTGCTGTAATGGCCTCACAAAGACCTCCCCCACTGCTGCACTGTGCACTGTGTGGCCCTGGTCTTGCTCTGAGACTCTTGTGCTGTGCTGTGCTGGGCTGGGCTGGGCTGGGCTGGGCTGCACCTCGCCGCCCCCTGAGGCAGGTGCAGAACTCAAAAGGTGGAGTAGGGAGGGGGAACCCGGAAAATCTCAGGCCGGCAGGTGGGAGGCACGTGGTGGAGGCCAGGTGGGAGCCCAGAGGTCATGATTTAAACCCTCATGGGTTACATGCTTTCAGCTGGACAGCCCTGCTTTACAAGATCCTTGCTTTCAGGTATCAGTTCATCCCAGCCATAGGAACTATCTCAGATTTCTTGTAGCGAGGCATCATTCTATATATAGAAAGGGCTTAGTTTGTCTTTCTGTCTGTCTGTTGTCTCGGCAGCCAATCACAATGCTCACTGAAACAACCAATCAGAGAGCTCCACACAGACAGACACACAGCTGGACACAGGATGGGGAGTATCACAGGGTAGGACGTGGAGCGGGGAGGAGGAGAGGTTCACAGCTGGATGTGGAGTGGTGGTGGGGCGGTGGGTGGCAGTGGCCAAAACTATGGTTGAGTGAGTCCAAAAGTATGGTTGTGGGAGAGCAGTGGAGGGGTAATTGCCATGCTTCCAGTGGCAATTAAAGATGTCACTGTTCTCCCACCATCAAATTTCTAAACCTGTGGAGAGCCCCAGTAGTATAATTGGTGGGGTTGGGGTGGAGACTTGGACAGAGCTTTATAAGTGGGGAGGGGTGTCACAGGATGGCAGGGCCCTTGCTTGGCCTTCCCACCCTAGACCTCATCTTGGGTAAAGCCTGCCTCTGCTCCAGTGCCTGCCAGGTGGTCTTGGTTCATATGAGAGAATGATTTGGGAAGGGTGGCTGCTTACTGCTTATGAGGATCTTACCTTGGGGCTTGGCTGTCTCTCTTGCTCTGTAGTCCCATTATTCTTTTAGTTCAAACCATGATCTGTGATTTCCATGGTGTTCTTGTCTTCAGAGTTCTTGTCTCCCTCAGCAGCACCTGGCTGTGTCCTGCCTGTCTAGATGGGCCCTGTCCCAGTTTCTTGTGTGGCATCTGCCCTCTTGCTCCATATTCCTTAACTATCAGTCATTTTCTTACTTTGAAGCTGAGCCTGCTTGGGCTCCTATTGGGACCTCCTCTTCACCCCTTTTTAGTGTCACTTCCCACCTCCCCTCCTGCTCCCTCCTGGTCCTCCAGGAAGTAAATAAAAATCAGGCCCTTCCTTCTTTTAGAACGACACCTTGCATATTCATTTCATGCATTGAGAGAATGAAAGGTCAGCCAGTCTTACTGCAAAGACTTTCTGACAGGATAACTTCCTGTGTGGTGTCCTGTGAACACATCTTCTCTTTGGTTAGCTGGCTTTGGTAAGAAATCTGCCAGATGTTGATATCTATAGAGGATTTATTTTGTCATTCATTCATCAGTTCTTAACACATTGTTATCATCACAGTTTCTATGACTGATGCAGATTCTGGCAAAGTTGTCTACTTAAGTAGAATCAGAACCCCACCAATTTTGGATAGTTCTTGGAAATCACTGGAAGGAGAATAGATGTATGCAATCAATTGCAGAAGAAACAATAGTTCTTGTTTTTTCAAGGCTGCTGTTCTTTTGAGGTGCATTTTACATGTTTATTCAATGATCTCCTCTGCCCACTTGGAATTCGAGATTCCAGTGCAAAGAAACCAAGGGAAGGTTAGAGCAGCTTCATATTTTATCAGTTACAGGCACCTGGCATTCCAACAGGTGTTGCCATGGAAAGCTTGCCAACTCCAGTGCACCAGCTGTATACACCTGAAGTAGAATAAATGTGTACAATACATCTCCGACAAGAAACGTATGAAAGGTAAGTAATTGTTTTCTTTCTGAGATTGCCAGTTAAGGCTGACAGATTTAAATAGGTGATCTAACGTGATCTATCTATGACTATTTACCTGAATTCAAAATTATTTTCTGGAATTTCAGTTTATTTCTCAATCAAAGTTTAGATCATGCTATTAAATACAGTCAGATAAATCTCTGCATATCCAGCATAAGCATTTTGGCTACTGACAAACATGAACCCCGCCATGAACAGCACTTTACCAGAAGAGGAAGCACGTCAGTTTTGACTTGGCTCACCCAATGTCTTATAGATCGCATGCTTCAGTTGAGCTTTTTGGTGCTTTTATCTAATAGTTGACTGAATCAGCTGTTAGGCAGATTCAGTCAATTATTAGACAGAAGCGCCAAAAAGCCCCAATGAAGCATGCAATCTATACAGATGTTGGGCAAGGTGACATGCTGCCTCTTCTGGGCATGCGCTGTGGTTGGCACAAGGGCATGCCAAACTTAAAGTAAAGCATTGGGTTTTTTTTCCATGTCTGTAAGCAGCCTGAATGTCTGCTTCATCCTATGTTTAGCTGGTGAAATAAGAAGCATTACAAGTTTTAAAAGGCTTAATAGAAAGGGAATAATAATGATTCACTTTTAATCGATCCTTGTGAGACTTGCATCCAAATAAAAGTAGAATTGTAATGTTCCTATTAATATAGTACTTCTTGGTTCTGTAAGATTCTGTAGTATGAACATGAGCCAAATTAAGCACAGTAGGAACTGAGAGAAGAATAAATTTGCATAAAGGTGTACCTTTTCCAGATATATGTATGTTGCTGATTGTCTCTGGTAAACTGTACGTCTGCATCCTTTATGGCCTCTTCAAGTTCACTTAATTTTGGTCTCAAGACTCCGTACATCACCTTCTTTGGGGTAGAAATCTGTGTTCCTCTCTTTACAAACTATCTATAGCCCTGGTTCATTTAG
This sequence comes from Crocodylus siamensis, assembly GCF_052110815.1. Taxonomy (NCBI): domain Eukaryota; kingdom Metazoa; phylum Chordata; order Crocodylia; family Crocodylidae; genus Crocodylus; species Crocodylus siamensis. The sequence continues at coordinate 38,587,024 of NC_143397.1, read as the reverse complement.
ATTAAACCAGTGCATATAAGTTGTTCAGCACCCATAGCCCTGCTTTCTGTGTGTATGAGATAATGATAAAGACCATAACCAGTGACTAGCCAGTTTCACAAAGCAAGATAGTACTTATTTAGGACAAAAGGGGTGCAATCTACACGTGCTTTAATGTGAAGTAGCCTATTTTACTGTGTGTTAAAACATCATGTCAAAAACCATGTTAATGCTCTAATGTGCTGTAAAAATAGGCTACTGAACATTAAGCATCATTAAAAAAGCATGCACTTTTGCTACTGCACATAAGGGCAGCCTGATGCACATTTACTTAGTACCTCATATTAGAGGGTACTTTTACATGTGCTCTGGGAGTAAGGGAGGGTAGTGCTTTAATTAGCATGGCTCCAAGAGCCTTTCTAATTTAAAGCATCACTGCGTCTTATGTATCTGTCCCTGAGTTTAAAAATGGTGGCAGGGGTGCTTGAACTAAAGCTCGTTCAACAAGCTTTAATTCAAGCACTTTTAAGCGTGGGGATGCTGATACATGACATGCTGGAGGCTGCTGGAGCACTGTAATTGCAACACTCCAGCAGATTTGATTAGTCTGCTGGAATTCCAGCATGTTGGAGCAGCCTCTGTGCTCATGTATAGGTGCCCAGAAATACAGGCTTCTGGCAGATTCAGACTCAAGCTTTTTAGTTCTTTGGTCCAATCAGCTTTTGGTAGCCAAAGAAGTGACTTTATATGATTTATATGACTTGCTATGATTTACCTTGACATCTCCTGGGAGGGCAATACAGTCGTGCACTGGAAATCCAGGAAGTCTTTGGAGAGTGTTGGGGACAACTTCCTGGTGCAAGTGTTGGAGAGGCCAATTAGGGGCCATGCTCCTTTTGACTTGCTGCTCAAAAACAAGGAAGAACTGGTAAACAATGTAGTAGTGAATGGCAATTTGGACAGGAGTAACTATGAGATGATTGAGTTCCTTACTAAATGGAGAAGGCAACCTAGGGACAAATGATGTGGAAAAGGCTGAATACTCAATGCCTTTTTCAACTCAGTCTTCACAAGCAAGGTCAGCTGCTAAACCAGTGCACTTGGCGGCACGGTTTGGGGAGGATGTGAGCGGCCAACAGTAGCCAAAGAACAGGTTAGGGACTATTTAGAAAAGCTGGAGGTGTACAAGTCCATGGGTTGCACATGATGCACCGAAGGGTACTGTGGGAGTTGACTGATGTGACTGCAGAGCTGCTGGCCATTATCTTTGAAAGCTTGTGGTGATTGGGAGAAGTCCCATATAATTGGAAAAGGACAAATATAGTGCCTATCTTTAAGAAAGGGAAGAAGGAGGATCCAGGGAACTACAGACTGGTCAGCCTTACCTCAGTCCCTGGAGCAGATCCTCAAAGAATTCATTTCAAAGCACTTGGAGGAGAAGGTGATTAGGAACAGTCAGTATGGATATGCCACAGGCAAGTCATGCCTGATCAACCTCATTGCCTTCTATGATGAGATGACTGGTTCTGTGGATGTGGGAAGAGTAGTAGACATGATATACCTTGACTTTAGCAAGGCTTTTGTTACAGTCTCCTACAATATTCTTGCAAGCAAGTTCAGAAAGTATGGGTTGGATGAATGGACTGTAAGGTGGACAGAAAACTGGCTGGATTGTTGGGTTCAGAGGGTAGTAATAAATGGCTTGATGTATAGTTGGTAGCTAGTATCAAGTGGGGTGCCCCAGGGGTCAGTTCTGGGGCTGGGTTTGTCCAGTATCTTCATCAATGACCTAGAACAGTGGTTCCCAATCTTTTTTTGCTGTGATCCTAAATTGGCCACCAACAGGACCTCCTGACCTGCCGGTGCAGCAGCTGCTGGGAGCAGAGTGCAGCAGCAATGGTGGCCTGGGGGCGGGGGTGGGGGAGCCACCATTGCTCCCTTTGTGTGAGGTGGCCTTACCCCCCCTCCCCTGCCCACTGCTCCTGGACTGTGTGCATGTGCATGCGGGCCTTTTGCAACCCTACTGAGACCCCCTGCAACCCTGATTTGGTCACGCCCCAGGGTTGGAAATCAGTGACCTAGAAGATGGGTGTGTACCCTCAGCAAGTTTGCAGATGACACCAAGCTGGAGGGAGTAGTAGGATTTAGAGCTGGAGGGTAGCTAGGATTCAGAGACCAATTGGAAGATTGGGCCAAAAGAAATCGCATGAGGTTCAAAAAGGACAAGTGCAAAGTTCTGCACTTAGGACAGAACAACCCCATGTACCAGGACAGGCTGGGGGCTCAACTGGCTAAGCAGCAGCTCTGCAGAAAAGGACCTGGAGATGACAGTGGACAATAAGCTGAATATGACCCAATAGTGTGTCCTTGCTGCTAAGAAGACCAAAAGCATTATGGGCTACGTTAGTAGGAGTGTTGCCAGGAGATCAAAGGAAGCTATTCTTCCCTTCTATTCGGTACGGGTGAGGCCACATCTGGAGTACTGTGTGTCGTGTGTCCCGTCCCTCCCCCCCGGCCCTACAGAAAGGATGTTGACACATTGGAGAGAGTCTGGAGGAGGGCAGCAAAAATGATTAAGGGGCTGGGTCACATAACTTCTGAGGAAAGGCGGAGGGAACTGGTCTTATTTAGTTTGAAGAAAAGAAGACTGAGAAGGGATTTAATAGCAGTCTTTAGCTACCTGTAGTGGGGTTCCAAAGAGGATGGAGCTAGACTGTTCTCAGTGATGGCAGATGACAGAACAAGCAGCAATGGTCTCGAGTTGCAGCAAGGGAAGTTTAGGTTAGATATTAGGAAGAACTTTCTCAGTTGGAGGATAGTAAAGCGCTGGAATAGGTTACCCAGAAAGGTGGTGGAATTTCCATCCTTATTTTAAGACCTGGCTAGACAAAGCATTGGCTGGAGTGATCCAACTGGGACTGGTCCTGCTTTGAGCAGGGGGTTGGATTAGGTGACCTCCTGAGGTCTCTTCTAACCCTAATTTTCTATGATTCTGTTATTTGAAGACATTTGTTTTGCTATGCGTCTGGAACCAGGCATAGCTTGTGAGAGCTTTTCCCCCAAGGAGTGAATCTTCCAAGCACTGGGTATCTATCTGTATGACTCGCACTGAGAAGTTGCATCAATACTACTCTCTATTCTAGGACTTCCAAATTCCACAGGAAAATCTACCCATTGAGCCAGGAACATAAAGATACATGCAACGTTAGTATAGTAGTCTATGAATTCCTACCTTCTGTCTCAGTTTAATAGCCTTCTACATTTCTTTGCTTCCACATAGATCCTTTCTTTATTTACAATTCCCTCTTGCCAATTCCATCTCCTTAGACTACTGCAACTGCTTCCTTTTGGCATTCCTTTAGTTTACCCAAATTTCTGCAGTAAAATTAATCTTTCTTGTACTGTTCCCACAGTGTTTGCTTTATGAGCTCCTCTGCATCTCCTTCCACATTAAAATCATATTCTATTTCTTTACCTTTACCTTAAATACTTCATGATGCCAGGCATCGTTTTATGGTTCTTTCTCAGTTCCTTTACTCCAGCTCTTAAACACCCCTTTTCCCCTGTGTCCATATATGTCGGTTTCCACGCTTGCACCCTAAAGTTTGGAGTGTTTTACCTTTCTCTGTTCAACATGGAATTTCCACCAAATCCTCCACAAAACTAATTTCTTATTACCAATTATCAAGTAGTAACATTGTCATAGTATGTAATTTGAAAGAAATGTTAAATCAAAAAGGTTTTCCCCCTTTTTGTAACATATAAAAACAAGAATTTTTCATTTTATTTTCTGTGTGTCTCTGTTACTGTTTATGTAACACATCAGCCACATTTATGGTATTATTGACAATTGCTAAATGGCAGCTATATTAAATAGAAAAAGGTTCCACAATATTTGCCTGGTCCCATGCTGTTGCTTCTCCTGATGTCTTTTAGGGGTTTTCATAGCACAATGGTCAATTTCCTACCTGATGGGGTTTTTTTTTTAGGTTTCTAAGGGTACATAGACTTTTGCTATGTTTGCTGCATTTCAGATGGTATTTTAAAAGGCTCAGGCCAGACAGTTCTAGCAAAGACTTAATTTTTTTCCTAAGGAATCACTCACTATGCTACCTAATATGACTAGATAGATGCAATATGAAATTTAGTGATTTAAAGTACACACTTTATTTTTCAGTAATTGCCTTCCTCTGACTTTTTGATAATGACTGTGAACTGGTAACCTATTATTTTCCTTTAGTAAAAAGCAAAGAAACCTCTAGAAAGGGAGTTTTAAGCTTGTAATGTTAAGTCACATGTGCACAAGTATAATTTACCATAGCACTTCAGTTACTTTGTTTTTCATTCGACAGATGTGAATCCTTTTCTCAAGAACAGCTTCACTCGTTCTAAAATCGCCTGATAGTTTGAATACTTGACAAGCATAGATGGGTAGACCTTATTGCAGCATAAGTGCCCTTTGCGCTGCTGGGAAGGCACAACAATGGGAAATAGTGGATTCCTGTTGTGGGAGTAAAGCTGGTGTACTCTGATTATATTCATTTCTTTATATGGGTAGGACAGATGAACAGTTACACTGCTTTTAAAGTGCGAGTAGGAACTGAGTGCTTATAAGTACATTTCAGCTAATCTTTTGTAACTGTTTATTTTGTATACTTCTATCTGAAATAAATTAAGCTAAACTGCAGTGATTTACTTCTCAATTACTGTGTTTTAGCTTCTGCTTACTGTAAGACAGAATGGATAGATGAAACAGTTACTGCAGATAAAGCTACACCATGGTAAATTTCCTCTTAGGTTTTCAATTAATCTTTCCAAACACCATCTCTTCTGTTTGTTCTGGACTTAATCCCAGGATACTGGGGAATATAAAAGGTCCTAGTGCTCTCAAGGACCAGATCAACCTCTGTATGCAACACTTTCTTTGGGACTATTTATTAGCTGTAATGATCATATGGGTAACTGTTCCATCATGACAGGTTCATACTTGGGCCCTCTGTCCTACCACGTTCCTTTAGAAACAGGGGTGGCCAAGATATGATCTGTGGGCCAAATATAGCCCAGGGAGCCATGGCATTTAGCCCATGGGGTTTCCCACAGGTCTGCAGGTGGGGGAGCAGCATATTAATTTAGCATGCACGGTGGCCAGTTAATACTGCTGTTGCTAGCCTTACTGCTGTATTTCCAGATTCATAGGGAGCCTTGCAGCCCAGATGACATGGTACTGCACACTGGATCAGGCCCACCAAACGACCGGCCCTGTGCACTGGATTAGGCCTGCAGGGCTGCTGGCTTAGTTTAAAACATCTGGGGCCAAAAGTGTTTTCTTAGTTTGGTTTTCACTTTCAGAAGTCTGATATCTTCCTGGAGTGGATGCCGTCTTGGCTAATTCAGAAATTGTTGTAAGCATACTGAGTGCCTTTCCTCCAGGATGTTAAGGAAGGAAAGATACTTTCTGTGTTGGTTCTATTTTTATGTAGGATTATTATCAGACATTTTCTGGAGAACAAGGGAGGCACACCAAGTCCCTCAATCAACCAGAAATATTATACAGATCTTGGACATCTTGGTTTGTTAACCATTGTAAATAGTGGTCAGAGGAAAGATTAAGATTGAGCATCTCTAATAATGGGTTTTTTATACTACAGAAAAAAATTGGTTCTGTATTTTGGGATTTTTGATAGTTGCATATGTTGTGCATTAGTCTGTTTTGAAGTTAAAACTGACACATTTCTTAATGGTAAAAACGTAAATCCACATTTTCTATTTTATTTTTTATATTATGGAGTAAGAATGTGGTGCTTTTTCTAAGATGCCATCCTGTTTCTTAATTAGTCAAAAGAGAATAAATTCAAAATAGCATTTGGATCTCTTGCTCATTACAGGTATTGAATATACTGGGGAAGGAACATCCTTGATACTGCCATTGCATTATTTATAAATGAGAGGCTGTTGGGGGTGTTTCCATTGATTTTTAACATTGTTTCACTAACCTGATTTTAATATTTCAAAAACATTCGCATATTAAAAAAATCTTACTTCTGGTAACCACAACTTTCTCTGTGGGATTTGGATTTCCTTTTGACTTTCACGTAAATAACAAGGTGGTTTTTTATAGGAAATGGATTTTTTCTCCTTTTTTTGGTATCTTTCTTTAGATGGGATGTGAATTTTGCATGCTCTAAGGACATGTTTTTATTTCATTTTCTTCCCTGTGATATCTGAGATGAAGTAAGGAAACATCATTTAGATCTAAGAAAAGCATTTTATTATTTCAGAATTTTGCATATGGTGGAAAAAGGGTGTTTACATGTGCAAAGTCCTATTGACTTCAGTGGGATTTTTCTCATATATAAACTTTTGCAAGATTGAGGCTTTAAGTATGATGATAATCAGTAGTAGTGTTGTAGGCTTAGTTGCCCTTTGGCATATTCATTAACTGAAGGTATGATTAGCAGGGGTCCTGGTTTTATCCGATTTAAAAAAGAATCCCCAATCTTTGGTTAAAAAACTAACCTCAAATCAACATTTTTCTGTGATTTAAATGAAACACCACTAATATATAGAGATATAGATAGTGGCATTTCATTTTAATCATGGAAAAATGTAGCTTTGGGGTTATTTTTTTAACTGAAAATTGGGGATTTATTTTAAATCAGAGAAAATCAGGCTCCCTGATGATCAGTATGCTGTCTTGAAACTTATGGTGCAGCAAGGGGCATTTTTACCTGTGAATTTTATGAATGCATCAAAACTTGTCCAAAGACACTCCATTGCAAATAAAGATTTTAGGACTCTTGTATTATTTTAATGGGGATTTTATTTAAAAAGTAGCTCTTCAGTGAACCAAATTTGAAGAGATAAGAGTAAAAAAGCATCATAAATTGGCATATCACAACTGGGTTATAATTGTCTATTGAATGACCAGGAGAAATAATGTAGTGAATTAAGGCACAGAAATTAAATTTATAAATTCATACAGGTAGAAGTTAAGTTTCCTTTGGCTTATCATTAAATAAAAAATGTTGTTTTTAAATGTTGCTATTCTGGGGGGCATCTATGCAAGATGTTTACTGCAGAGCTGACTAATTAGCTCTGCAGTAAAGCATTAGCATCTACACATGCAATGCTGTTAGGTCGGAGTAAAATTATTAACTGCCACAGGATAGCATTGTCCAAAACAAGTATTCTATGGTAAAGTTACTTACTCCACCATACCACACATGTAGACAGTGACTGGATCACGAAGATGCTACAGTGTGGGGCTGTATGCCAGCTAACCCTGTACTGAAACAACATCATGCCCCAGCCAGCCCCTCAACAGCACGTTGAACCAGGTCAGAGTAGCTCTGGATTATCAGGCTGACCCAGGCCCTCTGCCAGCTGGGGCTGCTCCATCCTGGTTCAACATGCAGTCCTGGGTGCATGTGTAAATGTTGCTCCCAAGAGCAATAAACTCTGGTGTGAACTATGCTAGGCTTTGTGTCAAATTAATTTCACGTGTAGATGTGCCTTGTAGCTGATTATTCTGAAATATAAATTTTATTTCTATTTACACAAAACTATAATATATTATGAAGCTTTAATCCAAACCAGAAAATTTGTTAGAAACAGTTAAATTAGACAGCATTAATATTAAAATATTTTCTGGACTGTAAACTCTAAAGACATAAATACTGGCACATGATTAATATATATTAAACCACTTGCAAAGCCTAATTAATTGGTAGAACTTTATTTCATCACAAATGAGTTAGTATTTAAGCACAGGGCTTCCATTGTGTCAGAACAGTTTCTTGTTGGGCTTCCAGTACTGTGCCCTTTAGAAACCCTCAGCTCTCCTGGGCACCTTATCCTTCGATCTGTTTTCCCATGGCAACATGCCTGTTAACTTCCTGATTCAGTTGAAATCCACCTTTTTGAAATCTAGTGTCCTAGTTTGCTGACCTCATGCTTTCCCTGGCTCTGGAATTCTGTCATATCATAATTCCTTCCTCCCGAGTTGTCTGTCACCTTCCCTTCCTCCACCGGTTCTTCCCTGTTGGTCAGGACAAGACCCAAGATAGATGATCCTGTAGTTGTATCCTCAGCCTTAAAGAACAGAAAGTTGTCCTCCACAAAAGTTAGGAACTGGGTTGACATTTTATGTTTGGTTGTATTGTTCTTCTAGCAGATGTCAAGAAAATTGAAATCTTCCATCAGTACCATCCCACAGGTTTTGGATAAATGTGTTACTTCTTTGAAGAGTGCCTCATCCACCCCACTTCCCAATTTGGTGGTCTATAAAAATCACCACTGTTATATTTGTGCTATATCTTTCATCTTCACAAACATGCATTTTTCTCTGCTGTCATCTTCCTCCTAAACAAGGGAACAAGAGTATGCATTTTTATCATAAAAGGTGACACAACCATGTTTTTTCCCCAACTCTGCCCTTCCAAAATGAGGTGTAACCCTCAGTGTTGCCATTTCAGCCATAAGAGCTGCTCCACCAAGTCTCTGTGATACCAGTCAGATCATAGTTCTTTTTACATGTTGCATCTTCCAGGTCATTTTATTTGTTCTCCATACTTCTCACATTTGTTGGATGTATATTGGATGTATTTTGGATTTCATAGTTTTCATAGACGTTTGGGCTGGAAGGGACCTCGGAAGATCATCGAGTCCAGCCCCCCGCCCAAAGGGCAGGAAGACAGCTGGGGTCATAGGATCCCAGCAAGATAAGCATCCAATTTACTCTTGAAGGGTTCAGTGCAGGTGCATGAACCACCTCCGATGGCAGGTTGTTCCAGACCTTGGGGGCTTGGACAGTAAAGAAATTCTTCCTTATGTCCAGCCTGAAACGGTCTCGCAGTAGTTTAGAACCTTTTGACCTCGTCATCCCTTGGGGCGCTCTGGTGAACAAACGTTCCCCCAGATACTGGTGGTCATCCCTGATCAACTTAATAGGTGGCCATCAGATCACCCCTGAGCCTGCGCTTTTCCAGGATAAAGAGCCCCATGGCTCTCAGCCTGTCATCGTAAGATCTGTTTTCCTGACCTCTGATCATACATATGGTTCTTCTCTGGACTCTCTCAACCTTCTCCACCTCCTTTGTGAATTGTGGGGCCCAAAACTGGACTCAATACTCCAGCTGCGGCCTCACCAAAGTCGAGTACAAGGGGAGAATGACATCCTGGGATTTGTTTGAGAAGCATCTATGGATGCAAGCCAGCGTTTTGGTCACTTTAATAGCTGCAGCATCGCATTGCAGGCTCATGTTCATCTTGTGGTCAATGATGACCCCCAAGTCTCTTTCTTCTGTAGTGCTAGCCAGAGTAGCACTGCCGAGCCTATAAGGATGCTGAAGGGTTTTTTTCCCCAAGGTGGAGAACCTTGCATTTTTCGGTGTTAAACACCATCAGGTTCTCGTCCGCCCATTTGCTGAGCCTGTCCATGTCAGCCTGGATAACCTGCCTGTCTTCTGGTGTGGATGCTTTGCCCCAAAGTTTGGTGTCATCAGCGAACTTGGCCAGTCCACTCCTGACTCCAATGTCCACATTGTTAATGAAGAGCCTTGGGGGACCCCACTGGTCACAGTACACCATGATGAGTGACTGCCATCAATTACTACCCTCTGGGTCTGACCACAGAGCCAATTTCCCAGCCAGCAGATCATGGTGGACCCAAGGCCACAATTGGCCAGTTTCGCCAAGAGGTGATCACGGGATACCAGATCAAAGACTTTTTTGAAGTCAGGATATATGATATCAATCTCTTCTTCCTTGTCCAGGTGATAGGTCACCTGGTCATAGAAGGAAATGAGATTGGTCAAGCAAAACCTACCCACAGCAAACCCCTGCTGGCTATCCCTTAGGGTGTTGGCGTTGGCCAGTCCATTAAGGATGGCCTTTTTAATGAACTTTTCTAAGATCTTCCCCGGGATAGAAGTCAGGCTTATGGACCTATAGTTAGCTGGATCCACTTTCTTCCCTTTCTTGAAGATAGGCACCACATTGGCCTTCTTCCAGTGTTTGGGCAGTACACCAGAGTGCCAGGAGTGTTTAAAAATCTGTGCCAGAGGCTGGGCTATGATGCTCGCCAGGTCCTTGAGTACCCTGGGGTGTAGATAATCGGGGCAGCTGACTTGAAGGTATCCAGCCTCTCCAGGTGTTCCTTCACGAGGTCAGCATTTATGGAGGGCAGAGGATGTCCCTCACCTGGACCTCCCTGTCCCGTAGCAGGCCTGGGCCTCCCCTGGGGCTGATGAAAGACCAACGCAAATACCCATTTAATAGGTTGGCTTTTTCCTGGGTGTCAGTTGTCAGTTGCCCCATCTGGTTCAGCAGGAGTCCAATGTTGCCCTTGCTTTTCCTCCGGCTCCCCACATTTCTGAAAAATGACTTTTTATTGTCCTTGATGCTCGAAGCTAGTTGGAGTTCAGTTGCAGCCTTGGCTTTCCTGGTTTGCTCCCTGCAGGACTTAGGACTTATTTCAGTTACTTGCTTGCCTTTTGCACTTGTTGTTGTCGTCCTGTGACTCTCTAGCCCCTTCCTATGGTTGAGTTGCTTTTTTCCAGCCCTTTCCCCTAGGAATTGTTTTTTCTGTTGCTGGTGGGTTTTGTTCACTATCCCCCGTGGAAACTAGTTTAAAGGTTTCCTTACTTGGTTGGCCAGATGATGCCCAAAGATGATCTTTTTAGTTCTGGTAAGATGAATCCTATCTCTTGATAGCAGTCCTCCTCCCCAGAACATCTGCCTATTGAATCTGAAGTCTTCATGTTGACACCATCATCACAACTATGTGTTTACTTCTAGTATATGATGTTCCCTGTCTGGATCCTTGCCTTCCACAGGGAGCATCAGTGAGAACATGACTTGTGCTCCAAACTCCTTAATCCTTCTGCCATAAGCCTCAGTCACCTTTTGTCTTAGTGTCTTTCCGGGCAGTATCATCAGTGCCTACATGGACAAGCAAGAAAGGGTCATGGGTCTGAAGGATGGATGAAGTTTGGCAGTTTTTCGGTGACATCCCAAATTCAGGCTTTGGGGAGACAGCATGCTCTTGGGACCCCAAATCCAGATGACAAATGGGTACCTCTGTTCCCCTCAGAAGCAAAATCACCAACCACCAGCACTCTTGTCTTCCTTCTTGCTGTAGTGGTCCTAGAGCCCCTGTCCTTGGGGCCCTGCACTTCCTGCTCTCTACACCAGGGGTTCCCAACCTTCTTAGATCATGGACTGGCAAACTGCAGACTGGAAGTGACCGCAGACCAGTCCATGGGCTGGAAGTGACCACGGACCAGCAAACTGAGGACCGGCAAACTACAGTTCAGAAGTGACCAACATACTGCAGAGCGGCAGCATAAAAAGGGGTTGGCTGCTGGTCTGCAGTATGCCGGTCACTTCCAGACTTCTGATCTGGCAGCCAATCCTCCTGTGGACCTGCAGCCAGCCCTTTGTGACCTGGTACCAGGCCACAGCCTGGGGGTTGGGAACCTCTGCTCTAGACTGCTAAAAGGACTCTTCATCATGCCTGCAGATGTCCTCTCCTCTACATTTTCCTCAGCTATTCCATCACAGAGTGCTAAAAAGCAGATGCTGACTTCAGTCCACTCCTTTTCAATTCTGGGGGCCCTCCTTCAAGTAGTCATGTGCTACCACTTACCATTTCCCTTTTGTTCTCTACACTACCAGCCTCTCATGGCTTCTGGCCAAGTAAACATTGCTCTTTCTTGATGTAATGCAGCATGGATACCAATGGTTCCAACCTTTGAATCTTTTCGTCCAGATATCAGCTTATACTTGGTGCAGCTGAAGTGGTCTTGACCATCTGGGAGGAACACAAACATGGCACATCCCACACAGGTCACAACTGCTGATCCAGCCTCCATTTGTGTCTACTTAGTTCCCTGGAGGAGACTTAAGCTGTAAAGAAAATGAACAAAAACAGAAGAATCCCCTCCCCCCCCCCAAAAAAAAAAAACCCCAACCCCCCAAAAAAACACAAAGAAAGAAAAAGGAAAAAAGAAAACCAAACCACAAAAACGCACACATCAGACACCCACACCTGAGTTCTCATGCATGCACGCGCGCTCGCACACACACACACTGCATGGCAGGCTCCCTCTCTGATGCTCACGCTGGGGACTGCCTTTTTATAAGGCTGCCTAGCCTATCTCCACCCCTCAATTAGCTAAACTGCACAGAGCAAGCCCTCTCAATTAGTCACTCCAAAGAGGGGGAAAGAAAAAAATAAAACACCACACAAAAACCACACAAACAAACCACACACACCAGGTACTAGGCAAGCACTCAAGCACCAATCAGATACCCAAAGTCACTGGCTCCCAGAAAACCCTTCTCAAAGCAGTCCCATTACTGAAACTGCTTATTTCAGAGCAACTGTTCTCTGCTTACTGCTCTGCTCACTCTGCTTACTGGAAGTAATTGTTTGGAATTGCTTGCTCATTCAAAAGTTCAAAAATCAACCTCTATCTGTGCAGAATTGATCGAACAAAAACATATCTATTTTTTTTACAAGAATAATGAAAACAAATGATTGTAAGAATTTATATTAGCAGATTTGACAGTACTTTTATCTGTACTTGGCCTGAGGGAGAAATTTAATTTTTGGCTCTTTTTCCTGGAAAATTATTTGTTATATTGAATATGTATCTGTTAGTGGGCTCACAAAACAATAAAGTGCTACTGTTGTAACTATTTAAATATTATTTGCACCATTGTAAATTAATTTACACAGGAACCTCACTAATTCACATTAATGATTGTGACACCTGTTGCAAATTACTGAATTTTGTAAATCAGTGAGTAAATAAGCAAATGTGATAAAAATTGCAAGGCTAATATATCACAAATTTATTCTGTTCATGTACTTTGACAACTATAATTTGATTCTTAATGCTTTAGTAAATAGGCTGCAGAATAGTTTGGAAAAAAAATCAAGTCTCTCCAATGCCAGACCAGTCATACTTTATATTAAGGGTATGTTTGTAGGCTGTTGTTTGTTAGAATATGTGCAAATATGTTTGTAATTAGATTACACATATGCAATTTATAAGAAATTAAAAATAAAATAGTGCTCTTTTAAGAATATATATTTTCCTTAAAAGAGTAAAGCTTTAAACAAAATTTAGAAGGACCACTTATATTCTACCTAAAATTTGATTTGTTTACTAACGGATAGCTGTGCTTAGTTATTTTTGGTTTTTACTGGATAAATAACATTTGTGCATGAGCCTATAAATGACACCTCTGTTTCCTTTGAGCTCGCATTTCAATTTTTTTAAGATTAGCTTGATAGAATTTGGATATTTTACGACACTTTCTACCCCGCTTTATGATGGGCTTCTTCTTTTCATTTCTCCCTCCATTTAAGCCTCTAAACTCTTTTAGGTGAGATTTCATCCAGAAAGAAATTGTTATTCCCAGAATTGTTTTAACCCTTCTTGTTTTACACTTGAAGCTTAAAGTCCCACCATCCTTCCTGTTTAAAGCCCGCATCTCCCTATGCCCCAATGTAGATACCCAGTGGGCATGTCTACACAAGATGTTTACTGTGCAGTTCACTAATTAGCTGCTCAGTAAACATGTGTCTACATTTGTGCCCCTGTTAGGATGGAGTAAACCTATTTAGTCTGCAGCAGAATAGTACTTGTAAATACAAGTCCTATCCTGCTTTGGAGTAAAAAACTTTGCAGCAGTGCACCTGTAGATGCTGCTGCCCTGGTTGGCTAGCACATGAGAATGCTTCAGTGTGGGGGTTGTCTGCTGGCTAGCCCTGCAGTGAAGCACCCTTGTGCCCCAGCCAGACCCTCCACAGAACATTGAGCCAGGGGGTGCAGTCCCAGCCTGGTAGGCTGACTCCCTGAGCCCACTGCCAGCTGGGCTGCCCCAATCCAGCTCAACATGCCGGGCTCCCAGGTTCATGTGCATACATCACACCTGGGAGCAATAAACTCCAGGGCAGTTATCTCTGGAGTTCATTCAAGCATACTAATAATACATGTAGATGTGCCCAGTGATATCCCCAGAAGACCAGAAGTTTTAAGCAGTTAGTCAGTGGAATGCAGTTATGAGTTCTCTTTTTTTTACTTATTCCTATCCCTGTCTCCTTTTATTAGGATGACCTCCCGTCCACTAAATAGAGAAGCTTTTTTAGTTTTGATTGTTTCTCACTTACTTATATTTATTTCGAGATCTGCATGTTTGACTACAGATGTGGCAAATAATTCCAGGCAAAAGGAGCAGACCCTAGTAATGTTAGGTCACAGGGTAATTTCCTTTCTTTTTATCATCTATGTGCCTTCATACTAAGGCAAGTTTCTTGAAATGATCGATGGCTTATACATCATGGCACCATTGGGATGATTTGGTGCTTGAGTCTCCCAGATACTGATGTCAATATTGCATTTCTTCAGATTGGCCTTCAAGGTGTCATTGAATCTCTTCTTTGCCCGTCTCTAAAGCAGTGACCATTGGTAAGTTGGGAGTATATGAGACCTGTTTGGAATCCAGTTGTCAGGCATCTTTATGGCATGTCCTGTGCAATGCAGCTGGTGCCATATGAACATGGCTTCAAGGCTAGTGGTGTTTGCTTAAGTTACAATGCTGGCATTCATTCTTCTGTCATTCAAGTTGATATGGAAGATTTTCTGAAGACTTGTCTGATTAGAATATTCCAAAGCTCTTAGAGGTTTCCGATATATTTCACATCCAAGTTTCATGCTCATACAACAAGGTAGGGATGACAGCAGCCTGGTAGACAGGAGGTTTGGTTTGGGTCCTGATGTCATAATCATCCAAGACATGGTTTTGGAGACATCCAAAACAGTATTGGCAGATTTTCTCTGGTGTTGAATATCATCTGTTTACTTTTTGGGAAGGGTAGGTACCCGGGTAGGGAAAATACTCAACATTCTCCAAGGGTTGCCTTATAGTTGTAATGTCTGAAGGAGCAGCTGGGATGGTTTGGGATAAATTGGTAAAGTAAATTGGTTTTTGTGAAGTTGCCAGTGGATTTAAGCATTTTATACACTTCACAGAAGTGATCAAGCTTGACATAGAGCTCTTCAGTTGAGTGGGCATACACAATTCAAACATCAGCGTATTGAAGAGCATTAATGGAGGTGTTAGTTATGTTGAATTTGGAATGTAACTCACTGATATTAGAGAGTCCCATCCATGCAGTGTTGGATGCTGACTCTGGATGGAAGTCTGTCAGCTATGAAATACAGAATACCTGCACTATGGATGGAAAAAAGTGTTGGTGCAATCACACATCCTTCTAATAGTGGAGGAGTCCATTTCCAAGCCATTACTTAGCCAGCATGATGGAGTCTGATAATGTTATCAGATTTTGGTGGACATCCAAATCTCATCAGGATTTTCCATAGGGCCTTTCTTAATTGAATCAAATGCCTTAGGTCAGTGGAGGCCATGGAATGATCTTAGTGTTGTATTTGGCACTACTGCAGCTGTCTAGCAGCAATGATTAGAGATGCATTTATATATCAGTCCATATTGGATCAGCACTGATAAAAGGAAAATTGACATTATGAAAAATTGCCCTTTTTTGACCAGTATAGCTGATAATGTCACCAATAAATGCTGCACACATGTGGACTTGTGTGCAGAGTGAGGGTAAGTTGTCCACTGCAGGCTTGGGGTGGGGGCTGCACTGGCCTCTTCCCAGCACGGGGGCTGGGCCAGGCCTGCACTTGAGGAGGGTGGGGGCGGGGCAGGTGGCAGCAGTGCTGGGGGCAGAAGCTATGGGGCAGTTTTGGGGTAGCTGTAGCCCACCTCGTAGTCCCCTTTCCCAGTGCCACCACCCCTACTTGCCCTGAATCCAGCCCCAGCCCAGCCCCTGCCCCCCACCCAGAAGAGCCCAGTGCATCCCCTGGCCCCAAGCCCATAGTGGGCAGCTTGCCCTCACCCCATGCACAAATCCAGGGGGCACATGCCTGCCAGGCATTCCCTCAGGGTGCGTGCAGTGGCAGGGACCCCCCCCCCCCAATCCCAGTGCCCCCAGACAAGCAACCCACGGCTTTGTCCCACACCCCACCCCGGCTGGGCAGTGCCTGCCCCTGCTGCAGTCCCATTCCCTCCCTCACATGGCGGCCTTGATCTGCCCACCCTCCACACCTCTTCCCTTTCTGACACCCTCCCCCCTCCGACTTACTGGCTGAACACTGCTTTCCAAGCTGTGGGGCTGCATATCGGCTACTGGATCGGTATCAGCCAATATGGCTGGTTAATAATCAACCATTGGTATCAGCCAAAAAATTCTTTATCAGTGCATGCCTAACAAAGGTCATATCTATTGTACCTTTGGCTGGTCTGAAACCACATTAGGACTCCAAAGGCATGTCTACACATCTAATTATGGCTCATGAATAAACTGTGGAGCTTATTGCTTTGGAATTTATTGCTCCTTGGCATGCCGTTTGAACATGCACCTGGGAATAAATAACTCTGGAGCAATAAGCACCACAGTTTATTTATGTGGAGCCGGGGTGGAAGAGCCCTGGCTGGTAGAGGGTACTGAGGGTCAGCCTGCCAGCCTGGGGCTGCTTCCCCCTTGCTCAGTGTGCTGTGGAGGGGCTGGCTGGGGCATGAGGGAGCTTCAGGGCAGGGCTAGCTAGCAGGCAGTCCCTGTCCTGAAACACCCTCGTGCCCCAGCCAGCCAGAGCAGTGTCTACACACGTGATGCTACAAAGTAAATGAGCTTACTCCAGCTTAATAAGGGCGCATGTCTAGATGCCAAGATATTTACTGTGCAGCTGATTAGCATGTCTAGACACCAAGATGTTTACTGTGCAGCTGATTAGCCAACTGCACAGTAAACATCTCACGTAGATGCGCCCAGGCAGTCAGGTAGAATCTACTCCATGTCAAAAGTGAGTCTATCAAGGAGAATGTGGGATGTAGGAATGTGCAGCTATGGACAGGAGTGAAAAACAATGATAACTTCTGAAATCTTACCTATTTCTTGAATATGGTAATGATTCTAGCATCTCTTGGGTCATTGGGAATCTGTTCATGTTTCTAGATTTTCATAATAATAATGTATAATGGGTTAAAGAGCATTTTCCATCTTGCTTATAAATTTCAGCTAGGATTCCAACAGTGCCACATGATTTGTTGTTCGTTGTGTGTTTAATCACTGTCGTGGCATCTTGAAAAGTTGGGGGATCTGAAAGGTAGTGCTTAATGCATTGTCATGGAATGGTTTTGATGGTGTTGTCTTTGACATTAGAGTCTTGGTTCAGGAGCTTTTGAACAAGTTCTTTCTACTGTGCATTAATGTGGAGCTGCCTTTAGGGAGTGTTGTTTCATCCTTGAACCTCAGAGCTCCTTGTGTGCATGGCTCATAGATAGGTTTGGTTGTGCTGAAGAAACTGCATGTCGAGGCTATTGGCAGACTTTTTAATCTCTTTAGCTTTGTACTGTCACCACTTTTTTTTTTTGCTCTCAAATTTTCTTCTGGGCCTTGGGCTTAATGTGACAATAAACATCCTGCTTCTGTTTGGAGTCAGTGTCATTCTGCCAACCTTTGAAGGCTCACCTTTTTCTGTCAATGAGAGCTTCTTACAGAGCTAATTCTGATTTTTTTTTTTTTTTTTTTTTTTTGTAAAGAAGATAGAGATTCTTCTCACACCTCATGGATGCTTTTCTTGAGGGTTTCCCAGTGATCGGTCATGTCAAGATTATCAGGGAAGTCAGAATTTCTCACTGAGGCACTGCTTGAGATGATCACTTTTAGCAGGGTCTTTCAAGCACTTTGTATTTAACCTCTTCTTTTGTTGCTTCTTTTGTTTACATAGTTTTGGGGTGATGCAGATAGATGATCCATCCAGCAGTCATCTGTACTAGTCTGATATGAACATTGTGACAGTCCTGGGCGTGTACTATGATGTAGTCAGGTGCCAGCGTTTGGAGAGGAGCTGATCCATGATGTCTTCCATTTTGTTGATTTGGTGAAATAAGTTTGAAGATTAGATCATGTTCCAAACACATGCTAGGAGAATAATTCCATTTGAATTGATTTCCCCCATCTCTTCTTTTTCAAGCATTTCTTTCCATAGCTCAGAGTCCCTACCCACTCTAGTACTGAAATTGCCAAGAATTATCTTATCTTCTTTGGAGACAGACAACAGGACTTAGTCAACCTGGGGGTTTGTACATATGATGAAATTGGCCTGTTTCTGTGGTTTAATTGTGTCATGCTGTACACATATTGGTTGGGTTTTTTTGCAGTTTAAATGAGTTTGTTGTATTGCAAACTAAACCAGATCCCCATGTAGTTTAGTTTGCAATGTAGCTATTCGTAATGTTGCAGCCTTTTGACAGCTTGTCCCCTGGCCACGAGGAGAGCTGAAGACAGAAGTGATGAGGGGCCTGATCCTTTTTTTTTTCCCCATGGTGCCTGCCCACATCTCCCATGGCTGGGGGGTGAGCTGCCGGTAGGCCAAGCATCCCCTGAGCTTTAGGGGGCCCCAGTCCTTCCCTCCATAGCCCCTTGCTGTAACAGTTGCAGAAGCCCCTTGATTGGAATGGTGGGTTTTTACTCATCACAACCAAAAATATGCCGTTTTAATTTAGGGGAATAAGCCCCCATCATGAGTATAAGTACCTGTTTAGAATAGAATTCTTCTTTTGTATTGTCATCTGTATCAGTGGTTGGGGTATATGCACTGATGACTGTTGCATGTTGCCTGTTGGTCAGTTGAAGATGAAGGGTCAAGTGAAACTTGTTCATGCCAGCTCCTCATTCCAGCATCTTAGTAACAATCTTGGTCTTGATAGCAAAATCAATACCTTGGATATATTTTCAACTCGTCCTTTCTAAAAAAAGGTGTAGCCACCATCATGCTCAGTAAGTTGCCCCCTCTCCTGTACATCTGGTCTCGCTAAGTGCAGTAATGTTAGTGTCAAATCATGCAAGTTCTCTGGCTATGAGTACCATTCTTCACTCTGGTCAGCCACTGTTAGGGTTGTCCTTCAGGGTGTGGACATTCCAGGTTGCAAATGTAATTATTTGATTTGGACCACAGATATCCAGTGGGATCACACTGTGGGTTTCCAGTTAGGTGAAAAGAGACAGACTATGTTTAGGACACATTTTCTATCCTCCTCCCCATACAGGGTGAGCAGAGTGGATCATAAATAGATCTGCTTTGCCCAATAGCACACCTATCTCAGTTCAAAGTCCAAAATCACCATCATACAATCATTGCCTCTGTGTAGGTTCATGAATAGAGACTTCTGGTAGTCATTAGCACCTGCCCCTATTGCCATTTTCTTGTCGCCGTAGGACTTCCTATTAACAAAAGATGCCTGTGCATGTCTTCTTTTAACGTAGTTGCTAACAAATACATTACAAGTAAACTAGAAGATTTTTATCCTTCCCTTGTTGTTGTTGATACCATCCCAAATTCCTAAAACAGATCAGAGGCCTACATTTGTTATTCTGTCTTGAACATAAGCAATGACAACAGTGGTTGCCAAAGAAGTATAAGGACTTAGAGGTCTGACCACAGGTGGTACTTCAAGTGAAGGAGGAAACAATACTAAAACAAGATTA
Source organism: Crocodylus siamensis (assembly GCF_052110815.1). Taxonomy (NCBI): domain Eukaryota; kingdom Metazoa; phylum Chordata; order Crocodylia; family Crocodylidae; genus Crocodylus; species Crocodylus siamensis. Next base: position 38,567,460 of record NC_143397.1, on the reverse strand, counting down.
TCACATTCCGAGGAATTTTATCAGTAATTAATCTGAAATACAACATTTTACTTTTAACAAACATAGAAAAAATACGTTTCTACCATTTCAGTTTTTTTACTCCTACCAGACCTATATCCATGTGCTTCATATTTTATGGACTGATATTTTGCCTTATGAATTATAGCTTTTGTTTTCTTTATATAAACTAGAAATGCTACTCAGACCGCCTTAAAATGTTCTGTTATTACATATAAGCAGAACTCAGTCTGAAGGAAGGCCACTTGCAACCCCAATTAAAATCTGGCTAAAATTGCTTTTATATCATAAAAAACAACATAAATTCTCACTAGATCTACTGTACACATGTTACTTTAATATAGATATGAAAATAGTAGACTTGAAATAGTAACTTGAATTTTTTTCTTGAAATGTGTGTTTCCTTCCTATAGATGTGTGTAAGACTTTTTGTTGTTTTGTTTTGGGGGTTTTTTTTAATCCAACTTTGCTGTACTATGTGCTGTATAGGAGACTGGAAAGGTATTTTGATAAAAAAAAAATGTATCAACAAGTTGAATTTTCAAATTAAGAGCCAATTGAACTTCAATAGTAGATAAAATAGTGCCTGTCTCCAGTTGATGTAATGCTTTGGATTCCTCCTGAATAAAAGGTGTTTCATTTATTATAAACACATTATCACTGAGTAGCATTAGGCAAAATGCTGGAAATATCTGATAAGAAGCTCTCCCCAGTTAAATTTCCTGCCAACTCCAACACTCATGAACAGTTTCCCCAACAAACAATTTTTAATGTTTTTAGAATATTAACATTTTTTCTTCTTTATTTTCTGTTCCTTTTCGGTCACAAGCTAACTACCTCATTTCTTTTTCCAAGTTATCTGTGCCAATCCCCATGGGTGTTAATGCTTTCTCATGTGCTTCTATAAGATCTGTATAGCTAGGGTCAGGTGTGAGCTCATTCAGCTATATTAATGGATGTGCAGTGTTGAGGTATAACAGCCTATTGGAGCGGAAGCCATAATGCCAACTTCTGGGAGCTTAACTCGTGTGCCAAAGCCCCATCTGTTTTTTTCTTTCTTACTGGAGCAGATGCCAAGTCTTGGCATCTTAAAACCTGACTGAGGCCTGCTGAAATCTTCTGTTTTACTGTTTCTTATTTTTCTTCTGCTCTGGATACAAGTAGCAACATTGAATCTTGGCACTTTGACATTGGCTCATGGCCTGAGGCCCACGACTTGTGTGCTTATTAAGTGCCAATGAAGTTAATAGTGTATGTTTAAAAATATACATGCTATCAAAAGCAACTGCATTTCTGGTACATTAATTTGCATTACAGGTAAGAAGTAGACTTTAGAAACCCAGTGTTGAGATTACTTTGTTTTAACTCCATGTTTAAAATGAAAACAAATCTAAGGTACCTCATAATTTATATTTGAGTGCTATAAAGAAATGCATACCTAAATGCTATGTAAAATAATAAAAATAATTGATCCAAGGAGGGAGCAGTGTCTTCCATGCAAGGAATCCATTCATGTAAGGAATCCATTAATATCGCAATCCTGGAGTTGCTTGAGTCCCCAGTACATTTCTTTCTTTTTTTTGTTATTTAGAAGAACTACAAAGTACCTAATTATAGATTGCCCTGGTAGTTGTTTAAAATTATAAAAACAAAATATAATGCAGTCAGCTCAACACTCCTACCAAGGAGCAGCACACACAGTAAAATACTATTACCCTCCTTGGTTAATACTTCATTTCCTGTATATCTCTTCCAAGGTCAGGTGAAAATACCCTGAAAGTTGACAAAGTCAGCTGGACCATGGTCTGTTTGTATTAAAACTTTCTGGATTGTTAGCTATACTCTAAACATTCTAACTTCCCAACCAGTACTGTGGGGAGCAGCAAGAGAAGATGCTATGAAGTAAGTCCAGGAACCATGTATGGCATGGGTGGAAGTGTGATTGTATGGATTGCATATCACATCCCATCACACCTTTACCTGCATGTCTGGAGGGGCCATAAGGGGGCATGTGCCCCATGTGCACAAAAGCAGATACCTTCAGCTAATGGTATCCTTTGCAAACATATACATACTCTGTGCCTTCTGGTGCTCCCATGTGTGGTCAGAAAAGATAAGTGTCTGTGACCTTTCCTCTGTTTCTTTTTACTTCCTTTCCTAGCATAACAGTCTGCTGATGTGTGACTTGCTGGACTCTAGCATTAGATAACTCTTGTCCAAAATTTTTTTAAAAAACTAAAATTTTTCAGAGTGGCAGTTAGCTCTTTAAACTATATACTTGTGGGCTGAATAAACCTTGTCTAGATTTAATTGTTTCATCCTGGCTCTTCAATACAGAAACTGCATCCCTCTCACCATTCATAAGCTTCATATGGCATGCTGGAAATCAGTTTTCAAAGCTTGCCTGTCTGGGGATGGGCATGGCAGGTGCCCACTCTGATTAAGGGAGTTCCATAACCCAGTTTGACACTAATTCTCCATCTGAATTAAAAAATCTGGAGAAGCCAGTCAGAAACAACATCTCGTAGAACAGACTATTCAAGTGCCATTGGACCCAGAATCATCAGCACTGTGCAGTACGTCAGTGAAAAGGCAAGCAATGCCAAGGTCTCTGTAGAGAAACCAATGCTATGCAAAGAGATGGTATCGGCATCCATACCATTAATATTCCATCCTTAGCAATGGAATCGCTGAGGACTCGCATGTCAATGGCAGTGCCCCAAGCCTTGGGGGAAAAAAGGAGGCCACTTTGAATTTCAGGGCAGAAGCTCCTGGAAGAGTTCAGTGTCAGAGGCGCTGGAAAACATCTGAGGATAAATTCTCATGTTCTCACTTCGTGCTGAGGTAGGATGAGTGAAAAAGGAGCAGACTGGAAAGAAGCACACTGGGAAGGTACTGGGCAGGTGCTGAGGGCTCCACTGCCACCTATCCTGACATTGACCTAGTACTTAATACAAACTGTATCTGGTACTGAGACTGACCTGGTTCGAAAACTGTCACCACTAGCACACTGATTATTGACACCATCCATAGAAACAATATGCTTATTATCACCTTTTCCAGAATATACTTCTTCCTCAGGGTAGAGCAGAAGACATTTTCCATGAGGTCTATGAAGGATGCTGCAGAATGACCAGGCAGAGACCCCCCCCCACAGACTGATACTGGTTTAGTCAAAAGTGGGTGCATTTACACGAGACGCTAAAAGCACAGTAGACTAATTCTACTCTGCATTAGATCATGGTGCAAGCCAGGCTAATGCACAGTAGAAGTAGTCTACAGTGTGTAAGCATCACCTAAAAGACATGTGCCAGTGCTACTGTGCAGTAGCACCAAAAATGGCACATTAAGTTAATACTTGTTATTACAGGTACTGAACTTTAATGTGCTGTTATTACAGCACATTAATGCACATGTATATGTGCCCAGTCTGTCTTGCATCTTTAAAATAATATTCTGGCTCTTATGCAGATGCTGAAACCTTGCTCTCATGCTCTGTGGAGCCACTTACCATTTTATAGAAAGAAATAAAAGATCCCTGTCTGGACTTCTGACATCTAAGTACCAGGTGGCACATCTACACGTGCAATTAATGTGCAATAAACTCTGGCACAGTTTATACTGGTGGCACAACCCCAGGTGGAAGAGGGCTCTGGGGGTCAACCTGCCAGCCCAGAGCTGCTCCTTCCCAGCTTAATGTGTTGTGGAGGGCTGGCTGGGGTACAAGGATGCCAGAGTGTGGGGCTAAGCATCAGGGCAGCACCTGCTCTAGTACCCTTGTGCCCCCAGCAGCCCCAGTCAACATCTACATGTGTATTGCGGCAGAGTAAATAACTCTGCCCTAAGATAGTACTTGTGTCAGGCAGTACTAACTTACAGTGGAGTTAATTAGTTTACTCTGGCCTAATAGTGCTGCACGTGTAACTGGTGACACTTTACTGAGGAGCTAATTAGGCAACTCCTCAGTTAGCATCTTGTGAAGATGCCCCCAAAGAGACTTAGAGGTACAAGCACACTAGCATCACCTTTCCTTCTCATCTCCAGACAAGACCATAACCTCCATAACAGTTCCAATGCTGGAAAAATTTAAAATATTTCAAGAACCCTTGGTAGAAATTATAGACACCTTGTTCTCAGAATGGTGGTCATCTCTGAAAAACTGCAGAAAGTCTTTAATATTCTCTAAACTCTGGGACTAACCAGAGTCATGCTCCTTATAAATGAGGAACTGTTAGACTTGACATGTGTCTTATGGTACATTCTAGCCATCCTGACACTGGTTCCAAAGTCTGTCTAAAAAAAGATAAGTGTTACCTTCCAGATTAAAACAGTTTTATATTTGTACTCTACCCATTATTCTCTAATAGTCTCCACCATATAAGACACATTATGCTTGATGAAGAATACTCCAAAAGATAAGGATCCCAAAAAACTATTTGTCCCAAATCTCCTATTATTTCAGCTACAGCTGGGAAACTTAGGCTTTCCTAGCCAAATAAGACTTTCTAACCTGGAACAAAGTGGTGCTTTCCCCCCAAAACAGAAGAAAACTTAAAGACATTATAAAAGAGCATCAGTTGGTAACATAAATTTAATAGATTTCATAGATTCCATAGTCATTAGGGCTGGAAGGGACCTTGGAAGATAGTCGAGTCTAGCTCCCTGCCCCAGGGGCAGGAAGTAAACTGGGGTCAAAGGATCTCACCAAAATAACATCCAAATGTCTCTTAAAGGAGTCCTTAGTAGGTGCTTGCACCAACTCTGGAGGCAGTTTGTTCCAGGCCTTGGGGGTTTGGACAGTAAAGAAGTTCTTTCTTATATCCAGCCTGAAATGGTCTTGGAGGAGGAGGAGTTCATGACCGTTTGACCTTGTCATCCCATGGTGTGCTCTGGTAAGCAGGTATTCCCCCAGATCCTGATGCCCACCACATATAGGCGGCCACAAGGTCCCTCCTGAGTCTGTGCTTTTCCAGGCTGAAGAATCCCATGGCTCTCAGCCTCTCATCATAAGGCCTGTTCTCCTGTCCTCTGATCATGTGCGTGGCTAGGACTCTCTCAAGCTTCTCCACATCCTTTTTAAATTGTGGAGCTGAGAATTGAGTTCAGTACTCCAACTGCAGCCTTACCGAGGCTAAGTACAGCAGGAGGATGACATCCTGAGATTTACTTGAGAAGCATCTATGGATGCAAGCCAGAGTTTTGCTCGCTTCTCCAGCTGGGACATTGCATTGGTGGCATATATTCACCTTGTGGTCAGTCATGACTCCCAAGTCCCTTTCAGCTGTGGTGCTAGCAAGCGTAGCACTGCCAAACCTATAAGTGTGCTGCTGGTTTTTTTCCCCAAGGTGGAGTACCTTGCATTTTTCAGTGTTGAACGCCATAAGGTTTTTGTCCTCTCTCAGGTTTTCTGAGCCCGTCTAGATTGGTCTGGATCACCATCCTATCCCCAGCTGTGGATGCTTTACCCCAGAGTTTGGTGTCATCAGCAAACTTGGCCAGTCCACTTCTGATACCAGTGTCTACATCATTAATAAAGATGTTAAAGCGTATAGGCCCAAGGACGGAACCTTGGGGGACCCCACAGATCACGGTATACCATGATGATTTACTTCCGTCTATTACCACTCTCTGGGTCTGACCTCGGAACCAAGTCCCCAGCCATCAGACTGTGATGTGATGTAGCTGGGGCCGCAGTTGGCCAATTTTTCCATGAGATGATCATGGGACACCAAATCGAAGGCTTTTTAAAATCAAGATATGACATCAATCTCTTCTCCCTTGTCCAGGTGATACGTCACCTGGTCATAGAAGGAGATGAGATTGGTCAGGCAAGACCTACCCATAACAAACCTGTGCTGGCAATACAGGATATTGCCATCAGCCAGTTTGTCAAGAGTGGTCTCTTGATAATTTTGTCTAAGATCTTCCCCAGGTAAAGGTCAGGCTGATAGGCGTGTTGTTCCCTGGATCTACTTTCCTCGCTTCCTTGAAGATAAACATCACACAGGCCTTCTTCCAGTCTTCGGCCACTTCACCTGAGTGCCACAAGTTCTTGCAGATCTGTGCCAGTGGCTGGGCTATGATGCCTGGCAGCTCCTTAAGTACCCTGGGGTATAAACTGTCTGGGCCAGTTGACATGAAGGTGTCCAGCCTCTCAAGGTGTTCCTTCACATGGTCTACATTGATGTAGGTGTGAGGGACCAGGGAATACTCACCTGGGGTGTTCCCCTAGCCACAGGCTTAGGTCCAGCCAGAATACCACCTCGACGGTACTGCGGGAGCTCCCAGTCTGCCTGAGATCAGTTTTATCATCTCATCAGGTGAGGCAGGTTGGCGGGGATCCGTGGTGGTTGCAGTATCTGGGGCCGAGCAGGGAACAGAGGAAGGAAGGAGAAGATGAAGGAGAAGACGGTGGGCAAGTAGGACGTCTGCGATACCCAGCCCAAGATTGAAGTTCCCGGGAGTGGGACAGGAGACCAGTCGGGTCTCGGAAGCTCAGAGGGGGTCCTCACTAAAGAAAAGAAAAAAAGAGAATAGAGAGAGAGGGGCGCAGGAATTGACTTTCCCTATCAGTTTGTTTTGGTTCCAGTTAAGAGCACTAATTAACTCCCACAGACCATCAATTAAGTCGGGCGTGGCAGCGATCAAGAGAAAAAAAAAAGAGGAACCTGTTTTTTGGAGGTGCCACCAGCCAGGCACCTAGGAGGAAACAGATGAAGCCAAGGACAGGGAGAGAGAGAGCAACGACTGCTCTCCCTCAGTTTACTTTTTTTTTTGTATGCATTGATTGGCTGCCGCAAGCAGCCTATTAAGCCAGGCATGGTAGTATTCAATGAAAAAAACCCTTCTCTGCTTGCCGGGAGGTGCAGGGAGTTGAAAGAGATGACAGGCAGAACACAGGGTGTCATCCTACCCCTGACTTGATGTGATTAAATAAATCTTCCCCTTTTTTTGGATTTTCTGTTGTCCTCTCCATTTTTTCTGAGGTGGAACTCAGGGAGCATGAACCAGTGGTCAGTTGTGATTGGGGCAAGGAAGTCATCACCCTTCCCTTCCATTTACAGCTTAGAAACATCAAAGTCATAGCAGGCAGGAATAGAGAGAGAGAGTGAGAGCCCGAACCAGACTGACTAGAGGGTCATGACACTCTAGAGAAGACTGGCAAATGTCAACCAGATGCAAAGGCATGCACCTGTATCTGGTGACTACCCGACGGTAGGTTAACAATTCTCCCTGGCCGTCCCATACTGTATTGAGCAGGGCTGTCCCTTGGGGCTGGTGAAAAACCAACGCAAATTACCCGTTAAGCAGGTTGGCTTTTTCCTGGGTGTCAGTTGTCAGTTGTCCCATTTGGTTTAGCAAGGGTCCCTTACTTTTCCTCCAGGTCCCCACATATCTAAGAAAGGACTTTTTATTGTCTTTGATACATGTAGCCAGTTGGAGTTCAGACGCAGCCTTGGCTTTCCTAGTTCACTCCCTACGGGTCCGGACCAGTGCAGAATAGTCCTCCTTTCAGGTGGTTCCAGTCTTCCATCCTTTATAGGATGTTCTTTTTAGACGCAGGAGGTCCACAAGTTCCCTGCAGAGCCAAGGGGGCTGCTGTGCCCCTTTGCTGCCTTTCCTCTGAGATGGGATAAATATTGCTTGTGCTTTTAGGATAGCTCCCTTGAGGAGCAACCACTCATCCTGAACTCTGTTCCCCTTCAGGTCGCGGTTCCTTAGGGCCTTGCCAACAAGCCTTCTGAGGCTGTCAAAGTCAGCTTTTCTGAAGTTGAGGACTTCTGAATTGCTGACTGACTTGCCAGCTTTACAGTGGATGGTGAAAGTGATCAGCTCATGGTCACTGTCTCCCAGCATCCCTTTGATCATTAGGTTGCTGACTAGATCATCCCCCATTGCCAGTACCAGGTTGAGCACCGCTTTGCCTCTTGTTGGTCCATAGATTTCTTGAGTCAGATAGAACTCCTCCACGCACATGAGGAAGCTTTGCGACCATTCAGATTTGACTGACTGCTCTTCCCATGAGGAGTCTGGGTAGTTGAAGTCTCCCATGACAACCATGCACCAGGAGTGTGCAGCCTCAGTCAGTTCCTTGGCAAATTCCTGGTTGAGCTCTTGATTCTGATTAAGAGGTCTGTAGTAGACTCCTACCATTGTGTCCCCTGTGTCATGTTCACCACAGATTTTAACTCAGAGAGTCTCCAGTTGTCCACCCTGGGTGCCACTGTTGGCTTGCAGGGACATGTAGCTTTCCTTGACATAGAGAGCTACACCCTCACCCCTTTTGTCTACACGATCTCTCCTGTACAAGGTATAGCCATCTGTACCTGTGGCCCAGTCATAGGTGGAGTCCCACCAGGTCTCTGTTATCCCTATGAGACTGTAGTCATTCTTGTTTATCAGGAGGACCAGTTCCTCTTGTTTATTCCCCAAGCTCCTGGCATTGGTGTACAGGCAGATAACTGTCCCATTGGAAGCCTTAGTCTTCCCTACACATCGTCCTGGGACTGGGGTAGGGGTGGGTTCCCTTGAGTGCCTTAGCCTGCTCGAGTTGCCCAATGGGCTTGTTGTGGCAGTAGTCCCCCCCATCCCCTAGCACGTTTAGTTTAAAGCCCGGTCGAGCAGGTCAGCCATTCTGGCTGAGAAGAGCCTTCTCTCCAGTGCAACGAGGTGGAGGCCATCTCTTCCCAGCAGACCACTGCCTTTTTCACCTAGGAGTGGACTGTGATTGTGGAAGCTGAAGCCTTCATGATGATACCAGCACTGTAGTCTTTGGTTAACTATCTCGATCCTCCTCTCCCTCTTCAGCCCATAACCTGAAACCAGGAGAATTGAGGAAAACACCACCTGTGCCCCCTAAGCCCCTGTAGCCCTGCAGCCTCTCATGACCCAGCTGGGATTGCTCCGAGCCATGTCATTCGTGCCCACATGGATAAGGATCATAGGGTGGTGGTTGATGGGCCAGGAGCTTTTGGATCCTCTCGGCTGTGTCCCAGATACGGGCTCCCGGGAGGCAGGAGACCTCCCAGGCTAGGGGTTCGGGTCAGCAGATTGTGCCCTCAGTCCCCTTCAGGAGGGAGTTTCCCACAATTACCACTGTATGTATGGTCTTAGGGAGAGCAGGGATGGTAACTGTGAGTGAGCCTCCATTGCCTGCAGGAACTGGCAGCTCTGCAGGCTCTACTCTGGATGCAAGAGGTTCATACCTATTGCAAAGCTCCAGTGGGGAGGGGACCCTGGTGCAGTGGGTCTTGGGGCCATTGACTACCTTGATCTAACCCCCGGCTGGATAGTATGGGAGATCTGTGAGTCCTCCCTTGTCCTAGAAGGTGACCTTGGTCTACCCTTAGCCACCAGGGGATGAAAGGCCTGCCAGTTGGAATCTATCTCCTGTTCACCATCCCTGATGGCATGCAGTCTCTGGACTGCGGCCCAGAGTTCCTTTGTCTGGCACCCCAGAGACTCCAAAGTGGAGCAAACCTCGCAAGGGGAGGGGGCCATGCTTTCGGTCCCATGTGCCTGAAAACGTGCCAGGCAGCCCCCGCAGCCGAGAGCCAGAGGCTCTATCTATGTGGAGCCTGGAACCACGGACTCTGTCTGGGTAGAGACCTCAAAAGTGCCACGGGGGAGGCCTCAGACTCCGAGGGGACTCATGGGATGCAGCATGTGGCCATCCGCATTCTGCCACTGGTAGTCCAGTTACTTCCGTGACTACCTACTCTGTGGCTCACTGACAGGGCCTCAGGCCCTCCTGCTAGCCGTCCTGCGCGAGCTCCCATGCTAGATCCCACGCCATGCCCAGAAGCGCACCTGTTTGCACACCCTATTCATGAGGCTCCAGTTGCGTGGTTCCTTGGGGGCTGGGCCAAGTAGGAGCTGGGGGCGGGGGCATGTCCCTCCTTGGCTCTGCTCAGCTGCCTGAGTCCTATGGTCCTATAAGATTCAATATACATAACAGATGACAAAGTCAGTTCTATTGCCTACTGCTTTAGATATTGTAGTCAGGCAGCATCTTTAATTCTGTCATCTTTATTCTAGGTGAGGCTTTAACTATTTGTTTTTTGGGGGGGTTTCTTTTTTTGCATTGGAGCCTAAATAAAAAACAATTTGCATCTTTCTTCACACATGCTTTTAAAATATGTTTGTTTAGCTGAAGGCCTTTTGCTGAAGAGCTCTGCACACTCCTGTTTCCTTTTCTTCAGAGCAGTGGGTCACGGTAGGGTAGTAAGCACCAAAATATAATGGTCTGAATAATTTTTAGTTGTAGCGACATAAATCAATATCTGCTTGTTTACTCTAGGTATGGTGTAGGGTGTTCCAACACAACCATTTGTTATATGTAGCCAGTGGAGTTTTGTAAGTGTACAAAGGAATGGCATGCTAACTGCTAAGCTAGATTTCACCTACTGGCAGCCATCTAACAAATGTATAAATTGAAAGCTTTTGTGGTTATGGGCTTTTTGTTTGTGTTTTATTTGCTTTTAGGCAATTATCTTTAAGCCAGTTTGCTGTTAGCTCAGCTTACCGGTAGCACAGAACTTCATACAGTCCTGGAGACGTGACCAGGATTGTTACTGTGAATCTTTAAATAGAGGTCCTATCTAAATTAAGCAAATAAAAAATATGTAAAAGTGTTTTCCAACCACATTTTAAAGCAGGACAGAAAACAGGGGTTAGCAACTTTGTAAGAGGGATGTTGCATGTTACACTTAAAACATATTAATTGTACTTAAAATGTGAATGTCCGTATTCTCAAACAGTAAACCATATGCTCAGTGTGGTCATATTGTAGCAAGGTGACAGGAGGAGCATCTCCGGATCGTATTAAGTATTATATATTCAGTTATCATGGGACGGCTCTGTGGAGATCATATGCGTTCAGGATTCCAGTGCAATGCTGAGTCTGGGACCTACAATCAGCTGACTGTTGGTCCGAGCCTTGGGACCTCACTGGAGTCTTGAACTGCTTTGGTGCAGTGCCAGAACTCAAACCAAAAATTAGCCAATAGTTCCCAACACTAGCATCACACCAGAGCTGGTTCAAGAATGCCAGAGGTGTACTAAGTATGAGACCTGCCTCACCCTGAAGATCCAGTGGCAGGTGCAGATCCACAGCTGGAGAAGCACACTCTCAGGTTTGGCTTCCTATGTCTCCCTCTTCCTGTTGCCAGTGCCAGAGACCTGGCTCACCCTGGCATGCTTGGGGTAGGTGATCCTGGGCTGGACAGTGCCAGGCATATAGCAAAGTGGGTGCAGAGTCTGAGTATGGGGGCTGCAGTGCCAGGGTTAGTGTGGTGAGGGCACAGCCAGGACCAACCCTGTCTAGAGCAGGCTTGAGATTATAGTAAGCATTACTGTGTGACTGCTCAGAACACATTTTAAGTTTTAGTATGGGATGGTAATTCTTACTACAATCTAAATAAAACACATATTAAATGTCCTGTGTGATGAGGCTCTAAATGTGTTAGCCTGGTGTGCATCACAACTCACACATTTATAAAAGTGCTAAACTCGTCTATTTTACCATTTAAAAACAAGTTTGTTTTTCAGTACGGTTGGAGTGTTGTTGCAGCCATGGGGATCTAGCAAGTATACAAGAGGCAAGGATCTTGATAATTTTTTTTATTGGAGCAACTACAGAATGGGGAGAGCTGTTAGACAAGCTTTTAAACATCAAGTCACCTCAGATCACCTTGGCTTTAAAGTCAGCACCTGAGGAATAAAAAGTCATTTTATGTGGTTTTGGGACCTGTACTTTTTAAACAGTTGAGATTCCTAAACAAAGGAAGTCTGAGGGAGGAGCACTGTAAAAGTATATAGATTGTTGGGCAGATGCAGTTGGAAATGAATTGGGAAAATTAGTAGTAAAGGACTGGAAAGGATCTTGCATGCACAGGCAACCATGTATCCAAGTGGTCTATAGTAGTTGTGCTCACCTTGTGGCCCAGAGCCCATCTGTGGCTGGATCGGACCCTGGGACCTGGCACTGTCCCCCTCCCTGCTAAACATGCCAGGATTGGGCTCTGGAGGTCCAGCACTGCCCTCTCCTCGCCCCTACACACTGGGACTGAGTTCCAGGGGGCCAGCACCTGTGGCATGTAGTAAAGTTTCTTGTAGGATAAATTGCTGCTGTGGTGTGAGAGAGGTCAGAGTGGAAGATCTTATAGACCAAAGGTGCTCAGCCTCTTAGCAGAAGCCCTGATGCATGGGATTATCAGGCATGAATAAGAAGAAGCACTTTCAAGCTTATTGAACAGGAAAATACCAGAAATAAAAATATGTGAAAGAAAATAGAAAGAAAGAATAGAGCAGCCGAAAGGTAAACTTCAGCTGATACTCTCTGGAGGCAATTAGGAGACTTTGAAATAATGCTTTACTCTTTATTTGCAAGCTGTGGGTACCAGAGAAAAGGTCAACAATAGGCGTGCCTACACGAGACACTTCTGCACAGTGGGAACTGTACATTTATTTAGTACTTGTATAATCAAGTACTAAATAAATGCTTAGTAACTGGAGTTACTGTGCAGTAGTGCTGGCAAATGTCTTTTTAGTTATGCTGCTGCAGTTAGCATGTCATGTAGACGTGCCCACTGAGAAGGTAGATTTATTTTTGACACTAATAGATTTTGATGCACATGCTATGTTTAACAGTTTCCAGTTACCTTAGGTACACAAGGCTAACTTTTAACACATTATTACAAAAATAGGGAGATTATGGAGCTCCATCCAAATATAAAATGAGAGAACTTTGCAACCTGACAGTACAAACGGAAAGTGAAAGTATAGAAGAATTGTGATTAATCTAAGGCTGAAGAGCCAGTCTTTCAATTTTGGAGGGCTAACAGAGATATCTCTGATAAAAAAAACAACAAAAGCTTTAAGAGAAACTACTACTTCCCTTGACAAGGTATTTGGAATTTGTCAACCAACCTAGGGAAGTGGTCCTCACCCCTACCTTGGGCAAATTCAAAAACAGGTTAGATGATCATCTGTCTGGGGTCTTGTGAACCCAGAATTCATTCCTTCCTGTGGCAGGGGGTCAGGCTAGATGATCTGATCAGGTCCCTCTTGACCCTAGCTACTATGATACTATGATATGTCAGTGGGCACAACTACATGAGGTGCTGACTGTGCAATAGCCAAATAATGCTGCACTGTAATGTTACTACATAGACAGTGCTAATACACTACTGTGCAGTATTATTAGGCTACTGCACAGCAGTATCACTTAAGACATGCACCAGCACTACTGCACATTAACCACTGCGCAGTAGCATCTCATGTAGCCATGCCCACTGAATCCAGAATGATACTTAAGGCCACTATAGATATGATTTGAGCATCCAGAACCCTATTAAAAGAAATCTTACAGAAAAGACACGGACCTCCAAATCCGAATGAAGTAAGAATGTATACCCACAGGAATTCAACAAGCATTTAGAAAGGCACCTTTTTGTATTACCTACAAGGAAAAAATGGGATGCAGATGATGCTTAATATTTTTCAACAGTGGATCAGTCAACAAGATTATGGTAGTTGCTCTCATAGAAATAGCACTCAGTCATATTTCCAGTACTCACTTGGGGAAATATTGTTTTCAAAGACTGTTTACGTTGTGTTGGTACCCATGTGTTTCACAGGAAAACATATCACACTTTTGATAGAACAAAGCTGGACTCTACAGCTTCTGGACAGCTGTGGACCACATGGGTCCATTGCTGCCTCTTCTACCCAATTGTGCCACCTTGCACCCAGAAGGGCAACAGGAAGGGGTTGAGGGTAAAGACCCCAGCAACTCAGGTGGAGGTGAAGTGGTGAAGGCAGCAGGAGCTAGAGCAGGCAGTTGATGGATGCAACGACAGCTGGGGGGAGTGATACCTGTACCTGTGGAGGAAAGTGTGGTAAACCAAAGATGTAAGGACATTGGGAGCCCACACGCCACAAATTAAACCAGTTGGACTACCTCAGTATAAAGGGTACTAAGGTATACATAAATGACATTTTGGGCTTACGAAACAGAATGATTAGAGCCCCTCTGCAGTTCTAGAAAGAGCAAAACCTGCCAGCTACAGGCAGTTGAACAAAAATTGAAATTCCATGTAAGGGAAAGAATGTACTTTGAACAGAATGTAATGCAGCAAGGTATACATATACATCATAGTTAAGTTAAAGCCATCACAAATATGCCCACCACAGAAAATCAGAAAGGGTACAAAAATTCCTGGAAATGCTAAACAATATAGGAGATTGCTGAGATCAGTAGTCTGAGAGTGCTGCTATACAGAGATGCCCAATAGACAGGGGATGTTAGACATTATTACTGTTTAAGGAGGTGGATGAAGTTAATTCTTCAACCCAGTTGTATAACAATTAGCACAAAACAAAATTATCCATGGATGCCTTCAAGATTAATATTGATGTAAAATGTTTGACTAGAATACATTCTAAACAAAGCAGTGATTTATGAATTACAGGCACTAACAAAAATGAGTGTCAGTATGTTCAAATAGAAAAAGCAGCTTTGGTGTCAGTAGGTGGGTGTAAAAAGTGTCATGTCTTTATTTATGGGAGATCAGTGTTTGCTGAAACTGACTGTAATCTCCCATGTCTTTCCCCTGAGCATCGCAAGTGTGGGTTCTTCTCAAACCTCACCATGGAGCCTTGGGCTGAACAGCCTAGTTATTGGGGTGACTTTGGGTTGGTTCTCCAGGGGCCTCACCTGCCATGTTTTGATGATGGTTATGTTTGGATTGGGAGGAAAATGTTTGGTCCCACCTCCTCTAGTGCCTTCCTTTGGTCATGCCTGCTGTTCCTTCTTTGTGCGGCTCCGCCTTCCCTACACCCCACCTAATGCCAACCTTGATGTTGTCACCTGTGTCGTCGAGGTTGAAGTTCTGTACCTTCTTGGAGCTTGGTCTCTTCGGATCTTTGGCTGCAGGCTAGTGGTGATACTTCTATGCCAAGCATCTCCTACAGCCCCTCCCTTCTCTCTGCTTACACGGCATCTGCTGTCAGCACCTTTCTGTCTCCCAGTGCATTGACTCTTCCTTGGGTTTGGTACCTGCCGCCCGTTTGTTGTGTCTGAATCCTGGCCCTGCTGGGTCCTGCTGTACTGCAGTGTGAAAAAGACCCTGGAGTCTGTGTCACCCTCTCTAATAGGGACCACTCTTGGTAAGACAAAAGTGACTTACCCGGTGCGGACGTGCAGACGCGTCAGGTCTCGCCTGCCACGACTTTCTGTTAATCCATATCTGTCCAGTTGGTCTGGCGTGTACAGTCCGAGAATGAGACTCTTCTCTTCGTTAGGGTCCCTGGACCCTGAGGGCTCCTCCACCCCTATACCCTCGCCCGATCTACCGTTATGAACTGTCAGACCGCTTCGGTCATTCACTTGTGGTGGCCCCGGACAGTACACTGACGAAGTGGAGTAGTGTCAATGAAGAAACAACAAAAAAACAACCACGGCCAAGAGCACTTCTTTAGGGTACTGCCCGCTTCAAGTCTTGTCCTCAGTCTCAGTGCCCCTTCTCCCCCCTTGGCCGCAGGGTAGGGCAGATCCCTTTTGGTTACCCCCTGTGACGGGCTGCTCTGCCCATGCAGTCAAACGAAAGAGAAAGAAGAATGTCCATCACTCCCGTACCACACCCTTACAGGACTCCTTCCGCTCCCTGCGGTGTTTTGCTGTCTTTGGCCCTGCTTGGCCTGCTGCTCAGAGCTCTGACCCCTTCGATGGGGCCCCACTTACCCCAGAAGGTCCGGCCACCCTTCCAAGTGGCCCGGAGCCGCCGGAGATCCCTTGCACCAGTGTCGCCTCCGGCCCTTGCCACTTCCAGATCCGCCCACCTCTCGAGCCGCTCCGGTGCTCCTCTTATGTCGGTCCAGGTTGCTCTGGCACCTCCCACTTCCGGGTCTCTGTAACGTTTAAGTTCCTGTCGCTCGCCACGAACCGGAGTGTACGGGTGGTGCCGGGTCGCACCGGCTTCGGGTTCTCCCGAGCCTGCTATCTGCTTCACTCCCTTACATGCAGTCACTGCTGTCGACTTTCTTGGTCCACGATGACCCTGTGAATAGATCCTTGGGCCCTTTCTGGCCCTGCGCTCTTGCTGTCACCCCTTTCCGGGGTACCCACCAGGTGCTACTTACCAGAGACAGCACCCAGGTCATGCCACTTTGTATTGCTCCTGCTTGACCCCCCACATGCAAACATGGCATGCTAGGGCAGCAGGAGCACCATAGAAACGCTTTCGCCAGATGCTAGAGTGTTTCTGGAGGTCCGAGCCCTGGCTTGCCTCAGGGTATGCTGGGGAACCGTGCCCTGCTCCATTTTTTTACGTTTTTTTTTTTTTTATACCTGGAAATCCAGGTATCAAATTTAGAGCCCTTGCTGCAAATATATGAAGCACAGGAACATTTTTTTGTTGTCAGCATGCCTCTTGCGGCATCTCAAACTGGTTTGAGAAGCCATAAGAGACATGTGTGAACTCATCTGGACGTGCCCAGTGGGTGCGTCTACATGAGATGCTAACTGCACAGTAATTTAAAAACACTGCAATGGCATGCTGGGCAAAATCCATGCTAATCTGCTACTGCGCAGTAGTATTAGGCTACTGTGCAGTTAGCATCTGTAAAAACCCATGAGCCAGCACTATTGCACATTGATTTAGTACTTGGTTATGCAAGAGCTAAACTTAATGTGCCGTAACTATGGCGCATTAATGAACATGTAGACATGCCCAGTAAAGCATCACTGTCTACACATGCACAGCAATTAGGATGCAGTAGACTAATTTACTGTGCTGCTGGATAGTCCCACCAGATACGAGTGGTATCTGGCAGCGTAGTAAATTACTGTGCATAAATTCACATGTAAACAGTGACATCAGATTAGTTTACTTTGGCTCAATTTGAGCTGGAGTATAGTATATTCAATCACATTAATTGCACATGTAGATGTGCCCAGTCAAAGCTTATCTCTAAACTGAGTGCTGTTCTTTTGATAGATCAGAACAATGCCTTTGAACAAAAATAGTTTAATACTTATAGATATAATATAAAGGTGCAGTTAATAACTACTTAACTGAACTGCTTCTATATTTTTCTTGGCCAGATAATTATTCCCAGATTTCTAAGGCTATCAGTTCTACTATGGATTAATTGTTTTCAGTTTTCTCTTTATTATTGTTGTTTAATAAATATTAAAATCGTGGTGGGTTATTTTCTCACAGAGAACTTCCCTTGAGTAAGGAATTTGTTATAAAAAAATTAAAAATCCCAAAATTGAAACTTTAGTTTGTTTGATATTTACAGTTTAGATATTCTGGCTTTTTATGCCCTGTATCAGACTTTCACAGCATAGTGCCTATGTCTGGCAATGGATTTACAAATCTACTAGCACCAAGGCATAAACTGACAGCTGCTTGTGATCGCACAAATTCATTGTGGTAGATGTAAAAGGAACAACAGTTTCCTTTCACAGAAATAATATAAGTCTAGATGTTGAAGATACCAGAGATAAGTAAAGTAGAGTTTATAGAACATTACTCATATGTTGCGAAGTATCAGGAACTGGAGGTTTTGATTCTGCCACATTTACAGTCTTTATAACCATGTAGATTATGATTATGTAGAAGTATATTCAGTTAAAACATATTGTTTAATTATGACATGGTTGTACAGAATATCACTTGCTTTTTTCTCAAATCCACTACATCATAATAGATCACCTGCCCCAAACTGTTTTGTCAGTCAGTTTTAAAAAAATGGAATCTGACTTTTTGTTAATGGGTCTTGTGAGTCCAACCCTTGAATTACATAGAACAATAGGGTTTGCAGATTTTCTGATTCTGTTGCCTGTTTTAACATCATAGTTAGTAGTGGCATTGCCTATTTGCTGCCTTCAAGATGGGCCCAAAGGGCACATCCAGATGAGTGTGCACATGCAGGGGCACGTGTTTCCTGCGGCACATATTTGTGCAGCTGTTTTGTGCCCCAGGTCATGCCCCTGCATGTGTGCTCCAGTGTGTGGCAAATTGTCCCAGGTGGGATAGGCAAGGCTGGGGCCATCACCTGTGCTGGTCCCAGCAGCCTTACCTAGGATCCAGGGGGCCTCCTAATAGCACTGAGTTGGCTACTCAGAGCCTGGCTGGCAGCCAGATCATGGCTCTGGCTGGCCAGGCTCTGTTTCTGGACCTGCACAGTGCTCCTGTGTGACCATGCCACTTTTTTTCTGTGTTTTTTTTTTGATACCAGGATTTCCTAGCATCAAATTTTGGTGCCACACTGCAAATTACCAGCAAGGCAAATGGGTGCACGGGCACCAGGTGTGGTTTGTGGCAACTTAGACAGGTTTGAGTCTCCCTAAACTGTACGTGCACACTTGTCTGAAGACATCCCCAAAGATTTTAAACTTAAGTAAATCTCTCTTTGCAGGTAAACAGAGGTGCTACCTCTCAAAATGCCAACTGTTTGTTGCAAGAGAGAACAAAATATAATTTACAGCTATTGAGGGCATCACTGCATTTTATTTTCCGAATAAATTCTGTCAACACAAGTTATCTAACCTGAATTTGAGCCTTTGTCCCAATCTTCATTTTACCAGTGTGTGTTTGGTTCAGAGCTAACTGACAGTGCATTCGGGCTAAAGGATGTGCATTTTCCAATCCTAGTACGGAGTTTAGACTTCTTTAGAGTCAGAAAGAGCCTTGATTTTTCAGATTTTCATGTAATCTTTTAATCTGAAATTAGATGTATTCCTGTCCCTTGATTTGAAGAAGGAGTTCACTATATTATTTTAATCAATAGACCTACCATATTTACCCAAATCCAAGATGGCCCTGAATTTAGAATGATCTTAAAATAATTAGATTCTAGACATGGAAAAATTATAAGTCATCTTAAATTTGTCCCCGTCATTGCTGCAGTGGGGAAAGAAGTGGCAGGGGAGCAGGGGTAGGGGAATACAGTAGGGGGACAGGCAGTGGGGGAGGCAGTAGGGGAAGGTGGTTGAATACCAGGAGGGTGCGGGGGGGTGGGGGGCCGGGGGGCCGGTGAGGAAAGCAGTGGTGGGGGAGCAGGTCGTAGGAGGGCACACAGTGGAGGAAGGGTCCAATAGCTTGACCCCTGCCTCTTGCCCCCCCACTCTGCTTCCTGCAACCTGTTCCCCCCACCACTTGCCCTCCCTCCCTGCCCCCCACAGCTTCAACCTCCTTCCCCCCATTTCTGCCCACTGCTTTTGTCTCCCCTGCAACCTCTGCTGCCTCTGCTCCCCCACTGCCCCCTATACAGTCTTGTACCCCCTCCATACTGTTGCTTTTCTCCTACTGTTTCCCCCACTGCCTGCCCTCAGTTGCTTACCCTTGCTTTGACAGGCTCTGGCCCTACTCCAGCCTGGGGCACAGTGCATATTCATGTTCTGGCCCCAACTCAGCTTGGTAGCAGTGATGGCAGCTGGAGCTGTCACACACCAACCACAGCTATGCCGGCTGGGGCTGGAACACATGTGCTCCATGCCCAGGTTGGAACAGGATTGGAGCTGAAGTAACAGTAAGCAGTGGGGGCATGGGGAGGGGCAGAGGCTGCAGGGGTAGGAGAAGGCAAGGGAAGCAGATGGGAGGCAGGTTGGGGCTGGAGCTGCAGCAGTTGCCTACCCCGCCTCCCCGCCACTATGTATTTGATTCCAACACAAAGGGCTTTTTTTCCCATATCATCTGGAAAAATGTCATCTTGGAATCAAGTAAATATGGTACTGTAAGTCAATAAGTTTTCATTAAGCTAACATATTTTTTCAGTATTTTTCCCCAGCCATCGAAAAAGTCAGTCCTGCAGTATGCTTAGAATGATTACTGTTTGTTTCCCAATGTTATTTTTGGGTGGTGACTAATTGGGAACCCTTTACATAGTGCTTCAGGTTTTTAATCTGCATGGATATTAGCAAAATTTAAGCAAGTAGGTTAGCCAGAAAAACTAACTGTAACTTCATAGAATATGTTCATCAAAAGACCTTTGACACCATTGTGTAATTTCTCATTAGTTTCTAAAATTATAAAGTCATAGGAAACTGTGTATCATAACTGAGACTATATGTGAGAAAAACTTTATCTAACGGTTTTGTTGCAGAAAATCATAAACTAGATGTAAACACTAACTGACTAATAATACTTCAACCTATAAACTTACTAGCACTAAGAAAAGGAGCATGACAGTTTAAGGTTTAACTCATGGCCTGGTAGTTTCTTTCGTACACCAGGTTATCAGTAAAGACATTCTTTGTGAATATATCTTTGTGCTTGAGCACTTCTAATGGAAGGGTTAACTCATTATGATCTTTCTTGGCATCCGAACAGAAAGTTAATTATTTTACCTTATATACCTGAATCTAAGATGACCCTGAATTTAAGATGACCCCCCCAATAATTGGATTCTATATGTGGAAAAATTATAAATTTGTTATAATTTCCAAGAAATAGAATCTAATCATCCGAGGGCTGTGTAAAATTCATCTGTCTCCCTCCCTCACGCCCCCATTTGCTACAGCAGAGAAAGCAGTGGCTGGGGAGGTTGGGTAGCGGGGGTGGGAAAGAGTCAAGCAGTCTACTTTGTCTTCCTGCCCCCTGCCCTATCCTACCCCCAGCTCCCCACAGCCTCTGCTTCTTCTGCCCTCTCCAGTCTCTGCCTTTGCTCCCCCCGCCGTCTCTGCTTCTTCCCTGCCTTTACTCCCCCAGTTTCTGCCTCTTCCTCCCTCCACTCCCCCCAGTCTCTACCTCTATCAGGTATTTCCTCCCTGGAGCACAGCCCCTGTCAACCGTGCAGCAGTGTTGGTGCTGCTGATTGGCCAGGCTGGGGACAGAGTTTCCATGCGCTCTGTGCCCAGAAGGAAATCCAGCCTGAGCTGGAGCTGAGTTGCTCCTGACAGTAAGTGGGAGAAAGAGGTCAGGAGGGGTTGGAACCTGCAGCGGGCAAGTGGAGGGGGCAGGAATCTGCCATGCATCTGACTCTTATCCCGACCTGGGCTCAGCAGCCACCTGCTCCTCCCCCCTGCTTTGAATGCAAATCTAAGATGAGGGGGTTACTCCTTTGTGCTGATTGGGAGGAAAAAAACTCAGATTTGAATAAATATGGTATATCTGTCTGTCTTAATTCAAGTATTTGATATACTTGAATTAAGTCCATTTTTAACATAGTCTTAGTCTAGTCTTTCTTTATCACACAGTTGTAGTCATTACATACATTAATCCACCTTATTGTGCTGTATTGCACCTTTTTGATTTCTTTACTATCTTTCCTGGGAGCATCAATTTTCATTGATCTCTCTGCTCTGGCTAATGCAATAAACAGTAGTATCTTTCTTTTTATCTCTGAGGCAAATACGTTTACTTCTAAATGAACCTATAATGTTGTTAACTCCCCTAAAGACTTCCTAACAGAATAATAATTAGGTATGAGTACAAATAAGAACCAATCAAATTAGTTTATACTTTTCCTCTCTTTGACATCTGTTTAGGGAAGTTGTCTCTATGATGTGGTCCTACACTTTTCTACCAGAGAAATGATGAAGTCACTCAATCAGTATGGCCCTATCCTCATTTTCCCACTGGAATTATCTTGGAGGTTTAAGACCAGGGATATTTTATCCTTCATTACTTCCAAATCTAAACCTGTTTTTTCAAATAGGCAAGGTATATTTGTGCATTCCACATTTTCTTTTCAGTTACTACTTAGTTGTCGTTAAACCAGGATATAACAGTAGACTGCAGAAAGTCTGTGGAATTATAATATAAATCTGCTATTCTAATTTGCAGAATACATTCATTGTATTCAGGCTGAGCTTTTATGGCTGTCCTTTTTGTTTGGATAAACTGTTAAGTTAAAGCCTTGGGTTGTCAGTGAGAAACATACAGGGCAAAGGGTTGCGCGCCTGTTACTGCAGCTCCAATTGAGTGATATCCTGGAGTATTTAGATTAAATGTACTAATCTTTTTAGATGATAAGAGACTATACTGAAGACATATTGTAGGTGCAGTATTTGCTGATCCTTTTGTTAGTTGGCTTACTTAAAATTTAGGTATATTTGCAATAAACTTATGGTTCTTCCGATTTCCCATTTTCTTTTGCAATGAGACAAAGGATCCTTTTATATTTAGACTGTAGACTTGATGTGAAGAATTCTCGTGTTTTAAAATAAAATTTTAATAATAACAGCAAAATAATTTTTCCATTTCAGAACTAATGAAGGAATGTTTTAGAGTTGTCTTAGGTGTCTAACAATGAATCTCAGTATTTTTATGTAGATTTTTTTTGCTTTTGCGTCTCTCCAGTGTTAGAACTTGGCTACTCTTACAACTATCAGCTTTTTGTTGACAGCTTCAGTCTGTATCTTTGGGATGAGAAACTGCAGAGACTAGTAATGGGCTCCATCATCATAGTATCTTATGAGCTTCCTTAATATTTGAGTAGATAATAGTCTAGTAGACCATTTGAATGCTTATAGAGCTTTCTTCTTAGAGTGTTATGAGAGTCATGTTAATCAAAATAGGCTTACTTCAAGCCAGTAAAAACATTTTTAAAATACATGTTTCTTCAATTAAAAAACCAAAACCAAAATGCATTACCACACTTTCAAGGCTAAGATTTTAAAAGAGTCAGCTGCTTTATTAAATTAAAGGGTGTGTCATGTTTTTGATATTTGGGGAAATGAAGTCTCTGTCTGGTTTACAAATCTGGAGATATGGTGAAGCATGCTGAGTACACAAAGTGTAAACAACCATGAAAAATAATTACTACCATACTTCTCACCTGTATTTTAGATATTTATATTTAATGGATTATTTATTACAGTAAAAGCCACTTCAGATGCCTGTGGGTAACGCATGCAGACCTTTAAGTCAAGCAAATGGCTAGTGCCATTTGCCAGATCTTCTTGTTTTCAAAGTAAGAGGCACTACTTAAACCAAATTAAGCATTCAGCACATGCTCAGCTGTTCTCATCTCAGAAAGGCTTGTTACTGTGTTACTCTGAGCCTGCATTCAGCATGTGCTCAGTTTTCTACACACCTTACAGTTCCTAATCTTATTACTCAGACCCTTTCTCCTCTAATAAACACTGATAAGACCTAATTAGCAATGAACCTGCTAAAAGCACATTATTAAGAGCATCTGAGGTGGGTTAGGATAGGGATTGGCAAC
Source organism: Crocodylus siamensis (assembly GCF_052110815.1). Lineage (NCBI taxonomy): Eukaryota > Metazoa > Chordata > Crocodylia > Crocodylidae > Crocodylus > Crocodylus siamensis. The sequence continues at coordinate 38,544,261 of NC_143397.1, read as the reverse complement.
TTTTGGCTGTAATGGGCCATGGCTAGCACTCCAGCCCCTGTCACAAACTGCAAATCTCTGCATCTTCTGGCAATTAGCAAATCCTGTGGAGGGCAGATGGAATGAGGGAGACAGTAAGACCCTGGTGATACCTGCTCTCTTGCACCAGCAGCAGTGGAGGGAATAAACTGGACATGACAGGGAATAGGACCCTGGGGATGCCTGTTGCTCTGGCAGGGGAGTGCTGCCAACTCTCTGAGTTGCCATGAGCCGGATCTAATCTTTTTATGGGCCAGGTCAGGTCCAGGCTGTGGACCCTAGGTTGCCAACCCCTTGGCTAGAAGGATTAAAATCATTAGATGCAGTAGACATAGTCTTTCTGGACTTCAGGAAGGCCTTCGACACTGTTCTCACCCCATTCTCATTAAAAAAACTAGGGGACTGTAGCACCAACACCCACACAGTCAAATGGGTCGCTAGCACCCAGAGAGTGGTGGTGGATGGGTTATTTTGGGGCTGGAGGGGTGTGGGCAGTGGGGTCCCCCAGGGCTCGGTCCTTGGACCCACACTGTTCAACATCTTCATCAGTGACTTGGACGAGGGGATAAAAAGCACCCTGTTCAAATTCACAAATGACAGTAAAATGTGGGGGGATGTGGGCATGCTAGAGGGGAGGAATAGGCTGCAATCAGACCTAGACAGGTTACAGGGGTGGGCGGATGAGAACAGGTTGGGTTTCAACACTAACAAGTGCAAGGTGCTGCACCTGGGGAAGAAGAACCAACAGCATACCTACAGGCTGGGGAACTCCCTTCTTGTCAGTGCAGAGGCAGAAAAGGATCTTGGAATCATTATTGATGCCAAAATGAACATGGGCTGGCAGTGTGGGGACGCGATAACCAAATCTTGTCATGCGTCCACAGATGCATCTCGAACAAGTCCAAGGAGGTGATCCTCCCCCTCTATGCAACACTGTTCAGGCCGCAGTTGGAGTACTGCGTCCAGTTCTGGGCGCCGCACTTCAAGAGGGATGTGGACAACATGGAGAGGGTCCGTGCTTTCAAGAAGGGAGTTCCCCAGCCTATAGGTATGCTGCTGGTTCTTCCTGCCCAAGTGCAGTACCCTGCACTTGTCAGTATTGAATCCCATCCTATTCACATTTGCCCACCCCTGTAACCTGTCCAGGTCCAGTTGTATCCTGTCCCTCCCTTCTAGCTTGCCCACCTCGCCCCAAATCTTGGTGTTGTCAGTGAATTTGAACATGGTGCTTTTCACCCCTGGGGGACTCCACTGCCCACCTCCTTCCAGGTCGAATATGACCCATCCACCACTACTCTCTGGGTGCGGCCCCCTGGCCAATTTGTGACCCATCTGACTGTGTAGGCATCAATGCCACAATCCCCTAGCTTTTTAATGAGAGTGAGGTGGGAGACAGTGTCAAAGGCCTTCCTGAAGTCCAGAAAGACTGCATCCACTGCGACACCTGCGTCCAATGATTTTGTGACCTGATCATAGAAGGCTGTCAGGTTGGTTTGACAGGACCTGCTCTTAATGAACCCATGCTGGCTGCCCTTGAGCATCCTCCCCCCTGCAGGTCCCTCCTAGATGTGCTCCTGGATAATTTTTTCAAAGTTTCCTCAGGACCAAAGTAGGACTAACAGGCCTATAGTTGCCTGGGTCTTCCCTCCTCCCTTTTTTGAAAATGGGGACCACATTGGCCTTCTTCCAGTCTTCTGGCACCTGGCCAGAGCAGCACAAGTGCTCATAAAGCTGTGCCAGGGGCCCTGCGATGACCCCTGCCAATTTCCTCAGCACACTGGGGTGGAGAGCAACTGGACCTGCTGATTTGAACATGTCCTGCCCCTCCAGAAGTTCCCTAACTCGTTCCTCCTTGACCCTAGGCCTGGCGGAGTTGCTTCTGAGTCCATCCTATATCCTGGTGGGGGAGAAGTCCCGGTCCCTACTCAGAAAACTGGAGGCAAAGAATTTGTTTAAAAGGTCTGCTTTTTCAACTAGTGCAACCACCAGATTGCCAGATGTATCCTGAAAGGGTCCCATGTTGCCTGGTGCCTTCTTTTTGCTCACTATGTATTTAAAAAAGGACTTTTTGTTATCTTTGATCCTTGTTGCTAGCCCTAGTTCCATCTCTGCCTTAGGCTTCCTAATAGCCTCTCTACACACTTCTGCTATGGAGGTATAATCCTTTTTGATGATAGCCCCCCACTTCCACTGGATGTACTCCTCCTTTTTGGCTTTCAGACGTTCCTGAATGCCTTTGGTGAGCCAGGGGGGCTTTTGAGCACTCTTGCCCCCTTTGGCTCACGTTGGGACTGTCACCCCTTGGGCTCGGAGAATCGTCTCCTTAAGGAACGAGCACTCGTCTTGGACACCTAGTTCCCCTACTGTCCGGAACCGTAGTGCCTCTCCTACCAATCTTCTTGTTGAAGTTGGTGCTCCTGAAGTCAAGGGCCTACTGCCTTGCTGCAGGCCCTTGACACACTGTGCTGGATGGTGAATTCCAGTAGGCGATGATTGCTATCGCCCAGGTGGTCGAGGGCCTGGAGTCCTCTCACCTGGGGCCAGGACCAGGTCCAGCAGGGCATTCCCTCTGGTGGCACTGTGCACCTCCTGGGTTAGGTGGAGGTCTTATATCCCAGCAAGGAACCTACATGAGCGGTCAGACCTGGCTGACTGTTCCTCCCAACAAATGTCCAGGTAGTTTAAATCACCCATGATGACCCCATCCCTTGACTTAGCTGACTCTGCAAGCTAACCTGAGAATTCCCAGTCTAGCACTTCCCCCTGGTTGGGTGGTCTGTAGTAGACACCCACCATTAAGTCCCTTTCCCCGCAACCCCCTTGTTGACCCAGAGCACTTCATTCTGTCCCTCCTCTGACCCCATCCTGTTAGTTGAGGACGTGTATTGCTCTTTGACGTAGCGCACCACACCCCCGCCTTTCCTTCCTGTTCTGTCCCTCCTGTATAGTCTGTAGCCCCTCATGTTTACTGCGTAATCGTGAGTTGAATCCCACCAGGTTTCAGTGAGCCTACTATGTCTGGTTTGTACTAGCTATCCGGAGGGCGGGTTCCTCCTGTTTATTCCCCATACTTTGAGCATTAGTGTAAAGGCATTTAAGGCTTCTTGTCAGTGCATGCCCCCCGCCCCCTGCCCCCCAATTCCTAGGACTATCTGTGGACCCTTGTCACTTACCTGGGTACCTCTTGTGCTCATCACTTGCCTTGGCTGCGAGGTGTCCTCATGTCCTCCTGTGGCCCCATCCCACTTGTATCTGAAGTCATCATATCACATCTTCTGAAAGGTAGAAGGAAACTGTAGACTTTTGTGCCTTCTAGATCCATTTTTATTAACACCATTTACTTCATATATACAGAGAGGTTTTTAAAAACAAAACTTTTTTTTAGGAATACATCCCTAAGACTGAATATAATCAGGCTTCAGCTTTTTTGCAGATGTGTTGCATGTATATGTTCTGTGCATTACAGTGTTTTTAGGAGAGATGTACATTCTTGAGAATTGGAATTAATCTGTAACAAATCTTCATCGAGAAGAGAAGGTGCTACTGAAATTAGCTTCTTAGAGAATTTATAGTGAGATAAGATTTCATAGATTTCATAGACATCAGGGCTGGAAGGGACCTCGGGAGATCATCGAGTCCAGCCCCCTGCCCAAAGGGCAGGAAGTCAGCTGGGGTCATAGGATCCCAGCAAGATAAGCATCCAATTTACTCTTGAAGGTGTTCAATGTAGGTGCTTGAACCACCTCCGCTGGCAGGCTGTTCCAGACCTTGGGGGCTCGGACAGTAAAGAAATTCTTCCTTATGTCCAGCCTGAAACGGTCTTGCAGGAGTTTGTGACCGTTCAATCTAGTCATCCCTTGGGGTGCTCTGGTGAACAAACGTTCCCCCAGATCCTGGTGGTCACCCCTGATAAACTTATAGGTGGCCATCAGATCACCCCTGAGCCTACGCTTTTCCAGGCTAACCTACGCTTTTCCAGGCTAAAAAGCTTTCATCTCCAGGTCAACAATTTTAATGCAGTTTGGATAATTGGGAATTAGCAATGTTGGTCTATGAGAGATGGTGTTTTTGCCCTGTTAGTGGACAGACGTTCATTGACTGTATTCCTATCTGCAGTAAACCCTGCATAAAGCCCCACTGATGTAATCTAGGATGTGTATGGCTGCTGTGTGACTTTCACTATGGAGTTCAATTTGGTCTCACCTTATTGCCACTCTGAGAAGGAGACAAGGGACTAAGTGGGCTTTAAGAGTTATTCATATTTTTACCTAATGGTGATGCAACCACAACAGAAGTTGATGCAGGATTGAGTTCAGTGCTTGACTGAGGTTTACATGCTCTGTGAGTAAACTTAAGCTATTGGTCAAAGGTGCAAACTAGTGATTCCCAAACAGTGTGCCATGGTGCAGTAGTATGCTGCAATAGCATTAGAAATATGCTGTGAGATCCTCCTGAGTGAGGAGGTGAATGCCCTCCTCCTCTGTCCAGCACGCTGTGCCTACCACAGCTACCCCAGTGGGAACTGGTGCTACTCCTCTGGGAACTACCACCATTGCTGTTGCCTCTCCCCTGCCCTTCCCTGCCACAGGCAGCCCCTGTGCCATCCTTCCCCCGCTCCCAGCAGCATGCTTTGTTGTGAACAGGTGGGTGGGGAAATGTCGTGCTTTGCAATCTGGCTCATCACCTCTACTCCTCATTTGCTCTTGGGGCTGGCAGGAGAGGATGCATGAATGATTTTCAACTTTTTTAGCCTTAAGGCCCCCCTCCAGGTCTTTTCTGAATTTAGATCTGGTTCAGTGATTTTCAGCTGCAAACTTCAGAAAAATTCTGGAGCAATTTTTGTAACTGCATCTCAGCACTGGCATGGTTTCCTCTGGCATGAGAGTAGAATACATTATGTTTTTTAAAAGTGTGCGTGTATGAATATGCACATGTATGCACACACATGCACACACTCCTCCCCCCTTCTCTCCCTCACAACCCTTTTGGGTGTAAAAGTGTTGTGTGCAGCCAATTTTTAATCCAGAAAAAAGCATGCCCTAGGTACCAAAGTTTGGGAGACAATGATGTAAAGATTTCAGCACCTTCCAAAAGTAAGCAGTTTGCTTTGTAAAAAACCCACAGCATTGCTGTAATTTTTTCATATGATGTATTATTTGGTTTGGTTTGGATAAATATACAGTAGAATTAACTGAAATATTGTGTTCTTACTGAGCATGTGTTAAAATATAATTAAAAATAATTACATAAAGTAATTTTGAGATTTAATAACACTGTGTTAACTACAGTTTCAACCACTCTGAAATTGACCTACACATTCTTGTTTAGAAGTTCAGACTTTAGTTCAGGGGTAGGCAGCCCCTGACACAGGTGCCAGAGAGTGGCATGCAAAGGCATTTTACTTGGCATGCTTGCCTTGGGGTGGATGGTGGGGAAGGGGCCAGAGTTGTGCTTCCACAACAAGGGTTGGGCCCCTCACGGCTCCCTTGCCATCCGTCTCCTGGCATGCCCAGAACTTGCAAGTCAAGGTCGCAGGTGTTTTTGGTACTCTGCCCAAAAAAGTTGCTGACCCCTGCTTTAGGTAATAGTAGAGCTGACACTTTTAGAACACTTTTTTTTTTTTTGTATTCAAGTACTACATAGTTCAATCTGTTAATTGCTGAGAACATTTTAGAAAAATCAGCAAACACATTTTCTATATTGAATGCCTTTTGTTTTCATTTCAGGTTAGCGCTGTACGTATATGAATATCTGCTCCATGTAGGAGCACAGAAATCTGCCCAGACGTTTTTATCAGAGGTATGTATGTTTCCCATCTTTTTCTCAGTTTTGATAGCATATGGAAATAAAATAAATGCACATTTTAAAAAAGGCAAAAACACACACTAGCTCTTTTGAGTTTCAGTTTTTGCTGATCAGGTTTTCTATACCCTTTTTTGGCATACCTGGGTCCTTGTCCATTACCACACAAAATAAATGTCCCTTTTGTTTTCTGGAACAGGTGTAGCATATAAAGACTGCATCAATTTGTTAGTACTCTTTGGAATGACCTGCATAACTTGCTCCTGTTTACATCATATGTCGATAATGCACTTATTCCAAACTCATAACAATTATGCTACATCTTGTATTCTGAGGTTCATTTGGTATTCTCCGTAAACGCTATATGTAATATTGACCAGCACTGGTCTTGGTGCATGCATTTAACCTTTTCTTTTCATTTGGAGAAATAACTATATATTTATTATACCTATTTGTATCTTATTCCTTAATCTTTTTAATTCTTGATGGGACTTTTTCTTTTACCTTCTATTTATTATTTTTTTCTTTATAATATGGCTTAAAGGGCTTTGTAAATCTTTTGAAAATCCAGGTAGAATATGTTTCCTCATCAGTTTATCTCTCTTCTCAGAAAAATAAACTGAGTGCTAGACAATCAACTCCTATTTAAATGAATGAAAATATTTAAGTAAGCACGTTGACAACTAGGAAATGAGGAAAAACTTAGGAAAACCCCATTAAATAAGGAGCATGCAAAGTAATACTTGGAAAAATTTGGAGATCTATAAATCAGCTGTCCTAAAAGCTGATTGGCAGCTTCCCCAAAAGTTAACGAAATTATTGTGCTATTGACAATTCTTTTTGAACAAATCATCGACCACTGGCATTGCACCAGAAGTCATGAAAAAAGCAGATTTGCGGTACTACCAATTCTTTTGTTCACAGAAAAGTGTTTCTGGCAGTTACTGTTTGGTATATCTAATTTCTCTGTAGAGTAATGGAAAAAAATTAAGAGAAAAATACAAAAGGATAATTTACGCTTCAGTAAAAAGAATTCATTTATGAAGAATAAATTTTGCAAGAAGACCATTGCTTATTTTACTTTTTTGATAGGTTTACAAAAATAGTGGATGAAGGGGAATGTAATAGATGACATTTGATTTTAAAAAAGCATTCTGTGGCATTGCTGAAAAACTCGCTCTCAAAATTAATTCAAATTTGAATATCTTGAAAAAGTTAAATATAGACTAATACTCTCTGAAGGATAGTGAGAAAGAAGCAGTGATAAACAGTAACATAATGAGTGGTGTGTGTTATCTATTAAATAATACAAGGATCTTTGGGCTTATTTAACTACTTCATTAATGGTGCAGAGAAAGCAAGCAGTATGTTGAATGCATTTGTAGAAGAAACTATATTGGGCAAAGTTGCTAATATCACTGGAGCAGTGACATAATGAGAACGCACTTCCAAGAGGAAAATAATCCAATATACACAATATATAGAAAGGAGTGTGACTTGAGGTTCCCTGTGTTCTAGCATTTCTAGCTGCTAGAACAGTCCCTTTGAGCATTTGTACACATGCTTGTGCCACAGTGCTGCGGTGCATGCAGCTATATAAGGGGTGAAATGCATGTCAGCACCAAAAAAATGGTGGTGCACTTTTGAACTAAAACATGTTGGAGGTGTTTTGGTTCAAAAGCGCACCACTGACATTTTCTGCACATTGACGCACATTTCGCCAGTTATATAACTGCATGCTAAGCAGTCGGTGCGTGTCAGGTCCTGTGCGGAGCAGACTCAATTAATCAATGGGGTTACCAAATGAGCAACCATTCCTGTAGGAAAAGAATGTAAGGTTGACACAGCAGAAGAGCAGCTACTCCCTCTCCCTACAGAATCTGGGCTACATGGTTTAAATGGCATATACTAAAACTTCCACACACAAAAAGTTGAGTCTGCTCCAACCCACCAGATCTCTGGTGTGTCGCTGGACAAAAAGGTATGTGTATAAATGCCCAGTGGCTGCTGAAAACTAATAACTTAGATCAACTGTGGGACTGAGAATCCAACCTTCCAACATTACGTGTGTAACTTAGATAAGCTATGTGTAGGAGAATACAAAAAATTAGAAGAGTGTAAGTGACAAGATACAGAAATACTATTTAAGGCAGAAGAAAATATAACAAAATAATGGGGCAAAATTAAATGTTTCCTAAACTGAGATCATGTAGAATGTAAAAATATTGTCCTAAGCTAACTGGCTGTTTAACTTTCACTAAATGTTATGATACTGAATTCTTAACTGAACTTTCCTAGAACAAAGATTCACCAACAAGTAAGTTCAAAATCCTCTTGGAGTTTTTCATAGTTATAACACAAGGTGGTCTGTAGACCCCTGGTCTAAGTGCAGATGGTCAAACCATTCAAGGCTGAATCAATTCAGTCTTTGCACCTTAGTCTAAACTGCAGAGTATAAACTAAGAAACAACTGGATACATTTACTTTTTTGAGTCAGAAAATGTAGCTGCGTGCCTGTAGTGGCTCAGGCCAGAAGCCAGGGGGCACTAGCGCATGGCTCTTTGGCATGTAGCCAGCATGGACTGTGTGTTCGCTTCTCTTCCTGCTGCCCCTCAGGTCTCTGGGATTTGTCCAGAATCACAGCAGCAAGACTGCAGGGTTGATCATCACTTCTTCCTGCTTCCAGGCACAGGCTGCTTCCAGGTGCCTCTGAGATTTGTAGTCCACAGTCGTAGCCAGCAGTAAGTTTGAGTGGGGGGAGGGGTGTTTAACCCCACTCCCTGGCCCCAGCCCCCAGCCCCCAGCCAGAGTTTGCATGGGAGGGGCAGTCTCTGCCTCCCCACCTCAACTCTTGTCTGCTGGAACAGACAGCATAGCACAGCACAGCCCAGGGCTGGAAAGCATGCCGGCATGCCAGGGAACTGATTTTACTTGAACCAGGAAGGGGTCTGGGACAGAAGTTTCATAATCCAGTTTGACCCAAATCAGTTAAGTCTTGTCTTAAACCAGTTCCAGCCATTTTGAAACTGTTTTATGTGCACTGAACATATTTTCTGTTGTTTCTGATGACTTAAACCAGTATATGTGTAACTTCTGTCCTTACCCCTGGAGTTCAGCCTTCCTGAGATGCTTTGCTTTTTTCTCTTTATAAGATAGCACCCTCTGGTTCAACCACTCTGACAGTGAGGCTGTGGGTTAACTGCTTTGTTGACCTGTTGTATCTCCTTTACCTAGTTTGAAAGTTAGTTGGTTCCTGGAAGAAATTTCCTTGTAGGAGATGTGACTAGCAGCTAATTAAAGTGACTTGCAAGAGGTTTTTTTAAAAATTTTTTTAACCCAAAGGCATATAAAAAATAAAGAATAGTGACTGAAACAGCAAAAGATCTATGGTCATGGGTTTTACTTATTTTGTGTGTGGAAGTTTTGGTATATGCCACTTAAACCATGTAGCCTAGCTTCTGACTGGAGAGGCAGTACCTGCTCTTCTGCTCTCGTCAACCTCACATTATTTTCCTAGAGGAATGGTTGCCCACCCTATTATACCTAGGCAAGGTTTTTTAAATGGTTTAGTGTCCCTAGATATTAGGTCCCAGCCCTAGAAAAATAAACGTGTTTACTTACCTGAATTCAGGTAGGTAGGCAGGCAGCTCCTAATTAACAATCTACCTATACTTCACTTAAGGACCCTTGATATTGTCCCTGAAGAGGTCTTCTCTCTGGCATTGTTTTGTTTTTTAATAATTCTTCATAAAAGCCCTTTTGTACTTAAATCTGTGTTGTCAGACAGACTTACGATCAAGCATAATATATATATATATATATATATTCCTCATTCTTGTTAGACTTCCTGTTTGAATGCCTTGACTAGGACAAAATGCTTCCCAGTGAAAAGAGCCAGCAGAAGCCCTAGGCACCAATTAAGCCCTCCTTAAGCCCTGTTTTGAAGGATTTACATAATGCACACAGCCCTTGTGAAAGTCCTTTACTTAGACATTATTTTTGAGCTTTATGAATGACTTCGTAGTGTTCAGGAACAAGTGTTACTTGAGCACTTTACTTTCCACACTTCTGAAGAATACCATCTATTCTAAGTATTTAACTTGAGTTCTTCAAGTTATTTGCAATGGATACGAGTAGTCTTTTACTTATATTGTTGATTTGATTTTTATTTTAACTTGGATTTTGCCTGATATAATATAGGTGGCATTTCCACATTTTGAACTGTTTTCTTCCACTGCTCTTTTTAACTGTTTTTATTTATTAATTATTTTTCATTCTGAGTGCTCTTTAATTGGTTTCTAGGACTGACTGTAGCAGCAAACGGAAATAGACCCAATAAGGGAAAAGATAATAAGTTTCGCTATCAGAAAATGGCATTTACACAGTACATCATACTTGCATTAGAAACATTCTGTTTGCAGTTGTAAGGGGCGACCTAACTGCTAGTATATATCCTCCTTCTCTTGCAAATCATTAAATACTTGTCTGTATCAAATAATCGCTTCTTGAAAATCATGGATAACTGGACCTTGGAATTCACTGGAAGCTGGGTACCAAAACCTTTTATTTTCTTCGCAAATCATATGATTAGCCACTCTCAGTTTTCTTAAGGATATTATTTATACACATCAACACTTTTCATACCAAATGATCCAAAGAGTTCACAACAGATGGACATATTTCATCCACTCCTGACATGCTGGCACTTCCCCATGTGGAGCAGAATGCTGGATATGTTCAGATAATAATACTTCCCCACAGTTTAGAACAGGAAGTAAACAATACTCCAAATGTAAGCAGAGAAGGCATATATGATATAGAAACAGTCCTAGCTAAATTCCTATGTTTGGCCATCTCATTCACTTTGGGCAAACTACTGTTGAATCTTAGTTCAAAGCTCAGTGCTCTTATGTGCTGAAACATTTGTTCAATTTGGATGTGGAGGAAAGACTGCCACCTGCTGAATTGCTCACATTATTCCTGCAGTATTCCTTGGTTTTCCTTAGAAGTCTGATTCAGATGAATTTTATATATATTTTTGAAGTTTTTTTAATCTTACCCTCTCTCTCTCTCTCTCTCTCTCTCTCTCTCTCAGCCTTGCACATGTAGGCTTAAAGTAACACTTGAAATCTCTCCTTAGCAATGGAGAGATACATAATATAACATGCAGAATTTATTTTTTATTGGGCTTCTTTTTTTGTGTTTTTTTTAAGATACGATGGGAAAAAAACATCACATTGGGGGAACCCCCTGGGTTCTTGCACTCTTGGTGGTGGTAAGTGCTAATTTTCTTTCTTTCCAATTAAAGTGACTAAGAGTATATTGTATTTACTGGCCTTAAAACTAGGAAAAAAGGAATTAAAGGAAATTTTATACAAAGCTGTTGTACATCTTCAAGAGTAATTTGTGGGAAAATAAATGATAGAAGCCAACAATAACAATTGATTCCCATAAAACATATACATGAAGTATAGCCATGTTACTTTAGAGTTAATTTTTCAGTTTCATAATGAAGTCTTTTGCCTGTAGTCTCCTTCACTCTATTTCAGGGGTTAGGAACCTTTGGTCTGTGGGCTGGATCTGCTTACATACCCAGGGGGCTTTTTCAGTGGGGGGCCTCACTTGCACCATGCTGTGCTGTGGCCCAGTTGTGAGGAACTTCCCCCCTGCTATTGCCTGGCAGCAGGGAGAAGCAGATGCAGCAGTGGCTGGGTCCTAGTGCTGGGTTTCCTCACACCTGAGTTGACATGTTCCGGCCTATGGCCACAAAAAGATGGTTAAGTATTGCTTTAGTTGGCTTTCAGTATTTTTTTTTAAATTTCGCTGGGACAAAGATAATTACTAAAAAGACAGTGTTAGCACATTATATTTTACATCAAGATGGACAAATTACTTTCTTTACATTGAGTCTTTCAGTAGCATGTATTTAAACTATAATTTTCATATTGTAAATAATGAGGTTTAAAAAGATACAAGAGGAGGTGACACTTTCTTTACTCTGTCATAGAAACATGACATGAAATTACTGCCTTTGACTCTAGTTCACTTTAGCAAATAAATGTTTACTTAAGCTTAAGAATATGTTTAAGCCTGTTGAAGTTGAAATACAACTTAAGCATGTGTTTAAATACATTGGTAATTGAGACGGACTTAAACTGAGGGTAAAAACTTCAGGTGTTTTGCCAAGCGCAGCAAACTAAGCCATAGAAATGTCTTAAATTGGAATCATGCAAAAGTCTACAAATTATATTTCTTCATAAAATTATCCATTACCTCTAACAAAAAGATGACACCAAAGTGCTTTATACTTTTTCACATAGAATCCCACTTTCTTACATATATGTGTGTATAATGTCACAAAGCAGCAGATTCAGATAATGGAAGAAAACATAATTCATAACTGTTGCTGTTCAGCTATGATATACTGTAACCATCTGAAGATTCCACACACTTTTAACATGTATACATATTTTATGAATGGATAATCATGGTGAATACTGGCAACAAATGAAGCTATGTACACATGATGGGAGGTTTTATTCTGTGCTGTTGGGGCATAGAATAAAACCCCGAGGTCTAATCCATTTAAATTTTTCTGTCATTATTTGGTGAGGGGCTTGATCCTTTTTTTTTTTTTTTTTTTTTTTGGAGCTGGTGCCTACTCACGGCTGTGGGGTGAGTTGATGGTAGGCCAAGCAGCCCCTGAACTGTGGGGGTCCCCGGTCCTTCCCTCCAGAGTAGCAGTGTCCCTGGGGGTTGCCTAAGTAGGCTGCTAGTGGGCTGGATGCTGCCCTAGCTTGGAGGCAGCACCCAGCTGAATCCAACACTTTCCCAGCCCTGCCAGGGCTTCCAGTGCCCCATGCACTGTCCTTGCTGCCCTCCCGCCACTGGGACTGGGGTGGCTTGCCCCTGGGCGGCACTGGTGTGTGCTGGTGGTAGGGATGGTACATGGGGCACTGGAAGCTCACCGAGTTCAAGCTTCCCTGAGTCTGCCTTGGCTTCCAGTGCCCCGTGCACCATCCTTGTCGCCTTCTCCAGCTGCCAGCACACCAGGCTGCCCTCCTGCTGCCTCCCTGTGCTGCCCTAGGGGAAGCCAGCCCATTTCTGGGTGGTCCCAGGTGGCAGGAAGGGGGTGGGGACCGTGCACAGGGTGTTGGAACCCCAGCAAGCTCGGGTAACAGTTGGATCTGGCCAGGTACTGTCTCTGAGCTGGGGCAACACCCAGCCACTAGCAGCCTGCCCGGGTGGCCCTGGGAGGTGCTGCCACCTCAGAAGGAAGGACTGGGGCCCCCCACAGCTTAAGGGCTGCTCAGCCCACACCGGCAGCTCGCCCCCCTGCCGCAGGAGAGATGGACAGGTTTTTCCTGAATAAAAGAAAAAAAGGATCAGGCCCCTCATTGCTGAAGGCAGAAACAGCAAGGGGCCTGATCCTTTTTTCAGCACAACTTGCCCGCCTCTCCTGTGGCCAGGGAGCAAGCTGACAGCTGCATCATTGCAGTTTGCAAAGTTGCAAACTAAACTACATCTGGATATAGTTTGCAACAATGAAAGGTCATTTAAAACCCCCAAAAGTCTTGCACGTGTACATTGTGATGCCAGTAAGCCAGACAAAGTGACATTTTCATCACGGGTACATGTTAGTGGTGTCAGGTGTACAAGTGCCCAAAGGATAAAGGTAGAGGTGAGATAGTAGTTCCACATGAATATAAGAAAGAATGGAAATTGCGTACTTATGTCAAGTGGCACAGTCTCTAGCAAACTTTTTAGAGCTTTATTTCTGAAATTCTATAAAGAAATGCTGTTCCTTATGCCTCATGACCTGTGCATTCAGCTTTAATTTTGATTGCCTGTAACAGAGTTTCACTGGGCTGAGTAAAATTTTCCTAACCTATGAAGTATTGTGCTATGCAGATGAGCAAAAGATAAATCTAAGGAATTTCAGTGTAGTTCCATAAGGACACAAATAAACCTCTGTTTTAATTTATTCTTCCAAAAGTGTTCCTGTACAGTAGACAAGCTGATTTCCAGAGCCTTGAGTCTAAGAGTTTCAGTTTTCTTGCCATGATAAAATGCTCAATACTATTTCTGAATATTGTTCATTTTTCAGTTAATGCTCGCTAACAACACTAAAAGGTCAAAAGTCCGTGGGGCCCAGTCTGTGGGCCCAGTCTGGACTGCGACTTGCAGACTAGTCTCATGCCGCTTATCTCAGGGCTGGATGAATTTGACATCTCTATTTTACAGGATTATGCAAAGGCAACAAATTAACTTGTAACAGTTGTTGCACACTTTTGAGAAGCTCTCCCTCCAGTTGTAAAACAGCTAAAATATATGGTTTTCTGTATTCTAAATTCCAGCAGTTCTGGTGTGCGTAGATTACAGCATAGTGGTATTAAAGGGACAAAGTGTCAGAAGCTTTGGGAAAGTATTGTCAGAGGATACTTTCTTACTATACAGGGGTGTTATGAGGATCAATTCATTGATAAGTGTAGAAGTCTGAGATTTTTGGATAGAAGATATAAAGTGATCTTTATATATATTTATTGTGTGTGTGTATAAAGAGAGAAATATAAAACATAATAATTTTCTTTCTGGTTCCATAACTTATTATTTTCAACTTGTAGCGTATTTTGGGATCTATACTGTGCAGCTCCAGAAAGACGAGAGACATGTGAACATTCAAGTGAAGCTAAAGCCTTTCATGATTATGTAAGTTTACTGAATTTTGTTTATTTTATATATGGTTATTTTAATGAATGATTTATGTCTGGGTGGGTTGTAAATCAAAGAAGTGTATGCCTGTTTATACTCCCTGGTTCATTCAAGTACTCTGATTTGTTTTCCATTGATGCTTTAGAATTAGATTGTTTTTGGGAATTTGCATCCCTAAAGAAGGTAAAATCCTCATAATGTCCTTTCTCCTGTCACAATAATGGGCATTAAGAAGTGAGTTAAACAAAAAAGACCAAATTATCAGGCCCATGGGAGGAAAAAGGGGAAAAAGAGGGCTTAGGCCAATTTCCTAGTTCTTTGATTTAGTTTGACACAACTTAAAGTGGTCTCAGGGATGATCGAAATTACTTTACTTCTCAGTGGCCTGAGAAAGCTGTTCCAGTGACTTGGAATAGCCAGAATATAGTAAGATGTCCCAGGAGGGCTGTAGCAGGACCAAAAATCTGGTCTCTGGTGTTTGTTTTAAGGTTGAGTTTCTTCAGTTTGTTTGCTGATTTCAATTAACTTTTGTATGGAACAACATCTTCTGCAATAAATATGAAGTAGACTGATTTACAGGTAGTTTAATTTGCATTAGTTTAGCAAGTTAAATGAATCAGCAGAGCAATTGCAAAGTATTGAGCCTTTAGTCTCTATATTGTCTGAAGAATCCTACATGTTGACCCAAACTGTCATCAACAAGTGACTTGGTGTCTTAAGAGTATGTAATTAGTGGTGATCCTGATTCCATTCCTTGTTAACAGGAAAATGTACCACAAAACCATCTGCACCACAGTTAGTGCTAACTGTTATCCCCTGCAAAAAAAGACCAGGAACATTGCATCAACTCTTTAAAACATCCTTCTGGTTAGGACTAGGGCTAATTGGCTGAGTACCATACATTTTGTGCATTGGCTATTTGTTGTGCGGAGGAATTGTGTGTTAATCTTTCTTCGAGGCTACCAGTCCTACACTTCTGTGAGCAATTAAACAAAATATAAAACTTGAATAAATACCACCTAGGTGAGGTTGTTTCAACTGACTTTTCCTTCTGAGAGACTTTTTTTAAAGCTACTGAAAGTAGATCACATTTCTATAACTTAGCTTCTTTTTTAGTTTTTAGCACATGATTATTTAACAGTACAAATTTTTGATAAATTTGTGGTTTCATTTAACACATCTTAGTTGAGAAATATTTAATCCCTCTGTAGGAAAGATTGCATTTCTGGTGATTATGAGTGCAGGGAAGAAAGGACAGTGAAATTAAATAAATGTGGGGAGATAAGAGTCCCCCACAGTCACGGTCTGATCATAGCAAGATATTAGACAGTAATTACATAATGTGCCAAAATGAAATTTAGAAACTCTAAAAATTGTTTTGAAATAATTTTTAAATGAAGTTTGTTGTTAGAAATACTGTCAATAAATATGATACTTGAAAATGGAATCATAAGTTGACTGTTAGTCTAAGTTGTGAAATAATTTATGGAGGATTTCAGTGGATGAATCACAATAACATCTAAGAATTGTTTTTAATTTTAGCATTACCTTTAGATTGTTATACAATATATTATACTGGGTTTGTTACTTAGTTTTATAGTTCATTTCCTTTTGTCTGTTGTTCATTGTGTCTTCATTAAAAAAAGATACAATCAAATTAAGTTTTTGTATGAAGCAAATATGTACTTGCCTGGACTCCCTAAATTACTGTGAATAGACTGGTCTAAAGTAAGATGAAAAATGGAGAAGTGGTGTACATGGTATGCTCCTGTGTTTTCATTATCCTGTAAAAGGCAGGACAATCATGTGATCTTCCATATCAACCAGGTTTAAAGCAATTTTTTAAAAAATTGAGGGATGGTAGTATTACTTTTTAAAGTTTTACTACATTTAAAAAACACTGTTTTCTGGTAATTACATTTGAATTGGCAAGATAAAATAATTGGAGGTAAACTGTTGAATGGTGCTAGTTTATAAATGCATTTATGTTTTACTGCTACTATTTGCTTTGGGGTGCAGTGGCAGTGATTGAAGCATCTTGTTATGGCACTCATGGGGTTAATTTACACCCTGCCCTGGATTTGTGCAAATGGCTTCCCCCAATATAGTAGTAAATAGGTACTGGCCATTCAGACTGAGGAGGCAGAGGCTTCAGAGACATGATGCTAGCCGTTGACTACAGAGACTAGTGTGCATTAAACATTAGCCCAATTAGTTGTTTGACTTGACTTGATTTGCTGTTACCTGCTATTAACTTCTCTATCTCATGATGTGTAATGGGGTAATTGTTTTTAAACGTTTTTCTAACTTGCTATCACTGGGATGTGTGTCGTTTTTACTGTGATAGTATGTGAATATGCTATTCCATTTATTTTTTGCGAAAATCAAAATGGATTGTCAGTAGACATGAATATGACCTCTCGCAGTATTAATACCATCCTTTTGTTTCATCTGTATTTTTACCTAATGTAATCAACTAGACTATGGTAAACCTGTTTTTGAAATATAACGTCTACTTTTAGGATCTAAGTTCTCTCAAATGCATTTTACATTCATATTGAAGCATATGGAAATGGTATGGTGGTAAAATTCAGTCTAATATAATACTACAGAAGTCAAATACAAATGTTTTTAAGGCTCTCTGAAATCCTCACTACTGAGAATTTTGTCCTTGACTTCAGTGGGTCTAGGATTTTACCATAAATATTAGAATTCTAGTCTGTGGTTGAATTTAGAGGCTTGGATAACATCAAACCCCATATCTGGTTTCACAATAGGCGTTCAGTTATGCAACATAACTATTTTATGTGGTAATATCAAAAACCTTTAACTATCACAGACAAAAAAATCCACAGAAGTCTAATCTGTTAGTTCACATGTAGTAAAGGGAGTTTTTATTTAGTCTGTGCCTTCTTAGTTAAAGAAAATCATTTCCATTTAAGGTAAGAATACCCTTTTCTCAGAAAATCCATCATTAATAACATGGCCAGGTACAGGTGTTACACTTTTACCAGTATAAGTGATTGGAAACCAGTCTATACCCACAACAGAACAGAAGTTCAGCATACAGAGACTGGTTTTAAAATGGTGAAAACTGGTCTAAGATGCCTGCCCCCCTTCCGCCTCAGACCATGCCAGGACAAGAAATGTAAAACCTGCCAACACATCTCCAACGCTCTCACAATAACCACACACCACAACAAAACCATCACTGTTCCTGGATCTTAGACCTGCATCTCCAGAAGTGAAATATATCTCGTCCAGTGCACTAAATGCCTTGATGGAAAATATGTAGGGGAAACCAAACAACAACTGCATACCAGAATGAATGCACAGCATAAATATATCAAAGAGAAAAATACCCAATTACCTGTGGGTGCACACTTCTCACAGGACAACCACTCTCTCTCGAATCTCTCAGTTCTAATCCTCAAAGGGAATGTACAAAACACCTTTTCTGGATGAGCCTACGAACTTCACTTCATAAATCTACTGGATACAAAAAATCATGGACTAAATATAAACATTGGATTTATGGCACATTATAAACTGCCTAACATCTGATAACCCCAGGTAACCTGTCTGCATTTTACCAGCTATGTTCTATCCCCAGTTCAACATTCCCCCTCCTGTGCCATCCCCCACACCTGTCTAACACCTATTGTTTCCCATTCCCTCTGATCCTCACTGCCATGCATTTGCATTTTCACAGACCTGCACTTTGCATTTTGGTTTCTATTCCACCCAGGAGAGTACACAAAACACCAACAGACTCTCCCTGTGCCTGAAGAAGGGCTTTTTTTATATCTGAAAGCTTTCAAGGAACTATTTTTCCAACTATTTAGTTGGTCTAATAAAAGATATCACATTGGTACAAAGAACCTTGTCTGCCTATGTTCTTAGACCAAGATGGCTACAACCAACAGCTCTCATTCTTTTAATTGAAATTTGAGATTCTGAAGTGTAATTCTGCATCTAGGTGTGGCTTCTGTGGCCATGGAATATAATCAGGTATCTGCTTATCCTGCACAAGGCTTTGTCTAATAATGGTATAAGTAATCTCTACCAAGAGTGATACTTCCTTCTATTCTCAGAAGTAATGCTTCCTTAGAAGAGACCTGCAAGAGTGACATGGGATCCTTTGAATACAAGGACACCAGTATTTCTGTAGACTCAGCTTTTGACAGAATTCTTTTTGAAAAGTACTTCCAGGATATTGGAAGGAAAGAATGCTGCACAGACTGACACTGTCCCATTGCAGAACAGTTCAAGATTAAATAATAACCATCATAATCAGTAATTTGCATAATCAGTACTACTACTGTTGCCCTTTTGTTGACATGCATCTCTTTTCATACAGTCACTATTAAAACACTGAACTTTATGTATAAAAGTTGTTCAGTTTAAATTCGAGTAAGACTCCTTTTTCCTGGATCAATTCCACTCTAAGTAGATGTCCCAGCTTTAAGTATGCTTTAAGGTAAGTTGGGGGATATTCTTGGATTGAGAAGCTAAAAGGAGGTTAAAGAAACCTAGGTTTTGCTATGAAATAATTTAGATTTATGGCGAACCAATTCCTACTCACATATGATATACATGAAAACCCATGTAGTTAAAGACTGTCCTTGTATATTAGACAAATAGCATTAACAGTTAAGAAATTCTTCTTTGATATAGTATTCCCTTCTTTAAATTAACTTTGTTACCAATTGATGTGCCTTAGGATTGTTTACAAAGGTAACTAAACATTCAAGGTAATAGGTTAAAGGTTAAGAAATGTTAATATCAATGCCTGATAGAATGTATAGATTAATGTTTTGTTTAAGAGACCAAGCCTATATCCTCAAGGTAGTAAACTGTTTAACAAAATATGGGAAAAGCTTGGAAATAATACCAAGAATTCTAACTATGAATCAGATAGCAGTGGCATGACAATCAATAACCTCAAGAGATGCTCAAGAGATCCCAGGAAGAGGGTCACACTTCCTGTTACAGAGGAAGGCAGAAACCCCTGCAGTCCATACCACAGGGTAAAATTCCTTCCTGAGCCAAATATGGTGATAAGTCAAACTTTGAGCAGAGGGGCAAGACCCTCAGCCCCAGAAAATCCTTGATGCATGTAGCAGCAGGGTAGGGAGGAATCTCCTCCCAACCCCATACGGCAACCAGCAAAGCCCAGAAGCTTTAGTAAATCTATGCTGGCTGCTTGTGATCAGCCTTTCCTTCTTCAGATGCTTTCAAATGGAGTTCCTTAGGATATGCTCCAGTAACTTTGCAGGTATTAAGATGGGTCTGTAGTTCCCTGGGTCTTCCTTTTTGCCTGTTTTGGGTTTTGATCTTTGTTTTTGGAAGGCAGGAGACTTAACACAGAGTTGGGGGACTTAGGAGAATGTGGAGGTTAGGAATTAATAAAAAGATATTAATTAAACTGGTATTTTTTAATAAAGTTCAGTAATTGTAGAAATATTGCTTGATTTTGTGTTTTAAAATCAAATGAGATGACAATAGTACTCATGTTTCATAAGGATTTAGAGAAATATGGATATAGATAAATTAGATAGTATGTATGTTAGATACCATTCCTATATAAGGCATAGACCAATATATACATGGAGACATTCTGAAATAAATAACGTGGCTATTGTAAAGGAAAATACAAGAAAGGCAGATTGATCCATTCTGTTTAATTCATATGTTGTAAATACTGTGCATTCATAGCTTTGTAGAAGGTTGTTTCTTGAACAAAAGAGGAGGTTAAGTAATGGCTTAAAAACATCAGGACTGTTAAATTAGCTAACAAATATGCTGAATTTTATAGTCAAAGATCTCCTGGTGTTAATACTTAGCACTTACTGGGCACCTCTATATGTGAAATTGGTATGCCCGAATAAACTCCAGCACAGTTTGCACCAGAGTGTATTGCCCTGGCGCGGCATTTATATGTGCACCTGGTACCACAGCACAGTGAGCTGGGGCAACACAGCCCCAGCTGTCAGGAGGCCCAAGGAATCAGCCTGCCAGCTGGAGCTGCTCCACCTGGTTCAGTATGCTGCAGAGAGGCTGTCTATGGCATAAGGGTGCTACAGTATGGGGCTAGCCAACAGGCAGCCCCTACCCTGAAGCACCCTCATGCCCTAGCCAGTTTCGTCAGTGTCTATATGTATGTTGCTGTGCAGTAAAAGTCTCTGGAGTAAGCTAGTACTTGTATTTACAAGCATTATCCTATGGTGGAATTTATTAGTTTACTGCAGCCTAATAGCACTGCATGTGTAGATGATGATACTTTACTGTGGAGCTAATTAGTCAACTCTGCAGTAAACCACACATGTTAGATGCACCCAGTGTGTACAGTGCTTGACATCATTAAAGTACTGTACAAATCCATTGATCAGTACTGAACAAATATTAAACTAAACTCTTACACTACCCCACTTTTTCCCTGAGTACCCTAACTTAATCATTTTATTGCCATGTGAACATTTTCTCTGCTCATTATACTAGTAAGTAAGAGAAATTCTGATTTTTTAATGAATATTTTTATTTGAATATTACTGGTATATATAGCTGGTATATTTTTGTTAGAAAGGTGATACAATGTATCGTGAAGTGTATGCATCTCTTCTTGACACTTTTTCACTTCGCATAAAGTCCTGTGCCAGAGAGAGAGAATCACTTCATGTTTAGTACACTTGCATAGGAGGTAGGAGGCCAGGATAGACAATCATACAGAATCTTTCATTCTTTAAAATAACAAATCTACTCTGCCTGATTCAGGGCAGGGATATGAACCGAGGCTCCTAGTGGGTAACCAAATGACTATGTTGCAGGAGAATCTGACATCAGTCTCCCTTCATCCTTCATCTAGGAGCTGTTTGTCTATATAGAATACTGCAACTGTCACTGAACAGGTGAAAGAGCCTGGCTCTCTAGCTTTGTGTTTAGGACATCCATGTAGAACAGGGGTTTCAACCTTTTTGGATCAGTGTACACCCGGCAGCTGGACACAGAGCGGGCGAGGAGGGGAGGGGAGAGGAGGGTGGTACGCAGCTGAACACGGCAGCAGCAGCTGTAGCTTGCAAACTTCACCTGCCCCCGACATCTGGCCAGCTGGGTGGCACCTATGTGGCAATGCAGGATGGTGCATGGTGGCACTTCATCCCCACCTGCGTGCACGTGCCCCCTAAGGCCTTTTCAAGTATCCCTGGGGGTATGCGTACCCCTGGTTGACAACCCCTGATGTAGATGATTAGATGCATAAATTTCTGTCCTCACTACAATTAATATTTAATTATTTATACAAAGTCTAGGCTTATAGAAAAGCCTTCTGCCTGGCATGGTTTGGGCACTTCCCCGTTGGGTGTGAAATGTAGGTTCAATTCCCCTGATGTTCAAGCAGGAATTAACCCTGAGTTCTAGCCCCAGAGTTACTGGGGAAATGTGGGGCTGACAACACCAACCATTTTTTCTGTTTGAATCTTTGTTTCACCCATAAAACTAAATTCAAGTTCCGTCTTACTTGAACCAAAGATGTTTTTTGATTTTTGTTTCTGTCGCTAAACAGCATACCACCCTATTCAGAAGATGCTTCTCTGACAATAATATGCAAGTCAGTACTACAGTGATTTAAAGAATATGTTAAACGATGGTATTCCAGTAATCCCATCTGTGTTCCTTTTAGGCTCCCTGTTTAACATACTTGTTTTTAGCTTTATAAAAAGTAAAATTGAAAGTAAGAACCTTATTACTACATAGATCTGCCAAGCACAGATCTTGTAATAAACTCTGCTATCTGGTTAATACTTTCAAGTGACTCATTTTAGTCTTGTTTAAAGTGTGCCCAGAAAAACGAAAGACCTATAACATCCATCTGCTATCTAGTTCAATGAAAGATGAATCTTGATGATCTCAAACTGGGCAAGACATGTAACAATAAGAATGGCTAAACAACAAATGCTTTATGAGAGGTGGTGAAAAATGAGGAGGAAAACCAAGCATGGCTCCTGAGGAAACATGCATATCAGTGGTTAAATAAAACTATCACATTTAAACATTTAATTAAATATGAAAAATGCATTCTACAATACAAGTTAGAAGGAAGGGAAAAATCTGTTTAATTTGAACAAACATTATTATTTAATACAGTAAATAATTGCTCTAATATGCAGAATCTTGTTTTACTTTGTTAATGTTTGTGTTTCTATATCAAATCTACTCTTAAGAATTGAGTCCTAAAGTCAATAGTTCCTACACTGATATTATACCAGGCAATGCAGAATTTATTACTTAATTTACTTAAATTGAGGTGGGCAAAATACAGCCATTCTATCCAGCCTGCGAGGCCCCTAAGACATTTAGAAGATTAATATTTATCTGTCCTTGGTTCTTGTCAAAAATGACAAAATGTCTTTGTTTGTTCTAAAAAAGTTGTAAAAAAAACCTCTTTTAATTTTTTTCTTAAACTAGAAACCAGTTTTCATGCTTGAGTTTTGTTCTATAACTTTTCTGAACATTCCTTTTCAAATGGATCTTTTCTGATTGTCTTTACTATTTGGTAAATGACATTTCACAAGAAAAAATATGCAGAAATTTCTGTTTTTGAAAAAGAAGTAGAATTATGATCAGGAGTGATCCCTATGATTGCCCACTATAACCTTTCCTTTGTGTCCCAACAGTTTGTTCTGTTTTGTATGTTTTTACTGTACTTTTACAGTTCTACCAAATTTTATTACATATGCATCAATTCACCATTTTCTGAACCATTATCAGCTATTTAAATATTTCTTTGTTTCATGGTTTTCTTCTCCCTTCGTTGCTATGAAGGATTTTTTGGTAGATGTGGGGAATGATGAATCACCAGAGGATTACCCTTGCCTTTCGTAGATCAGATGCAGCTGCCAGTCTTGGCTTCCTCTCCTTTAGGATAGTTTACTTATTGCTAGCTGGATAGCTTAATTTAGCAAATCCAGTAACTGCCCTCCTCCCTTTCAGAGTAAACATCATTCAAAATAAACAGTGTTTCCAACCAAGTATTTTTTGCCCTTACTGGATGACACACACCCTTCCCTTGAAGATCTGAGGAATCTTCTCCCTTCCTTCATGCTGGAGTAAGATGCAGCTTATCTGAGCCTCAAAACAGGAAGGTACTAATCAATTCGTACCCCAGGACCTCTGTACTCCTGTCGGCCATGACCTCTTTCTACACTCTATTGATCACTTCTCTCCTGCGACTGAGCTATTTTTTGTTCTTTGCTTAACACTATTCATTCTTGAATTCTTCAGAATCATTCATTATTAGTTCTCTGTACCCCCAGCAATATGGACCTGGCACATTGAAACAAAAGTCTATAAAACTTTTTGCTTCCAAAAGTTTCTTAGCTTTCTGTTCTTTGGATTCATACATGTCTTTTTTTACAGGTTCTGTCTCTTCTCTGATCTCTCCTTTCCTAGGGAAAAGAGAGCTGAGTTCTTTTATGCCCCTGACTTCT
Source organism: Crocodylus siamensis (assembly GCF_052110815.1). Lineage (NCBI taxonomy): Eukaryota > Metazoa > Chordata > Crocodylia > Crocodylidae > Crocodylus > Crocodylus siamensis. The sequence continues at coordinate 38,520,244 of NC_143397.1, read as the reverse complement.
TTTCCAGCATTCATTGCTGGCAAGCCTATGATTCTCAAGGTCTGTCTGAAAAAAAATCAGTATTGCAAACTATCATGCTTTTTTATTGTAAATCTCCTGATAGTTGGTGTGTTTCTTGAAACCAGAGTTCCTTGAATCATGTAACTAGGGGAGAACATCACCTTTCATCTTAAAAAAAAAAGTTTCTAGCCCTCTTCGTTGCAGAAAAAGGCTTCCAAACATGATCCAAATGCATGCTAGCTTAAAAAAAATAGCAGACGTAAGAAGAATCTAATGTGTATTATTTTTAAGAATTTATAATATTTAAGATTTTTAACATTTTGTTATGGGGGGATAATTTTTAATGTTTGGGTTGAACAATATTGAATATATCCCAGAATGGCTTGCTCTGGGCATGGAACTGGGAATGGGTTATACTGGTACTAGATTGGTGATAGCTGCACCATGGCATACGCAGTTACTTTATGTTAATAAATTTCAAATCTCACATGAGACTCCTCAGATGTATTTTCCATATTTTTTCTATTTTGATCAATATCCTTTTTATAATTATAAATCATGCAATTAATTAACATTGTGTATATTTTGCATAAAGCAATGAAACCCTTTGGAAAGGGATAGTGTACAAAGCAGACCAAAAAGCAGGATTTTAAATCCAACTTCTTACCAAGGCTTCAGGGAGACACTCCTTCCCTCCCACCCTATTTTGGATCCACAACCTGGAATCTTGTCCATCTTTTTATACAATAGTCAGATGGCTAGTGGACTCATCCGGGAAGTGTGACAGACCTTAGTATGATTTCTTTTTTTGTGTGATGTGTCCACATCCAAGAACTTTGTGACCTGATCATGCATTCTCTTGTTCTTCTGACCCAATGAATCTTGCATTCCTTTCTGCATCATGGCAAAACTTTATCAGGAGAAATCCAGAATTTTTGCTTTCAGGGAATTTCATAGCCTAGTGGTTAGGGCACTCTCCTGGGAGGTGGGTTTGAATCCTCTCAGGCTTAGGAGAGATTTGTACCTGAGTCTTCCATATCCAAGTAAGAGCTCTAAGCATTAGTCTTATTGTAAAAAGTGGAGGTGCTTTTACTATTACCACTGTTTTAATAGAAGTCAATGAATATCACTGCATTTTGTGAAGATCCCAATCCTATGTGTGTTTCTTAGGCCAGCTCTGAAAGTAAGCATGATGGAGCTCCTTAGAGGAGTTTGGGAAAATTGTTTAATTTTAAAATATCAAGTGTACTTAGGTATGAACTAGATGCTTATTGCTTGACTTTACAAAGACTATGGCGCTTCTATGCAGAAACAGAATGTTGGGAGCATGGGGAATCAGAAGGTAATAAAGTAAAGCAGCTCTGAAGTTTAGGCCTGCAGTATTAGGTAGTATGAGCCAGGGCTTTCAGGATCATAAATTTGTATTTAAATACCTAAATATCTAAGTCTTTTTTTTTTGGTTGCTAATACAGGAAAACTTCAGCTTCCAATCTACAGGAGTCTTTTCACTGCAGGAGTCTTTCCAGCAGTAGCTGGATATAGTCCATGTTCTGTAGGTTAAGTGAATGCTGTTAGTATTGTTAGGAGTGACAGGCATAACTTTTCCTCCTCCTCCATAAATGCACCTTTTAAAGGCATCTTCTTAGTAGGCTTATTGTGCTGTTTTTTTTAACTTGTCCATTTTTCAAAATACAGAATAAACCAGTCTTTAGCTGAGTGGCAGTGCAACATCTTATAACTATCCCAGCCATTCTGTTCTGGGTGAACCAGCAGGGAAATAATATTAACAAGATTCCTGTTTTCCAGTTCTTGGAGAGTATGATTCTTGTGCAACTCAATTCCTGCTGATTCACAGAACAGGGTTGGCAATAGGAGCAAAGTGATGTCAGTATCGTGGTCCAGCCGGATGCTAAGATAATATTAGAACTATATTTAAAAGACTACTGCAACCTTTGTTTTTTATAGCAAAGGTCTTTTTAATTTGTTTAAATATGTAAGGTGTGCAGAATTACTGATAACTGGAGATTGTAAAGCGTAGGTCCTTGAGCCTGTTGACCTTAGCATTAAGATCCAAATATGGGTGCCTGAAGTTAGGTTTCTAAGTCCCACGTTTGGTACCCAAAGAAAGTGTCTTGATTTTCAGAAGCACTGAGCATTTAGTAGCTCCAGTGAAGTCAGAGGAGTGTCTAGAGTGCTCACTAGAAAATAATGTCCTTCACCTTTTGAAACGTTTGAGTTTGTTTTTGTTTGTTCAAACAGATTTTAAAACTTTTTGAAATATTTGTTGAGTTTGTTCAAGCAGATTTTAGTCTTGGATTTCTGTACTAAGAAATGTATGTTTATAAGGAGAAAGATTTGGAGAGCCTTTTTCTATCTTTTTCAAACAAAAGGTTTTCTGACATAATAGATGAGCTGTTGGGAAATTGGTAATGATACTCTGGGAAATTCTCCCCAACCTGGCTTTCACTGATTCGGCTGAATGGTGGGGGCAGGGGCAGGGGCAAGAGGAAGCTTGAGGGGTTGGGAGCCAAGCATGCAGAAGCTTTCCCCGGCCTGGCTCCCAACTTCTGGCCCCTCTGTGCTGCCCTGTTGACCTGAACCAGTCCAGGGTAAGGCACGCTGCTGTGCCATGGCGACAAGGCTTAGGAGCTTTGCTGCAGTGACTGAGTGCTTCCCCCTCCCTGCATTCCTCCAGGTCAGCCCAGAGGAGTGAATGGAGTGGGGCTACACAGGAGAGTACCCCTTCCTGCCAGTCAGCTGGGATGGAGGAGCATCAGTGGGGGGAGAAGGGCAGAGGGTAACCCTCCTAGGGCTGTCTGTGGCAACTTCTGCTATTCAGCAGTTGCCAGCTGCCACTTAACAGCCTACCTCTTTCCCAAGCAGAGAAGAGGGCAATTAATGGGCTCCCCTAAGGGCTGGGTTAACCCAGGCAGCAGCTCTCTAGTGCCCCTGGCTGGAGAGCTTGTCTGTGAAGTTCTCCAGTTCTGTGGGGCTAGAGAAGCACCTATACAGTCCACCTCCTGTGGAAGAAATTTCTTCCACAGAAAATAAATGCCTTTTCCTTTAGTCAGAACAAGAAATATGCAGATAGAAGGAAAATAATAAATACCTACATGCATTTCCTTGCTTTTAGGTTTTTCACTGTTCTTGAGCAGTCTTTTGAACTTAGATCGGACTCCAAGGAGTTCAGGACCCACCCTGTTTTACACATAGTTTCTCCTCCAAATCACAGATTCTCTTCCAAGCACTCAGTTTCTTTCTCCACATGTCCCACAGTTAAACTTGGATCTTTCTACTTTGAAGCATGCTTGTCTGTTTCACTTCCCTGTCCAAGGTTCCCGTGCCTCTAGATCCCTTCCCAGAGCTCTCAGACTGATTTCTGAGATGTAGAATTAGCACTTGATCTCCTTGGTCTGGTTCAGGAGGTAATGCTCTAAATTCTGGCTCTCCTGATAGACTGTTTCCCCAGTCTTCTGACTTCCCATTGTTCTAACAAGCTCCCTCTAAGTGACCTGCCGTTGTCCCAGATCTGGGAGATGCATGAAGTAGCCTGGATGGCTATCTTTTCTCACACAGTGAGATATCCAATAATACAGTCATTTTATAATGTCAGCCAGAAAAAACTATATAAACAGGTTACCCAAAATGTTTTACCTAGATATAATCTGAAAATATAAGTTGCTTGATACAAACTGACAGAGGCAAAGAATTAGAAAAGTAAATCACCAGATTTTTACCCTCTACTCTGTATACCCTATACCATCTACCTCTTTCTCCAATATATACTTCCATTGTATCCAAAATTCCTGTAGCGTATAGACAGTTCCTTATAAACTGAACTCTGCACCCATTTTACATATACCACTTCACCAGGGTTTTTTTTAATCTAGCACTACTGACTGTGGATATCTCGTGTAATAGTTGGTTTTGGCATTAATAGGAGGAAAAAATAAAACACTGTGCATATAATGTATGGTAATTTTAATAATAATAAGGTTTTTATTTGAGGTAAAGTAAAATATGTATTCTTAGCTTAACTTTCATTTCCTTTCTTAAAGGTGAAATTGTTTCAGTTATATGTGTGGCAATATTTATTGCTTCACAAAAAAAATTTTGTGCGCTTTTTAATTCTTAATCATTACTTAAGGTTGGGGCCGAATGCGGTAGAAAATGTGGGTGATGGAAAGGCAGCTGATGACTCAGCATTTTACATTTGCAGATGTTCTTGAGTCCTTGTCTGAGAAGTTAAGCATGAACATTTCTCTGTTGTAGAGATAATCTGTATAACAGCATAAGTCGCAATAGAGGTTTTATATTTACTAAGCCCCTAGCCATAGCAATGCATCCTTACTTGTCAGCTGACCAGGTTGGTATGTAGCTGGCTGCTTTGTGTATATGCAGCTCATAAAGTTTCAGTTTTAAGGGGTATAGGAATTAAGATGGTGCATAAACCCAGGTTTTTTTAAAGTACATATGCCAAATATGCTCAGTATTCATCCTTTGTATCAGTTTTGTGTGGACAGATAATATTTTTGGAGGTGTAATGGTAAAATAAGGAAAGAACTGCTCATCTATGGCCCAAATTCAGAATTTCTGCTTAGTTTCTTTTCATGGATTTAAAAAAAAAGTATATAGACATTTCAAAAAACATAAAAACTGACCGTATGTGAAATTTCAAACTAATTTATCACCTTTTTAAAGGGAAGGCCAGGCTTTTGTGCCATATTTGAAGTCTGTTTTAGAATGCAGACCTAATTAATTAATTTTTACCAGGAACTTCCATAAAAACTACATACAAAAATGCTATACGGATGTTCAGATTGTAAATTCAGAAGTCATGATACGCTATTGTGGATGTTACTAAGTTGTGAGGAAAAGCAGTAATGCTAAGGGAGAGGATGTGGATCCAAACGGTCCTGGACAAGCTGGAGATGTGGGCAGAGTGCAACCAGATGCAGTTCAATAAGGATAAATGCAGAGCGCTTCATTTGGAGAGAAGTAACCAGCAGCATCTGTATAGGTTAGAAGGAGATGTTCCAGCAACATCTGGACATCTGTATAAGTTAGAAGGAGATGTTCCAGCAACATCTGGACAAGCAGGAGATGTGGGCAGAGTGCAACCAGATGCAGTTCAATCAGGATAAATGCAGAGTGCTTCATCTGGAGAGAAGTAACCAGCAACATCTGTATAGATTAGAAGGAGATGTTCTGGCCAGCACAGTGGCTGAAAGGGACTTCAGGGTTATGGCTGATTGCAAGGATGAACATGAGCCACGAATGAGATCCTGTAGTCAATAGAGCTAATAGCATACTGGGATGAATTAGCTGATGTGTCATGAACAGGGCTAAGGAAATGATACTTCCTCTCTGCTCAGCATTGCTGAGACCTCAGCTGGAGTACTGTGTCCAGTTCTGGGTGCTGTTCTTCAAAAAAGATGTGACAAATCTTGAAAGGGTCCAGAAAAGGGCCACAAGAATTATTAAGGGCCTAGAGGACAAAACTTATGAGGAAAGACTAAGGGATCTGGGACTGTTCAGCTTGGGGAAGAGAAGACTGGGGGTTGGGGGTGAGGATTTGGTGGCTGTCTATCAGTATGTAAAGGGTAAATATCAGGAGCTGGGAGAAAAACTGTTCACTAGGGTGCCCCAGGGGAGGACAAGAAGCGGTGGACATAAACTGTTAAGAGGGTGGTTTCAGGTTGGATGTAAGGAAGAACTTTACGGTAAGGGTGACCAGAATCTGGGATAGAGTTCCCAAGGAGGTGCTGTAGTCCCCAGTCTTGGAAATCATCAAGAGGAGACTACATGATCTTTTGAGGTCCCTTCCAGGCCCTAAATTTCTACGATTCTATGAATCTGTTATGAATTTTATAATTTTACTTATTTGTTTAGTAAGTTTGTTCTGTTTTGAAGTTCATATAATTAATTGAACAGATCATTAATGTATGGTGGAATCAGAATGAGTAATCAGCTTAATAATGGAGTGTTTCAGGTAACTTTTTAAAAAGTCATTTCGTAAAATACCGATTTGTAATTTATGTTACTTTTTTTAAATCACAAAAAACTATTAAATAATTTTGATTGATTTAAGTAACTGCCAAGTTTATTTTAAAGTGGAAAAAAATCCTAGTAATGTATCTTACAAGATGTTCTGTGAGCTGAATTCTTTTCAAACCTCTTATATTTTTTCCTATTCTGTCTACCCTTTAAATTTGAAAATAAAAAATAAAAACTTCATGGGCACATCTGCTCATCTACTGTGCAGTCATTTAATACTTGCTTCAGTAGTAACCATTGTCACTGTGCAGTCCCAGTGGCGCATGGACCATTTCCAACCCTACTATGCAGTAGTGTCGGCATCATGGTTTATGCCTGCTGACACTACAGTGACATAGCTTCTTATGTAGACATGCTCCATGTCTTTGAAATTGTTTTCTTCTAAGGACAAAAGTTTTAACTTAATTTGCCATGCAGTTGAATTTGCCATTGATAGCAGTGTGTTGTGATTGTCCTGCTTTTTTATTTTACTGTTGCTCAAATTTGGTCCTCTGTTGTGACAAAGAATGTTTTATCCCAGTGCCCTAATAGTTGATCAGAAAGAACCAAATGGGATAAAGGTAAAAAGTATTCAATACTTACATTATCCAAAAATTAACTTCCTATTATTTTAAAAGCCTTACAAAATATACTTTAAAAAACTTAGCCAAAAATCACACCATATACAGTTTTTAAAAATTAGCCCTTTAATGTCACTGTAACTGGGGCCCATTAAGGTAGTCTGCCTCCCCCTGACAATCGGTCCTGGCCTGTTGGTCCTCCCCTCATCCCAAAGTGCCTACCTGCCTCTTGCTTGCCATGATTTGATGACATGGACATTAGGTAATGGGCCCTCAGTTTTGTAGGAGAAGAGTGACTTTAGATAACTTTATATGTGCATTCTTGATCCACCCTTGTCCTGTGGTCTCATGGCCTCTCTGCTCCCAGCAGCCCAACAGTTTAAACTCCCTCAGTTTTGGGTTCCTTGGGAAGGCTGGAACAAACACCTTACTTAGATCAGGCCAGGATGAGTGCCTTGTTTTCTTGATACTGCCTCTCCCTCTTGGCTGACTCATGGAATTTCCTGCAACCAGTCCCAGTAGGCTCAGCTAGCCTGCAGTTAGTCAGTTCTAGTGGGCTTGGCTGCCCTGCGATCAATCAGTCCCAGTGGGCTCAATTGCCCTGTGATCAATCCCAGTTTTTCTTTCCAGCTGTCTTTGGGCTTCCACACTGAATTGCTATAGCTATCCCAATCATAGCCCTCTGGGGCCTGTTTGGAACACCCAGGTACCAGCATCTTTTCCATCATCTCCCAGCAGAGAGCTACTGCGTTCAGCTCTGTCTGGATCAGACTGCCTGCTTCTGTCAGGAGCTGTGCTTCTATCCCCAAGCCCTACATCTTCTGGCCTTCCAGCAGCTTGCTTTAAAGGTGCTGTCCCCATGCTTTTATTCTTAAACTGATTCTCTAGGAACAGGACAGGTCTTCTGCTACACTGACACACTGTGAACCAACTACGTGCTCCAGCAGAGCTATGAGAGTCAGCATAGTGTCTTCTAAGGCATTGCTAGGAAGTGTGATTTAGTCAGCTGTGGCTTGAGACCTGAATCAGAGGAAAGGTTGTGGACATAATGGCAAGTTTTTAATTACTTGACAAGTGTCAGTTACCTTTTTACACATTCTACTTGGACTTTAGGTGGAACACAATCAACATAGGTATAAAATAAAACACCATATTGCAAAAGTCTTTGCAATATATTGTTACAAGTTTCATTTTCAGTATTGAAATATTTCTTTGGGTGTTGCCTATAAATGTAAGCCCAACAATATTTTATTAACTAGTATTTCCTTTCCCCAGGGGAATTAGTGAGTACATGGCCTACTTATTTAACCCTTGTATCTTTCCTTACCAGGAGGATTCCTTAGCTGCTAGAATTGCATGCTGTAACAAAGTGTGGCTCGCTAGACTTCCCTTGACAATTAATGTCATTTTGATATCTTCCTTCTTTTTGTGAAGCCAGGCAAATGTTTCATTCTCTAGAGCAATCATTTTTATCTTGCTTTATGGATCAAGTAGCAGAAAGAAGTGGAAATCACAAACAGCTTCCACTCTAAGCTTCAGAAAATACACAGTTTTCAGTAACTTGGAATCAGAAAATTTCTGACTTGGGTCTATACCTAGATATGTAATGGATCAGTCCATTAGCGTAGCTTTCTGTTAACTGCTTAGTACTTGTTGATTTAGGCTTTCATTTTATCTGTAACTTAATAGATAATTACATTAGCTTCTTTTTTCTTCTGAATCCTGCTTTTTGATTAGTTGGGCTAGTGTGTATACGTGAACATGTTTTCATATTAAAAAGCATTGGTAAGTGTTGAAAACAGAACAATTTTTTTTCCGATACAGTGAGTTAGTGGAGAATAAATTGTAATAAACAGTAACTCATGCTCCAAATTAGACTTGTCGACTGCTTTTCAGGTCCATTTCTTGTAAAAAATCTATACTTTCACTGAAATGGTGCTTAAAATGAATGAGATAGGAGTATTAAAAACAGACTTTATAACCACCACTGATAATTAAGATTTTTTATATCTGGAATTGTAAGCTTGATGTAAATTAATTTGAAAATGATGACTCTTACGTGATCTAAAATCACCCTTGTTTATTACTAACATTAACCATAAGATATTAATGTTAACTATTGGTACCTGTACAAGAAGTGCTGTGGTCCAAAGTTGAAGATTTAAAAATAATAGTATAGACTCATTGTGTTGGAATGAAGGGTCTTCCAGTCCAGTCCGTCAGCACAAAGGAAAAAGGGGCAGTTAGCACGTAGCAATAAACTCCAGTGCAGTTTGTGCTGGAGTTTATTGCTCCTGGGTACAGAATTTACACAAGCACCTGGGACCACAGTATGTTGAGCCTGGGTGGAGCAGCTCTGGCTGGCAGGGGACCTGGGGGTAAGCCACCAAAATTCCTAGATCCGTTTCAGAACAAGAAAGGTACACAGTTTTGTACTTGGGCATTTAATTTTGTTTCTTTATGTGTAGGAGCTTGCTTTTATTTAGTTGTATTTCATTTTTCGTCTATATCCCAGTTCTCCAATTTATCAAGATCCTTTAAAATGTAATCCCATCATCTAACTAGTTTGCCATACATCTCAAGTGTTTGGTCCATATCTTGCTGCATCCAAGTCATTCATAACAATTTTAAACGTGACAGAACACATTTCTGTGGAACCCTACTTGAGACCACCTGCTTGTCTGATATAAATTTCTTAATAATTTCTCTTTCCTTGAAGGTATTCAATTAGTTTTGTATCCATGTAAATCCATTAGATAGGTATATGTAACACATTACATAAAATCAAATAAGTAGTGGTGATTTAGGTGACAAGCTCCAAGCTAGCAAAGTTTGCAAACTGTTTGAGTTTTTGCTTAAATGACATTGGAATACCAAAAACCTGTTGGTGGAGCTATGTACAAAATTTTCTATTACCATTCTATTAATTCAAATATAAGACAACTCTGAATATAAGAGGACCCCCAACAATTAGATTCTGTATATGGAAAATTTTTCATTTGTTATAATTTTCCAGGTATACAATCTAATTATTAGAGGTTTGCGTTTGAATTTCTCTCCCTTCTACTGTGAGAGCAGGGAAAATCAAGGGGGGATCAAGGTAACCCCCTTGGCCTCTGCCCCCCCCAGCATCTTCCCTCTGAAGCCCCTTCCTCTCCTTCCTTACTGTTAGACCCTGCTCATCTTGAGCACATGGGAATTTGGGCACACTGTCCTTGAAATAAATATAACTATAGTAGTTTGCACTTTGCAAACAGGCAGATTACTACAACTATCCATAGAATTAGTTCATCCAAAATTGATGCATTTAGCTTTTTTGAAACTACTGAAAGTTTTAGCACAGGTACTCCATAAGCACATTTTTGGGCAGCACGCTTGTACCTACTGGCTGTGTCTACATATGCATATTAATGTGACAATAAACTCCAGCATATATCATGCTAGAGTTTATTTTTCCCGAGTGCTGAATTTCCACATGCACCTGGTACCTGAGCATGTCTGGCTGGCAAGGGATCCAGGGGGGCCACAGTCCACTCCACCACGACTCAGTGTGATGCAGAGGGGCTGGCTGGGGCATAAGGGTGCTGCAGTGCATGCCTTAACTGGCAGGCAACCAAAACACTTTAGCACCCTCATGCCCCAGCTAACTGGGTCAGAGTCTACATGTAAAAAACTCCACCATAGGATAGTACTTGCATTTACAAGTACTGACCTGCTTAGAAATTAATATGTTTCCTGCGGCCTAATAGGGCTACATATGTAGATGTTGAGACATTTATGGCAGAGCTAATTAGGCAACTCTGAAATAAGCGTCTTGTGTAGACATGCCTAATTGCATATAGTGCAAACTATACACAATTAATCCAAAACCAGAAGACTTATGACTTACTACTGGGCTGGGCTCCAGAAGATTCAAGCTATGGTGACTCAGCACTGCTCATTATGTATATGAACTCCAGATACACCCCACAAAGGATCCATATACTAATTAGCCCCAACTCATAACTGGAACTGGGTGTTCTTGCCACAAGTCCTGGAATCCTTCAAAAATGTACACCCAGACAAGGCACAGGGCAATCTAGTCCAGCTGCACCTCATGGAAGGTGGGGCCGCACTAATCATATACTCTAGGGTGAGAGAGAGGGCAGCAAACAGATTCTGGGTGAACTGTTCAGAGCTCTGTTTGGTTCTATTTGCCAGACACTAAAGTCTGTTGAAGAAACAGGACTCATTGGAAATGGGAAAAAAAGTTACCGCTCAGCTGTGCATGTAAAAAGGAAGTCAAAATGTATGCAATGTTGTGACTCATGATGACTTGAAAAACAGTGGGTGCTGAGTACGGTGGGTGCTACTATGTATCTTGTTCAGATGGGCTGTACTAACTTATCCTCATGATAGGTTCCCTGGCAAGGGAAACAGCATGACCAGTAAGGTAGCTTTCCTAGTTGCAGTGGAAAGCCACTTTCTTGCCAGGAGGTAGTACCTTGACAGAGGTAAGGCATTGTTAGCTTCCTACTTTCACTACCAGTGGGAAGATCTTGGCTTTATGCTAACTTCATGGAAATGGGAGACTCCTCCCTAGTTTGCTCCTGCGGCCATATGGTTGAGGGCAGGTGAAACTTGGGGACATCTAAACCCCAAGCCTCCGGGCTTGAGCCTGCATGTAGGATGCCTACCAAAGGATTTGGAAGCTTCTGAAGCCCCAGGTGGGGGTGGAGGAGGATATTTGCCAGTAGTAGGGCCACATATGGTTCTTGAATGACTCATGGATTTGAAATGGATTTGGCTAATTTGACTTGGAGGACAAAAATTTTTCCTAAAAAAAAAAAAAAAAGGGTTCCCATTAGTATGTTTTCCCAACACATAGTTTATAGTAATGCTCAGTGTTGGCTGCATTTAATTATCTTCATAGTTAGTTTCCTTTACTGAGCATGTGCTGCTTCTGGCAGCTGTTTAACGATATACAATGTACTAATTAGGTTTCTTTATATGTGACTATAAGATGAAGGGCTCCTCCCCCCCAGTGCTGTTTCTTGAAAAAAATAGCACCTTGTATTTGAGTAACTACAATAATCTGTTTACCAGTATCAAGTATAAGCTTTTTGTTACATTTTTCCTATAGCTTCACCCCCATTTTTTACCTCTGATATTTTCAACAGTGTGGATGTCAGTGTTTCAATTTTTCTTTACTGTGAGCAGATGTTCAGTCACACCTGGACTGTAGCGACCAACTTACCTCTCATAAGCCACGAAATATTACCCATAGCTAGATAGTATCACCTTCTAGCCACTATAAACAAGAGCCAAGTTGAATCTGTGATGTTGGAGCTTTGTATGGCAATACCAGTCCATGAGGCATTTTGTTTTTATTTTTCAGTTTAATTGTGAATGGGTATTTAATGTAAAATATATAGAAATGACAGAAACAAGACTGAAATGTGCTAACTAACTGACCAGAGAGTCTGTGTCCAAACATGAAATTTATTGATATGAAATTACTAATTTTTTCTCTCCTGTTTCTCTTCTTCCTTTCTTCAACTCATTGTTCTCAAGCTTCTTCATAACTAAGAGATTCTTTTTTTCTTCTTTAATTGGAACTTCTTTAACATTCCCTTTTGGTTCACAACTGCTATAGGCAAAGATGCAATCCTGCATATTTCTTCACATGAGAGACCTTGTGATGCTGTTATCCCTTCCCTCTGAACCCCTTCTAGCATTACTGACTGCTTCAGAAAACAGCTTCCATTCCTGACACACCAAGACCTCTGCTTTAATTTTTAATTCTGACCTGACAGGCATTCAGATTCATTGCCTGTAACTGCACTAGAATCAACATATTATTGCATATGTTTGATGAACCATAGAATTGGTTCAACTCTCGTTTCCAGTTACTTGGCTTCTAAATGTACTCTTTTGGGACCTAAACACTGTTGTCAATATTCTTTGTTCTAGTTGCTCAGCAGTTTGCAGTTTAATATTGTCGAGGGGCTTTTGTATTGCAGCAGCTGCCTTAGTTAAACCTTTGTGAGAGAATGGCAGTTTAGAAATGGGCCCCATATACAGTGTCAAGCAGTGGAAAATGTTTTCCGTCTTATTCAGATATTTAAAAATGCGATTTCAGGCTTTAATAAAACTGAATTGCTATGTTCTTTTCTATGCTGTTCTTGGATAGAGCTTAATTAAATAACACTAATCAAAATAAACTCACTAACCATAACATTTAGAAGGATGTCACTACTCTGTTAACCTTTCTGAAAAACTTGTTATTTTTCATACTTGAGTTCTCAGCTTTCAGTGTTTGTATATATCATAAGATATGCAAGCAGCATATACTCAGACTCTTCAATGTGTAATGTCTTTTGAGCTATAGGATGTCCTGGAATGAAATCAGACCTTCCATACTCAAGCAAAACTGTTGGTGATTTCAGTAGGAGTGTTACCAAAATAAGGATTAGAGATGACAGGATCTGGCCCTAATTAACATATATGCTAATTTATATCATGCTGTAATAGGATAGAAAAACAATTTTGTGATAGGGCCTTTGGGTTTGGGCTGTGAGATGTGAAATCATACTTGTGTTTTTACTGATAAAAACTGAAGATTAAAAGTTGACAGAATGGTCCCAAACATCATATTTATAGATTTTATGGAAAGATTAACAAAGCTACAGACCTTTGGAATCATTAAGTAGAGAGACTTTTTTTTGTAGTTATTTAAGATACCTCAAATGCTTCAGATGTTTTTATTTCCATTTACTAAAACTCAGCTGCTTAGTTCTAGTAGTGGAGCTGGTATTACATGTACAGGAGGCATAGATATATACATATACATATGGCTATGCAAACCTGCCTAATTAAAGTGAAGTACTATAGACTGAATCGTCAAAATATATGAGCTGCCTCACACTATGCAACTGATAATTACGAGTCTAACTGGGCAAACAATTGCACTCTCATACATTTCAGCAGGCATGTTTAGAAACTATTACTTATACAAGGGCTGTCCAGCTGGCAGTGTGGCTTACAAGGGTCCAGCATGTGGCCTATAGGTAGGGCCTATCAGATTTACAGTGGAAGTGAACTGCATGGCAGTTCCTTTAATCTTGCAGGTCCCTGCCCCTGTACTCCTCCCCACCTCTCCCATTCCCCCCTGCTGATTGGTGGAGGGGCCCCACCACTCGCTCCTGATCAGTAGGGAGGCTAAAACCATGTTGTTAAATATGGTGCCACTTTTGCCTCCTTCCGCTGATTGACCGAGGGGTCCCAGCAGCCCTGCTGCTTGGGGCTGACTGGCGGGGAGGCAAAAACAGCAGCGCCATATTTCAAACCATGGTTTTTGCCTCCTTGCTTATCAGGAGTGAACAGCAAGCTGTAGGGGTGGCCCATGGGGAGCCTGCAAGATTAAAGGAGCTTCCACGCAGCCCACTTCCACCACAAATTCACTAGGTCCCTACTGATAGACCCTGGTGGCCACCTGTCCTGTGCTACAATGGTGGGGTGAGAAGACTGTGCATTGCTGCCACTCCCAGTGTGGAAGTTGGAAACCTCTGGCTTATACATGGGAGTGACTTGTTCTAGGATCTCCACCCTCTTGACTATTTTACTTGAAGTTGTTTTAGTGACCGCAATAAAAATACGAAGTCCTGTATTTTTTCTGAATAATTGGTTAGTATTTTTAATGCATTTTATCCTTTAGGTTCTTTCTTTGGTTATCAAATTCCCCTGTAGGATTTTTATCACTTCAAGGTCTTTATATATAGTTACTTTATTATTTTCATGGAAAAAACTTTTTCCTAAAATTGAACGTGAAAATGTGGGATTAATTTATATGCAGGTTAGACCCAACATAGGAACAATGTGATGCTAACTTCAGGAGCTCATATCAAGCATCTCAAAGTGATGTAGGAATAACCTATAGGGAGAGAGTGGCCATCTATTTAAGCAGTTGACTACCGTAACACTATAAACAGTCACTGCCGGAATGATGCACTCTTATGTCATACCCGATACCAAAAACCACTCTTTGAATTTAGAATGTGCTATAATGAGCGTAGGACTAAAACTCACTGCTAGCCCAAGAGACCTGTAACTTTGGCAACCATCTCATGGGCCACCATCACTGCACACAATTGATCTGTGCCATTGGGAAACTGGGATTCCCAAAGTTAAAAGGAGATTTCCTGGAGATAATTAGTATTTTAAGGTAATTAACATTTTCAGTTTTATGCATGGTCATGAATCCTTTCTGCCTTTTTGAGTCTGACAGTAGGATCAGACTTGGCAAATACAATATGAGGATTTAGAACAGCTCTGGTAAATTCTGTTCTGTGACACCAAGTAATGCAGATCCTGCCTTCTGTTTGCTCCAACTTTTAGTGAATTTATTCCATTCTCTAAATACATATAGGTATACAGCTTTTAGGCAAACCGGATGCTCTTCTCATTCCACCCACTTGTTTCCCTAACAGCTCTCAACCCTATCTTAGTCCCAGCAACCACTCTTTCTGCTCATGATATTTGGAAGAAATTCTCTAATCAGATTGACTTCCTCTGCTGTATTAGAGGAAGACTTGCTTTTTCCTTTCATTTGTATCTACTTCTAGCTAAACAGGTTAATTTCCCAAACTTAATTGAATCCCATACCGACAATCTCAGCCTTAAGCCCTTTTCTCCCTCCTCCTCCATGCCTTGCCTCACCCTCCAGGATTTCACAAGTTTCTTCTGAGAAAAAAATGGCATACTGTTTACCCTCAAGCTTTCTCTCTTCTTTTCTTCCTGCTAGAGACGTGTAAGTTCTTTATCTGCTGTCGTTCTTTAATTCCATCCCAGCACATCTACTGATCTCCCCTTTATTCAATTTCATTTACTCCTGTCCTTAATATATGACTTTCATCTGACTTTCAGTTCATACAAATAACATAGTTTAGTCTCTTCCATGCCCAAAAAATCTACCACCAATTGCCGCTCCAATTTATGTGCTATCTCTTTTCTCCTTTCCATTTCTAATTTTGCTAAATTTATTTTTACAACTACTACCTGGACTGCCTCTCTTCCAGTTCCACCCTAAACTGAAGCCTTCTCCAGTCCAGCTTCCACCCCTTATGCTAAACTGAAACTGTTCTTGCCAAAGTCTCCACAAAGTTGTTTTTAGTCACTAAATCTCAAAGCCAGTTATCATTCTCATCACCTTCAATATTGTGAATCATGTTATTATTGGGGTCTTGTTTTCCGTTAGCTTCCCTGACTTCATTCTCTCCTGGTTTTCTACTTCTGGTTCTCCAACCATTATGTATTTGTATCTTCTCCTGAATCCTCCCTATTCCCTCTCCAACTTTCTGTCAGGGTTATATAGTTTCTCCTTGGTTCCCATCTCTTTTCTCCTTTACCAGCAGAGACTCAGGGTACAGACAGAAGTGCAGCTCCCAGGTGTAACTCAGGCCGTTTTCTGCCAAGCATTCTGAGTTATACCATTACCCCAGACCAAACAGAAGTTCACTGTTGGCTCCAGGTTAGAGAGAAGAATTTAGCTGGGGTTGGGAGCCTGCAGCTAGGTTCCTATAGCAACAGCCATGGCTCTGTGCCAGTGCTTGCTGTTTTCAGAATGGGAGGGGAGAAAGGCAGCGGATGGAGCTCAGTCTTGGGGCTCCCCCTGTGGTGCTGAAGGGTGGGGTGCATAAATTGGAGCTCCCACTCTACTCTCCAGTGGTGCTGAAAAATTCACAGACTGAACTCCCTCTGCTTCTTTTCCCCTCTTTCATTTTGAAAACAGCAACAGGCTGGGAGGTCTGAAGAGACAAGTTACTGAAGACGGTACATTTTGAAATGTCTTTATCTGATACCTCATGCAATGATGGGTCAGATATTCACCTGATCAGCCATTTTCAAAGCTGTCTGAAGCCATGTACTTCTGTTTGGTCACAGATATAGACTGGTTTCTGTGGCCAGATCAAGCAAAAATTGTCACTTCTGTCTGCACCCTCAATTACCATCTTTACAGAGTGAGGCTAGATTGTCAAAGAGACTTGTAACCTGAGTCTCATCTTTGGCTCAGACCTCCCTTTTTCTTTGTTCTCATATCCAGGCTATGTTTAAGTCTTGTAGGTTCTATGTGTCATACTTAAGCATGGCCCTTTCTATCTAGTCATACAACCAAAACTATTATCTATATCACAGATCTGCCATTCTACTCCAGACTTACTTTCTTCTGTCCAAAATCAAATGTCACCATTTTTCTCTGATATAGTCTCATGAAATGTTAATTCAGACTCAATTTGACTGAGACAGATCTCTTAACCTTCTCTGCGGGTATGTCTACACATGCATTAATGCACTTTAGTTAATGTGCATTTAATCTAGTACCTCCATTGTGAGGTACTAGGAAAATGCACATTAGCCTGCCTTAATGTATATTAACTAAAGAGCACAGGGCACAGCTACTCATGTCCAAAGTCCAAATGTGCATTAATGTGCTTTAATCCACATTAGCCAATTTTAATGCACAAGCTGATCACCTTCACCATCCTCCATAAAGCTGGCAAGTCAGTCAGAAACATGGAAGCCCTTGACTTTAGGAAAAATGATTTTGACAAGCTCAGGAGGCTTGTCAGTGAGGCCCTAAGGGACCACGACCCCAGGGGGAGGGAAGTTCAGGAAGAGTGGTTGCTCCTCAAGGGAGCTATCCTCAGTGCACAAGCTAATTCTGTTCTATCTCAGAGGAAAGGCAGCAAGAGGGCACAGCAGCCCCCATGGCTCTCCAGGGATCTAGCAGACCTCCTGAGGCTAAAAAGAAAGGCCTACAAAGGATGGAGGATGGGATTCAGCTCCAAGGAGGATTATTCTGCACTGGTCTGGTCCTGCAGGGAGCACACCAGGAAAGCCAAGGCTGCAACTGAACTCCAACTAGCTTTGAGCATCAAGGACAATAAAAAGTCCTTTTTCAGATATGTGGGGAGCTGGAGGAAAAGCAAGGGCAACATTGGATCCCTGCTGAACCAGATGGGGCAACTGACACCTGACGCCCAGGAAAAAGCCAACCTATTAAATGGGTACTTTGTATCAGTCTTTCATCAGTCCCATGGGACGCCCATGCCTGCTACAGGACAGGGAGGTCCAGGTGAGGGACATCCCCTGCCCTCCATCAATGCTGACCTTGTGAAGGAACACCTGGAGAGGCTGGATACCTTCAAGTCAGCTGGCCCTGACAATCTACACCCCAGGGTACTCAAGGAGCTGGTGAGCATCATAGCCCAGCCTCTGGCACAGATCTTTGAAAACTCCTGGTGCTCTGGTTTAGTGCCCGAAGACTGGAAGAAGGCCAATGTGGTGCCTATCTTCAGGAAAGGGAGGAAAGTGGATCCAGCAAACAATAGGCCCATCAGCCTGTTTCTGTCCCAGGAAAGGTCTTAGAAAAGTTTATTAAAGAGGCCATCTGTAATGGACTGGCCGACGCCAACATCCTGAGGGATAGCCAGCAGGGGTTTGTTGCGGGTAGGTCTTGCTTGACCAATCTCATTTCCTTCTACGACCAGGTGACCTATCACCTGGACAAGGGAGAAGAGATTGATGTCATATATCTTGACTTCAAAAAAGCCTTTGATCTGGTATCCCATGATCACCTCTTGGCAAAACTGGCCAATTGTGGCCTTGAGTCCACCATGATCCGCTGGCTGGGGAATTGGCTCTGTGATCAAAACCAGAGGGTAGTAATTGACAGAAGTCAATCATCATGGTGCCCTGTGACAAGTGGGGTCCCCCAAGGCTCTGTCCTTGGACCCATATTGTTCAACATCTTCATTAATGACGTGGATATTGGAGTCAGAAGCAGACTGGCCAGGCATCCACACCAGAAGACAGGCAGGTGATCCAGGCTGACCTGGACAGGCTCAGCAAATGGGTGGACGTGAACCTGATGGTGTTTAACACTGAAAAATGCAAGATTCTCTACCTTGGGAGGAAAAACCTGCAGCATCCTTATAGGCTCGGCAGTGCTACACTGGCTAGCACTACAGAAGAAAGATACTTGGGGGTCATCATTGACCACAAGATGAACAAGATCCTGCAATGCGATGCTGCAGCTAGTAAAGTGACCAAAATGCTGGCTTGCATCCACAGATGCTTCTCAAGCGAAACCCGGGACATCATTTTCCCCTTGTACTCAGCCTTGGTGAGGTCGCAGCTGGAGTACTGCATCCAGTTTTGGGCCCCACAATTCAAAAAGGATGTGGAGAAGCTTGAGAGAGTCCAGAGAAGAGCCATGCATATGATCAGAGGTCAGGAAAACAGACCTTAGGACGACAGGCTGAGAACCATAGGGCTCTTTAGCCTGGAAAGGTACAGGCTCAGGGATGATCTGGTGGCCACCTTTAAGTTTATCAGGTGTGCCCACCAGTACCTGGGGGAACATTTGTTCACCAGAGTGCCCCAAGAAATGATGAGGTCGAATGGTTATAAACTACTGCAAGACCGTTTTAGGCTGGACATAAGGAAGAATTTCTTTACTGTCCGAGCCCCCAAGGTCTGGAGCAGCCTGCCATAGGATGTGGCACCTGCATTGAACACCTTCATGAGTAAATTGGATATTAATCTTGCTGGGATCCTATAAACCCAGCTGACTTCCTGCCCTTCGGGCAAGGGGCTGGACTTGATGATCTTCCAAGGTCCCTTCCAGTTCTAATGTCTATGAAATCTATTAAATTAAAGCATCACTAAAAAAACTGCTATTTAGTTAATGCATATTAAAATAGGCTAATGAGCATTAAAGCACACGTGTAGATGTGCCCACTATACACCTACTATGCTATTTCCTTTCCTGATCACTGTGGACAGTATCACTATCCTGTAATTTGGGCATCATCGTTAATTCTGTAAGTTTTCATATCCAGGCTATATCTGAGACTTGAAAATTCTACATATTCTTTTTCCTAACTGTTCACACAGGTAAGCTATGGTTTATGTTCTCTTCCGTTTGCATCTTGATTACAGGAACATGCTTTCTTTGGTCTTGACAAGTGCAGGCTTTTCCTACTCATATCTATCCAAAATGATAAATATGCAAAGGAACTTCTGCAAAGATCCTTTTTCCAACTTGTTACTTTGACCATGTCATCTTTCTCAATATATGTCATTGTTGGCTGAACAGTCTCTGTCAAATCTTGCATGTTTCACTCTCAAAGACTCTTATTACCTGTGTCCATCTCTTAATCATCTTGTATTCATCAAAAGATTGACTCCTGTGTTTGCTCATCTTATAATGCCAGCTTCCATCACTCAGTGTGAATTTTCAAATAAGCGATTTTTTTGTTTTCTCTCATGCTGCCTCTCTCTTGTTTCTTTTGTACCACTGTCTGTCTCTATCTGCTTGTTGTATCTGGTCTAGATTCTAGTGTTACGATGGGAAGAAAATATTCCAGTTTGGGGCCCATCCACCTCCCCTACTGCTCCCAAGCCAACTCTTCATTGTACAGAAAAAAGTGCCTTTTGTGAACTCAGGTTGGTGTCCTACGAGAAGACTTGGCTTTCTGTGGTATGACTAAATCTTTCTCCCAGACTCCTTATTCAGCCTTCAACATAATTTAAAGTAACCTGAACTACTTTAACTTGTGTCAGCTGCAGCTTATCCTCTGATGTCTACTGTGCAAGCTAGGGAACACACCCTGAAAAGTCAGAATCATAGAATCAGTGTTATAAGATTTCCTTCCATGTGAAGAATCTTTAATTACACATTTAGTGCATCTTTTTATCTATTTTATGTTGCCTCAGCAATTTTTCTTTCCAGATGAATCACTAACACCAGTTACATGTGATAAATAGAAGACCTTCTTTGAAAGACAAAATGTATTTCTGGAACCCTTCTATTTTAAAGCAGTTGTGAAAGGTAGCAAAATATTTAAATGTTAGAGTGGTATTAGATCAGAAATAATCCAGACTAACTTGTTCAGGGTATGGTGAGTTTCAAATTCGTTCTTTTAAATCCCACTATTTCTAGTAAAACCTTTCAGATTCTTTTCTTGTTTAATTCAATTATTGCTTCACTTAAATTGTGAAAGAGAAACGTTTCCAAAAAATGTATGGTACATTTTCTCCATTTAGATTCTGCACAGCTGTGGAGAGATGAAGAGGTACATTAATTGTGGGAAAATTCTGGAGTCACTCTGCCTAAATCCCCAGTATGTAGGGGAGAATTTCTATTGAAACATCATTTTTGAGAGATTGATTTAACAATGTACATTCTGCCAAACACAATCCTTAACAGGGACAGAACTACAGGGCTGCAAAATATGTAGGACCTTAGAAGTAGAGAGAGGAAGCTGCCCCTGAATTCACGCGTCAACATGGCCTCCTGTACTAGGTCCAGAGATGTGGGTTTTTGGAAAATTTTGAATTGGAAAATTGTCCATAAAATTTTCCAATGCCCTAATAGGGCACAATCTGATTTTGCATGTTTATTTGACTTACATTTAGTAAACAAAAGTAAAACAGTGTCCCCATGTTAATTTTATGTCCCAAGAGCCACAAAGATTTGAACTGAAATATTTGATTAGGAAAATATTAAATACAGCACACTTAATGTGGCTTAAAAGTTATATTCAAAAAAATTCAAAGCTTTATGTGGAAAGACATTATTTTTATTGGAATATTTGTAAAAATGTAAAGACAGTACACAGTAGCATGTACTTCCCTTACATAGTTTGCTTAAATTTAAGATAAAAAATGAAGGCACTGAAAACTCTTGACACACTAATTTTAGCACACCCAAAGAATTGTGCATGATATGCCATGCTTTGGTTTCGATTTGACCCACACAGCCAATTATGTGAATTCATAACGTGATTTTTGGTTTGGATTATTATGTGAGTGTATTTACCCTCCTGTTTACAAATCAATAATATATATATGTACTCTCTCACCCACTTCCTAGGGATAATCACCTGAAAACATTAATTACAACTTTGAAACTGCCAAGCTTGCCTAATATTGTATTGGCATCTATTCATTGTTACTAATAAATTTTATGAAACAATGAATTTTTAGAAATGGAAAAATATTCCTAATGAAAAATAAAGCAATGGGAAAATTTCCTCCCCACATCCCTGACAAGGTCCACACAACGAGGAGAAAAGTTTCTTGCATTCTTCTCCCTGCATATCTGTTAAATGGCAAGCAACAGACTGTTCCACATAAAAGAGACAGTATTTTCATTTTGACCAACTGAGTCTAATTATCCTTTCATGCCTGTTCATAAATAAATAAATGGATTTTCACTTGTGTGAAATGGACACGTGTTGAGAATCAAATCTATAATGTTTATGCTAAATGCAATTTAGTATTTCAACTATTGGATGGATGTAGGATGTCATATGCACACAAATTCTGAAAAATTCTCTAGCTTAGACATGTAAGTTGAGAGAATGAAAAAATACCCTTTCTCTTCATGGCTGAAAAGAATTTAGCATATGCATTCCAAATCCCAGGAATATTTCCTTCAAAGGCACCATGGTCCTGATTCTGGACTGCATCTGAACTATGCTCAGTGCATTTTCTGGAGGGAAGGGCAAATGTGACTTTATGTAACCTTTACTACTATTGATTAAAGAGCTATTAGGGTCAGGCCTGGTTCCTTAAATAAGTTAGAAGAACCTCAGTGCTGCTTTAATTTATGCTTGGCTATGTATTGTGCTAAGGTTTCATTCTGGCAGATTTATTTTAGTATTCCAGTATAATCTTTCCTCTAGATATGATGCCTATTCTAGAAAAGGGTCAAGGGAAAATAGAAATATCGGGGCAGTCACATAATTAAATCAATCTTGAACTGAGTTCCAGCATCAGGGTTTTGCAAAACAGTGAGACCATTGATTTAGACCCTAATTTTAAAGTTAAACCTTCCAACAAAATCACTCTTTAAATAAGAGAAAAAAAAGCATTAAATATTGTTTTCTAGTTATGTACATTTCCTTGCACATATTCACTCATAAACAGAGAGAGCTGCAGAATGTAGATGCAAAAAGCCAAGGATATTATGGAGAGAAAGTGATTTTTATAGTTTCATAGAACAGCTTCCTTACGCTACAGAGTAAATGAGGCCTTATGACTATATACGATGAAAAAAGATGGAATCATGATTTACTACTAATACTTTTTTCCAAATAAATAAAGTGGTTTTAAAAATAGTCTGTGAAATACTTATGTCATTTGGAAAAATTACAAAAATAATTCTGTAAAGGTACACACGATCCCAGAAGTCTTTAATTGGGTAAATGGTTTTTAAAATAAGGTACAGAAAGCCCAAACATTTTTATATTATATAAGTTGTCATCAGTACCAGGGCACAGTTAAAGCTCTTTGGTGGCAGGCTTTCTTGAGATTCAGAATCGGAACCCTTTTATATATTTATATTAGAAGATTACAGTTTAAATACAATAGCTCTTTACTTAAATTCTGCTGACTTCCCGGCTTCCTGTCATAATCCCTTCATTGTGGGTTTTAATGTTCAAATCAGATAGCAGTTAAGTCAGTTTTACTCTTGTTTACATTATGGGAAGAACTGTTTTTCTCTTCTTTTTCCTGAGAGACTTTCAGACCAAATCCAGAGGCGGAAAATAAGCAGGTTCTGCTATCTCCTGAAAATGCAAACAAACCTTAAAACAATATGTGATATCAACCACCAACTACATTTACAGTATCCAAAACCTCACTGTGTCATACTAAAAACAACAAACACCAAACTACTACACTACAGAATTCCAGGTTGGTTTGTCCTTGTCTTCTGCAAAGGATGCTACCAGAAAGGCATAAATCCTGGTACTTAAAAAGTAAATTCAAAAGTCCGTGTGTGTGTAGTGTGTATGTACATGTTTGAAATCTTGACACAGGGCCAGAGACCAAGGGGAAAGAAAAATCTAAGGCATAAGAAGAGAGAAAATGTTCATCTCATCCACCATCAGCAGCAGAAAGCGAGTTCTCAGAATCTGGACAGATCTAAAACAGAGATTCAGGAAAGATTATTTCCCACAGGGTGTGCATGTTTGTTCTTTGAGACAGTGATTGAATTATTTTAATACCCTGGATATTTATTTTCATGTACAGTACAGGGAAAAAACAAGAAGATAATTTCCATTCAGCCCAAAAAATCTTTAATCCCTTTGCATGCAGATTCAGAAAACTTCATGCAAACAAAAAAGAAATCTTAACAAATTCAGAAGGTTTAACTTTTTAGCTTTTAATAATACAATCCACAGAAAAATTCCTATCCAAAAAAATCCGCCAGCAGAAGGATAGTTACCTCTACTGAAGAGCTGCTAAATCTAAATCATCATTTTCAACATATGAGTCATGATGAATGCTTGGAAAACAGCTCTTCGAAAGATAAGGAAATTTCATTTGTAACAAAAGGTTTCACCATCTTACTCCAAAACTTTAATGTGATGAAAAACAGCCATTTAATTATATTCTCAGCCTTCTGCCTTATTTCCAGTTTTTGATCCATGACTGCTTTGCTTTTCATATGGTACCTACTTGGTTTCTTTAATAGCCTCTTTTGAGGGATCCTGTCAAACTCTAAATAAACCAAAAATCTAAATAAATTATGTCAACTGGTTCTCTTTTATCCTTCATTTTATTGACATATTAAGCAAAATCTGAGAGATTAATGAGATGCAATTTTCCTTACTTGAAGCTGTATATCTATCATCTCAGGAACTTCCAGGTGATTTAATTATTGTTTCAACTGAAAAATAATATACTGAAACCTGTTTCCAAGTATATATTTAAGACTTAGTTGTCCAAAATGTCCTAGATTACCTTTCCCCCCCAATATAGGTAACTTATTTGTTACTTCAATCCTCTAAAACAGGAGTTGTTATTAAAAATCAGTTGCATGTGTTTGTGCTGCTTCATAACTGAGATGCTTCAGAATTCTTTCATGCATACTTGCTGGACCTGATAATTTACTGATAATACTGATTTTTAAATTATCTGTTTGCTATAGTGACTCTTCTTCTGACAATTCTCTCTCTGATAGTACTTCATCGTGTTCACTGCAGTAGAGCAGATCTGGGCTAAGGTTTTCTTCACCCTCTGCAGTGAATGTAAATAAATCATTTAGCAAACTAATGGAACTAATGTTCAACAATTGAATGTTTCTTAATTTAATCTCTCTAAAGAGTTAAGTTTTTAAATAGAAACCAAAATAGTTACACCATTTCTTTTTCAGGCTTCCTGCTTTTGATGTATGTTCTTATCTCTGCTGTTTTAGCCTCACGCACTTCAAAATCCATTCAGCCCTTCCCTTCTAATTTCCTTTTTTTACATCTTGCCTCCTGAAATTTATGCTCCTTTTTATGGACTTCATTAGAATTGCTTTTCCAAATTCTGAAGGATTTCTGTTTCCTTTGAATAGTCTTGCATACCTTCCCCATTAGCCACACTAAGTTGCTATTTCCTGGTTCCCTTTCTGTCTAGTGATGCACATGATTTCTGAGACTATCAATTGATTGCTTTATTTTACTAAGTAGTATCTATGCCACCTCCACAGATTTTTTTTCTTTACTTTTAACATTAGCCATTTTATCTAAACAAATAATGTTATTGAAATCTTCCATTAAAAATTTTACTGTAACAGCATGGCTTATTGGTATTGTACCTCCCCAGAAAGGTTGAATTTAATTATATGGTTATTACTATTAAAATAGTAGCTCAACTATTTAAATTAACTTTTTGAATTAACTCCTATCTCTTTCTTAAGAATAAATAGAGAATATTGTGTGATCTGGGATTACTGTTCCAAGAAACCATCGTTCCAGTACCAAGGAATTGTTTCTCTAAATGTCTCATTGTGCCATTTCATAGATTTCATAGATTTCATAGACATCAGGGCTGGAAGGGACCTCGGGAGATCATCGAGTCCAGCCCCCTGCCCAAAGGGCAGGAAGTCAGCTGGGTTATAGGATCCCAGCAAGATAAGCATCCAATTTACTCTTGAAGGTGTTCAATGCAGGTGCTTGAACCACCTCCGCTGGCAGACTGTTCCAGAACTTGGGGGCTCGGACAGTAAAGAAATTCTTCCTTATGTCCAGCCTGAAATGGTCTTGCAGGAGTTTATGACCGTTCGACCTAGTCATCCCTTGGGCGCTCTGGTGAACAAATGTTCCCCCAGATCCTGGTGGTCACCCCTGATAAACTTATAGGTGGCCATCAGATCACCCCTGAGCCTGCGCTTTTCCAGGCTAAAGAGTCCCATGTCTCTCAGCCTGTCATCGTAAGATCTGTTTTCCTGACCTCTGATCATGCGCGTGGCTCTCCTCTGGACTCTCTCAAGTTTCTCCACGACCTTTTTGAATTGTGGAGCCCAAAACTGGACGCAGTACTCTAGCTGCGGCCTCACCAAGGCCGAGTACAAGGGGAGAATGACATCCCGGGATTTGCTTGAGAAGCAACTATGGATGCAAGCCAGCGTTTTGGTCGCTTTACTAGCCGCAGCATCGCATTTGAAGATCATGTATGGCTAGTTGAATTTTCCCAAAATATTATTAATTACTTAGAATTTTCATTCTCTTTTGATAGCTCTCGACCTTCTCTTTATCTGTAGTTTGATACTATATCCCCATTAAAATATTCTAATACCCTGGCAGTGCCAAGAGCTCAGAAAGCCAACTTAAATTGTCAGTGGCTGTTCTCCTGTAGAGAAATCTGTGGAAAGTGTGAAGCTGGCATAGCCAGATTTATGCCACTGAGAGCCCATCTAGATGTTCAGGTAAAGGTGTGATAGAATGTAATGTAGGCTCCCCCTGCATCAGCAAGTAGGAAGCTTCCTGTAGCTTCAAATCCTGTAGCTGACCAGACTTGTAGCCAGGACAGCATCCCACAGCTGCCCGGGCTAGGAGTTCTACACCTGATGGGACTCTCAGTCCTGGCAGCACTCCATGGCTGCTGGGATAGAGAGTCCAGCAGCTGTGGGATGCTGTCAGAATGGAAAATCCCCTCAGCTGTGGGATGCTGTCCTGGAAGCTATGAGGTACTGCCAGGACTAAGAGTCTCCTGAGCTGCAGAGCTCCTACTGCAGGTGAAGAGCTTGCTACACATGCAAATTAAAGCTGGATAGACACTAGGTATAAAGTTATTGCACATTTTCCAGCTCTAACTTTTTAGCTATATGGACCTTGTTATGGTGTGGTAATTACTTTACTTTGTTATGGTGTGATAATTACTTTGCACAGGTAGCCGGTCAAATTTAACTGTGCCTTGGGGAACCAAAGCATAAAGAAATTAAAAGACTTGTCCATGGTGACAAAAGATATCTGTAACAGAGCTGGAAGGATAAGGAATCCGGATTTCCTGAGTCCCATCCCTACACTTGACACACAAAATCATCTTCATCTCTTGGATTCAGAGGTAAGCAAAGGAGAGAGAAAAAAGGAAATGATGGAAAGCCCTATTTTATTTCTGTGTGTACAATTTAAAGTTGTGGTGCATCAGGTAATCTGGCCCAACAGTGAAGTCAACAGGATTACTGAGGCCTGAATGAGTAATGACCTCTTACATTATTTTTATTCTTTAACATTGACTACAGACAGAAATGAACTGACCAAAGAAATAAGTAGAGTTTTGTCAAGCAAAAACAGGTGCTACTGTCTTGATGCAAGAGATCAGTTTGTTTTTCATCCACAATTTTTAAGTGATGGAAGAGAATTTAAAAACTCATTAACATAGAAGAATTTAAAATAACGGATAGCAGTCACTTGAGGGTTCCTTTTTATGGCTTATAACATTTATAATTTTACCACCAAGAGGAACTTAATGAAACTCTGAGCCTCACTCAGAATGTCTATAAAGATCAGTGATAATTTTCACTTCCGTTATTTACTGTTTAAACTTAACTTCCCTACTCTTCTTACAGAAATATTAGACAAGCTGTCCTGGTTCATGGCTTTATTTTGTATGAGACAAACACATGTTTTTTTCATTATGAAATATTAAATTATGTTAAGACTCAGAAGGCAGATGGAATATTTAAATTATTAGAAGGCATATATGTGTGAATGTGTATACACACACATATGTTTCTTAAAAAAAATTAAATTCTACATAAACACACAAATATATAGTAAGAAAGTGATTTTTTACTATATATGTATGTATATGCACATATATATAACATGAATGTATATATACATATACACATATCAGTTTCTTTCTCTCTCTCTCTCTCTCTCTATATATATATATATATGGCTATCAATTTGTCTATATGTATGTATATCCATTTCTTATAAATATACTGTATAGCAGTTTCTCTTTCTCTCTCTCTCTCTCTCTCTTTCTATATATATATATAAAATGTAATAAGAAACTGATTTGGAAAATATAAATCTGTACTTTAAATTCTTGCATTACCAGTTAGACACTAAAGGAGAACTTTGTTTATAACCAAGCCAAATATTCCAGAAGTGCAACAAATCCACGAGCATTCTACATATGCTCACCTCATACCTTTCTATGAATCAACCACTGGAAAAGTAAGAACAAAGTAATTTTTCTCATTTCCTATTTACAGAGAGCTATTTGATCTTTAGAGACTTGATCCTATGAAACTATATAATTTATTTTTATTACGTATGCATGATTAGATATAATGTTGAAAGTCTAACATCTTTGCAATAAAAAGACTTGTAGCACAACTTCTGAAAATCTTAAAAAAAAAATCTCGCTTCTGAAATGAAACCTCTCTATCCACAACTGCAATTTTACATTCCTGTCTTGGAGTCAGATAATCTGCTTCCTTATTTAACAAATACAAGTACCCATAGGACTAAAGTAAGTCTGTGATTGACAGGGTGATTTCAACTGCTTTTTCTCTTGTAGAAGGGTTAGAATTATGTTGCAGCTGTGATGGTCCAGGAAATATCCAAGAAACAAGGCTTTTTTGCAGTATCTTTTATTGGATGAACTGTATTGTTGGCATTTTCTCTTACTGAGAGCCAATAAACTAGTAACTGAAGAATGGATGGATGTACACATCCTTGTGTACATCCATCCCCTCTCTGTGCTGCAACAATTATAACCACCAGAAACTTTCTGAAGTTTCGTGGTAGTGTGGTCTTGGCAAAGAGATATGGAACATATATGGAATGTCAGACAGCTAGCAATAGTCAATTTCTTAACAGAATGAGGCTGAAGTTATGTTACAAGCAACATTTTCCTCAGGTTAGCAGGGGTAGCAAGCAAATCATAGGACTGTCCAGTGGCAGGCATAGATGAGAATATAAAAATATGCTTCCTTGAATTGTATTGTATTAATCCACTCAAGCATCATTAAAGGCGCTTCACATTACATAGCAGATATTCATTCTTAAGCAAAAGGCGGCTGGGAGCCTTTCTCCTAAGTTTTCAGACTTAGGTGAAACTTTGAGCTATACACTGAGGTGGTTCACAAAAAATCAGTAGGCATGTTTTCTCCAATTTACCCCCTTTCTTATTTATTCAGTCATCCACACCTAAAATTAGGGGCTTCTTTGACTAGATAAATGATCAAAACCACAAAAGACTAGATATAGATCTGTCTCTTTTATTTTGTTTTGCATTTTATAAAATACAGTTTCTATTTTACTGCTTCAGCCTTACAGGAGTTCATAATTCCATAATACCTTCCTAATGAAGAAGGTCAAAGAGGAATGCACTGCAGAAGCTTATCATTAAATATATATATTTTAGTGAGTAACAAGGTAATAAAACTTTCAAATAACAAAGTTAGCCAAAGCCAGAGGACTGACAAAGTCCTCTGGTTCTACTGAGGTAAATGGGGAGCTATATGGCAAATAAAATTAAATTAAAAATACAGAATATTGGAAGAAAATATTTAAACTATGAATATAGTCCCAAAGATTAATTGAAGTATGTTGACTCAGGAAAAGGGACCTAAGCATCACTGTAGACAGCTCACTGAAGACTTATGCTCTCTGTGCAGCTGCAGTATAGAAAGCAAATGAAGTTTCATACACATTGGGGCCAGAAGGGATCATAAAATCATCTAGTATGATTTCTCACAGACCAGTACATTTAATCCAAATAGCCTATATTAAGTCCAGAGATTTAAAATTTTCATCCTAAAATTAAAAATGTGTAACACAACTAGAGAAAAGTAGACTCTATGATGCCAACAATGCCCAAGGCTTTGCAATGACTGGGAATTGATTAGGCAACAGGTGATATCAGCAGATGCATCATGCCCCATGATAAAAGAGAAAGGTGAAAAACAAATAGCATCCACATCTATGCTAATCTGTCCTAGGAAAATTTTCTTTCCAGACCTAAATCACATGATTATCAACAAGTCATCTGTGAGAACACCCTGATGTTTCAGAGCACGGGTTTTCAGTATCCCATCTTTTTTCAATACTTGGAAAGATATTGGAGCATGTATTCACAAAATCTGTTCCTAAAAACCAGAGGATAACAAGGTGATAAAGAACAGAAAATGTGGATTTGTCAAGAAGGCATGCTTAACAAACCAGATTTCCTTCTATAACAAGTAAAGCCTTTGATACTCTCCTGCAACATTCTCAGCTAAGCTAAGCCAGGCTAATAATACAATCTAGATTAAACTTCTATGGGATGAATTTATAACTAGTTGGAAGAGTGTGCTCAAAAAGAAGTTAAAATGTCTCAATCACAGGCTAGGAAGAGATAATAAATGCATTTCCCCAGCGGTCTGTCCTAGGTCAATAGCTTTGTTAATCATTTTGGAGGATGGAATTCAGTATACGCTTAGTTTACTAAATTTGCATATGACAGCAAGCAAATACTTTAAAGTACAGGATTGGGATTCAAAATGTCTGTAATAAATTGGATGAAAGTAAATAAGGACCTATGTAAATTATTGCATTTAGGACAGAACAATCAAATGCACAACTACAAAGTGGGGATCAACTGGCTACGCTACAGTATTTTAGAAAAAGACCTGAGGATAATAGTGGATAGCAAGCTGATACGAGCCAACAATAAAGTATTCTTGCAAAAAAATACCTAGCAGCCTACTAGGATGTATTTACATGAGAGTCTCATGCAAGGCATTGGAAGTGACACTTCTACTCTGTTGAACGCTGGCATGATCTCACCTGAGAGAACTGAGCCCAATTTTGGGCACCTTCAGGAAAGAAATGGACAAATTTGAAAGTAGAGGAGAGAAATAAGAAATTATTAATGGCTTGATGAAAACATGGCATATATTAAAAGGTTTGAAGAACTGCTGTTATTTAATCTGGAGAAAAGAGGAGTGAATGAGTATTTGACAGGGGTCTCCAAATACATATGAGCTTATTATAAAGTATATGACACTCAACTATTCTCTGTGTCCACAGGGAAAAGAAGTAAGGGGCTAAAACTGTAACAAGGGACATTTAGATTGGATGTTAAGAAGAACTTTCTAACAGTGAGGATATTTAAGTATTAGCACAGATTACCTAGAGAATTCTGAAATCTCAGTCACTGGAAATTCTTAAATGCAGATTAGATAATTTTATATCCGGGATGGCTTAAACTAAGATGATTCTACCTTGAACAGGAGAAAATGATCTGAGGTGTCTTCCAGCCCACTTTAATGAGCTTCCTTTATTCTCTCTTCAGCCATGGCTGAACTGTGATATTTTAGAGGACGGGGGGAGACCCAAATTATGCATACAGTTACTCTTTTCTGACTTCTGAGAGAAACCATCTGAAGCCCTTAGGCATGAGATTTGAATATAATCATAGTCATAATGCATAATAAAAGTCCTAGGAGTATGTTTAAGGCAATGCAAACAATCACATTCTCCTGAGGACCCATGAAGAAAGTGCACACGTGGGATACACAGATCCCTATGCACATAGACTGGAGAATTCCTTTCAAAATTTGGATAAAAGCACAGCCTTTATAAAAATATTCAATCTCACTTTAAAGCTTCCAAGGAATGATGAGGCCAGCACCTCTCCTAGCAAGCTGGTTCTAAGTTTCATCAGCATCACTGCTAGGAAATTACATTATATTTTAAGGTAGAATTTGTCTAACTTCAGTTTCCACCCATTAGATCTCATTATGCCCTTGTCAGCAAGGTCAAAGTTCTCCCATTATCAAGCATCTTTTCCACGTGCGGGTACTTATAGGTGGTGATTAAGTCCTCTCTCGTAATTCTCTTCGATAAACTAAATGATTTCAGCTCCTTGAAACTCACTTTATACAGCTTGTTTTTCAATACCACAGTTTTTTTGCTTGCTCTCTCTTGAAAACTTTCATATATCAATATCCTTTTTGAAATGTGGATACCAAAACTGAGCAGTCTGCTAGTAGTAATCTTATCAGTAAAGTATACATTTTTCATCCAGATGTATAATTCTGATGAAAAAGGTTAACAAGTGTATTTGACAAGATCTACTTTCTATGAAACAATTCTGAGCGGCATTATATTTTTAGTTTTTCCATCTCCTCTTCCTCTTCATCATTATCATTAACTATCCTTGATTCAAAGGTCAACCACACAATAAACCAGTTCGCTCCAGAGTTATCTATTCATTATAAATCATGTTGCCTGATTGACCCCAGTCCCATTTCCTCCTCCATGTCCTTTATCCACCCTCTTCTTGGTCTTCCTCTACTACTACTTCCTTTCATAAATCCCTGAATGATGAACAGTTGTTTTTTCAAAGCAGTCCCCTTCTTTTCTAACTACATATCAAAAAATATTTTGTCTTCCTTCTCTTAATTATATTGATTGTAACAGTTTTTGCCAATACCTATAATTCAATTTTTTGTTCTCAAGAGAATGTTCAGTACTTTTTGATAAAACTGGATTTCAAATGCTTCTAGTATATGATCCCTTTCTTTAAAGATCAACCTTTTCACATCCATTTGTGGTTGCTGTCCACATAATTACCTTCAAAAGACTGATTCTTGTATTCAAACTTATCGTTGGCTGCAACTGTGGACTGCAAATCCCAGAGGCACCTGGAAACAGGAAAAAGAAGTGATAAGCAACCCTGCAGAGTCCTACTGTTGTGATTTTGAACTGCCAGGGACCTCGGGCAGCAGGAAGAGCAAGCAAATACACAGCCCATGCTGGTTATATGCCAGAGAGCTGTGCTCCAGCACCCCTCAGCTTCTGGCATTTCCTGAATCAAAGGTAAATGTCTGTACTCTTCTGTTTCAATTTAATCTCTGCATTTTAGACTAACCTGCAAAGACTGAATAAGTTCAGCTTTGGGCTTTTTGACTGTCTGTACTTAGCCCAGAAGAAAAATATTGCAGAAGTAATAGGAGATTTAGAGAAAAGTAACTAGAATGACTATGGCCATGAAAGAGCTCTTAGAAGGAGGGTTAGAAAAAAATGAGATTAATTACTTCAGAAAACTAATGAATAAGAGGGAACATAATAAATATACAATAAAGATTGTATTGTATTTGTCTTAAAAGGAGACGTTCATGACAAATTCAAAACTGGTAGAAGGACATACTTTTTCCTGCAACATGTAATTAGACTGTAGAAGTTACTGCTCCTGAAAGATGTCAAGGCTAAGGATTTAGCAAGATATAGAAGCAGATTGAACATTTATATGGATAACTAATAAACAGTTATAATTAATTTTGAAAGGTATATTTAACCTGATGTTTCAGGGTTTAATCCAGTCTCTAATTATTAGTAATCAGCATGAAAGCTAATGGAAGAATACCCCAGATCTGCATATAGTAGACTCTTCTCTTCCTGTGTAGCTTCTGGTACTGGCCCATGTCAGAGACAGGATAAGGAGTAGTTGGAGCTTATGTCTGATGCAGTGTGGAGATCCAAGGATTTCATGTGCCAAGGTCAAATACTTGGCCAGTCACTTCTGTCTTAAAGGTAGTATGTAGTCTTAGAGTGGAAACAGGTGTATTCTTTGTGCCACCATAAAAATTTTATCTGTCTGTTGTGGTCACAGATATCAGAAGTAACTCCATTCTCCAACCTTCCAAAATATCCATTTCCAGTTGTGGTTTAACAGAGATGACCACCCTTTGTGGAACAAATACTGTCAGTGTACATCTACCACTGGTTATAACAACGTAATGCCATATGATGCTTGACTCATCCCATGGCATCCACCAAGGGAACAAAAAGATCTTTCCTGAGCCAATCTGTGGGTGAGGGAAAATTTCCTTGCTAGTCCCAAAAAGATGATTGGCCTAATTCCCACACCAGACAGATAACTGTTCCTGTGTTAAAGGATAGGAGGAGAAAGGTAGGAGCTGCTAACTCAGGTGAGAGTGGGTCTCAGGCTGGTAGGACAGGGGTTTTATACACTCTTTCATGTACATAGGGAACAGTACATAGGGAACATGTACATAGGCTTACTTAAGCTATGCTGGTGTGCCCAGCAGCTCAAGTGATGCTTTCTCCCTTCCCAACCTACCAGTCTAGACAAAGCTCCACTAAACCTTTGAGCATTCCTTTCTTTCTGTTTACCATGATATATCACATACAAGACACCCTCAAATAAAACATGCACCTTGCTTTTAGAAGACAAAATGTAGAGAAGAATATTTTTCCAGAGTTATGGCTGATTGTGTGCCACAGAGTAAGTCCTCCTGGGAACATACAAGTATCCAGAAAGTGTGGCATCCCAGGAGACAGTTTGAGTAAGGCAGCACACAGCAGGAACTTCCTGGTATGACAGGAAGTTCCTGCTGCCTACAATTTCATACTACCTGGACACTCCATGTTTCCAGGAGGAATTGATGGCACACAAGATTACATCCCAGACCCTTGCAAGGGCAGTAGCAAGACTGTTAATTCTTACTATAAGTAGTTCTTTATGTAAGTTTCTTTAAATATAGTGTTGTTTCCACATCACAAGCTTCATCAAGATGCTATCAGCACCTCGCAGCTTCAGGCAAAAGCTACAGTGCTCATCCAATAGCTGTGGCTGTGAGAGGGTTAAAGCAAAACTCCACCCATTCAGCTTGCTGAGCCAGATAAGCATCAGCAACTGCATGGTATGTCTCCAGGCATGCTTCTTTTCCAGTGAAGAAAACAGCTTCCCCGCTTAGTATACACATAACATTTGGGATGGGAAGTGATTTAGGGGGATTTTTCCTCTTCTATATTATTTTTTCCTTTTTATATTTTGAGTTAGCACCCTTCATCTGTGGCTGATGAAAGATTATGCTTTAGCAAGATGGTTTTTCTCTGTTTCTTTTTCTCCCTGCTTCCTTCCTTCTTCCTTCTCTTCTCTTTTTGCCCATGTTATGAATTTTCTGTTATTTTCTTCTGTTCTCTCCCACTTCTGGTATACAGCTTTCCCCATCCCGTTATTCCTACCTCTCAATCAGCTGTATCTTTCCTGGTAGTTCCCTCAGTCCTGCTTCTAGCTCAATGTATCACATGCATCCCATCACCCCTCCATTCTTCAGATGCATATCATCTATTCTATATCCCACAAAACCTATTTTTGCCTGAACTCTAATTTACATGTGTGTAAGAGAATATTTGAACTCCTTTACTGCTTGATTCATTTCACAGTGATAGAACCCTTGCTCTGAAGTCTGTGGGAAGGTTATCACTTAAAAAAGTAATTTAGCTACTATACTTAGATGCATTGGCAGTACATTTTTTGTTTGTTACCTGGTATACTATACTTTGTATGTTAAAAAGAGCTGAATCTCATCAATCTGGTTTGTGTTAAAATAATTAAATACTATTGGATTATTTGGGTATTTAAAGAAATCAGTCTAAAATTATGAAGGCATAACCCTTTCTTTAATAGCATAACAGTGTGTTTCAGGCTCTTTCAGACCTTAACTATAGAAATAACATGTTTAAATTGGCAAAGTAAGATTTTTTCGTAGTACTTGAGATCCGCAATGCACAGTGATTTTCTTTTTTTGTATTTTGTGAATGAGAAATCATTTTAAAATTCCACATTTCAAATGGAAAACCCTTTCTGATTAATACAGATGTCAACATCCAGTTGACATGTATATATCTGGTTTGCTTAAGAACATTTCTAGTGTTGGTATCTTGATTCATAAATATCTCAGTGTTTACATTTCAGTGACAACAATGATTATAAATAGTATACAGATGGGAAACAAATTGAAAAGGCTATTGTAAAATGCTGTTTCAATTAAACAATATGTATCACAAAATTCTAACAACTTTTCATGAAATTTTACCTTAAAATATTTTTTAGAAATTTTTAATTTTGAAAATTGTGTTTTTGAAAGTATCAGAATGAATTTTCCTTTCAGAATGTATTGTATGCTTTTATTTTTATGTTATTACTTTTACAAAACAAACATAGTATGGTCATGTCATATCAAATCATGTCAAAATGTTCTATTACAGTAAAGCAGGGGGTAGTTGGAAATCCCCCTCTAGACAGCAGGAGAACACATTTCAACTTGTATTAATTAGTAGCTGTCATTAATAACCTTTAATAAAATGAAAATAAAATATTTAACCAATTACTGTATTTCTCTGATTATAAATGGATCCTGTATATATTTTGACCCCACATTTTCAGTCTCAGTTTAATAGCATTTTTCCTAAATATAACTTGATAACTACAGAGAAAGTTCTTGAACTGCTTTTCCCCTTACAAAATCCCAGAGGAGAATCAATTACAAGGGAAAAGATCCAAAGTGCTTAATATGCTAAAAATACTAACCTAAGAAGTGTTATGAAAGCAGTTCTGAGTCAATAATTGTATTGCACGTGTATACTGTGAATACAAAAGTCAATATTGTTGGGGACCAAATATAGATTTCATAGACATTAGGGCTGGAAGGGACCTCAAAAGATCATCAAGTCCAGCCCCCTGCCCAAAGGGCAGGAAGTCAGCTAGGGTCAAAATAAGGCCAGTAAGGCAAGCATCCAAATGTTCCTTAAAAGTGTCCAGAGTAGTTGCTCACACCACCTCTGGATGGAGTCTATTCCAGGGCCTGGGGGCTTAAACAGTATACCTTCTATATAAATTGAGCATGATTTTTTTATTTTTGATTGTTTTAGAGGAAAAATAAAGTTGCATTTTAATATGTTATATCATAGCATATGGAATGACTGGAAACAAATTTATCTCGTAAGCACTATTGATGGGTAAAGAAATAATGAGAAATAAAAAAATTCAAAATAAAAAATTAATCTTAATAAATGAATATTTTCTGAGTTTTGATTTTGCTGGAAATTTCAAAATGTTAGAAATTCAGTTCTGACCATTTCTAATAGCATCCAAATTGCATGATATACACGCATTTTATAATGAGTAATTACTGACTTTAACTTAAGTACAAAAATATGGACTTCAAAAAGAAAATCCTGACAGCAAAAAAAATGACAGTAATTCATGGATTATTTTTATTCTGACATACATTGATACTATATTAAGTTTATATGTGATTTTGTTATTTTCATTACTAAACATTTTGAAAATAATTTCCTGGGGAAAAAAAGATTTAGAAAACACTCTCCATGTATCTAATATTGAAAAACATTGTGGTCTCTGGCAAGTGTACAATGTTTATAGTAACTTATGATGAATAGGGTAGAATAAAAGGATTCTTCAGAAGTCTGTGTCAATGTCAGATAGCAGCAGCAGGTGCTCTCTGGAGTGCTTCCCTCTGCTTCCTCCTTCCTGCACCCAGACAATGGCTGAGATTCTAATTTTAGATGCAGAGCATGCAAGGCTGTATATCTTCAAGAGAAGAAAAAGCCAGTACTTAATAGCAGAGTGTTCAAGAGAAATGAGAATGCAAATTTTAGATTAGCATCTAATATTACTATTATTGGTGGCACTAACACAGGAAGCATATTTCTCTTGTTTTGAAAATAAGATTTTTGATTCTGCCACTGAACATTTTTCTTCCTCCAAGCTGAGGATTAAACTTGCTCCTACTTATCCTTATTGATAACATTGAGTGTGTTCTTGCATCATGCATATTTAATATGGAAACAACATTGTTTTTTCATGTTGAAAATGGACACTAACCTGTTATACAAAATAGTCTACCATTGCAGAAACCATAAGTCAACAAATTAAATAGTCTGATGTTCACAGTTTTAAAACAGTTTAACATTATTCTCATTTTAAAATGTTTAGGTGTTTGGATAGTCATTTATTGGATTCTGAATAGTGAAAGAAAAGCTTCATTTTCCAGTGCCTTCACTGCAATCTTTGATAGTTGTGGTAGACTAGACTATTAAATTATTAAGGGCTTGAGTATGCTCCGAGCTGCACTAGGCTTGTATATGTACAGCTAGATGCTCTTGTGTAGACAGCCTAAACCAAGAAACCATTGAGGGACTCTGATACAGGAGTATGGTCACTTAATTTTAGTGTAGGGTTCATTTTTAATGCCCTCTTGAGAACAAAAAAAATTCAAGTTTTGCTCTGCCAGTTTTTTAATTAATCCCTTAAATGATCAGCCTTACCATGTGTTCTTTTGCTAGTAGTGTCTCTTTAACCGTGTCCTTTTTAAAGATAAAACATGTTATTTTGACCTAAAAAAAATAAATTCCTTGACACATTTGTGACTAAGTGTCAGTGTACCAGATTTTGCGTATCTTACTTCAGTGAACCAAGACTAGGCTGTTGCATCACCTCTTCA
The DNA here is from genome assembly GCF_052110815.1 of Crocodylus siamensis. NCBI lineage: Eukaryota > Metazoa > Chordata > Crocodylia > Crocodylidae > Crocodylus > Crocodylus siamensis. The sequence goes on along the minus strand of NC_143397.1, from coordinate 38,482,027 downwards.
TTTATTTTCGAAATTAAAATGTTCATTTAAAATACTTGCCTTCATAAAATAGATCTTTATATTTGATGCAGATAGTACACCTTTATGAAATAAGATATAGAACAGTATTCAAATGTGTGGTTAATACAGAAAATATTTTCATCTTCCTTACAATTTACATGTACAGAATCTGAATTTAACTACAGTCTAATTGTTATTGTTGTTGAAAACAGCAAGTTTGACTGAGTGTAGGGTTCTTAAAGGCAGAGAGAAGGAATGTTTTCCCTATGGAAACATATTTGATGATGTTTTATGGGATATTTCCTTTTAATATAAAATATCAATTCACAGGGTGTTTAGTGTAGGGATTGTTGTTGTTGTAGCATACTGTTGTTCATAGACCTCAGCTATTAATATTTTGCATTAATTTTTTTTGTAAATAAATCATAGGTATAATTTTGTTTTTCCTATGATTATTAGTAAATGGTCATAGTTCAGGTTTATGTAATGCTATATAGTCTTGTTCTATTATCTTAATAAATGTAGATTTGCAGTTGAGGAATAGATGAGATCAAGCATGGCTGGTGAGCTCAGACTGGTGGGGCAGTGGAGTGCCCCATGGGAGTGGGGGGTGGTTTGCAGCCAGCTGGCAGCAGGTGTGGGGGAGGGTTTGCAGCCCGCCAGGAGCAGGGGGGTTTGCAGCCTCCCTGCCACCGGCCGGAGTGCCTGGGCAGCTGCAAACCCCTCCCCACACCCCACTTCTAGCTGGCTGCAAACCCCACCCTACTCCCAGCCAGCTGCAAACCTTCCTCCTCCCCCCTGCAACTCCCATGAGATGCTCCACTGCCCCACCAGTCTTTCACCAGCCGCACCTGAAAGAGATGCGTCTTTCAAGCACCATAAAACACTTTATTGCTAGAATTTCAGGCACTGGCCATTAGTCTTTCTTCAGAAACTTAAATGCTTATTCCTTGCTAGATATACTATAAGAACATACTGAGTAGTATACCCTGAATAATTTTTACCTGTTCCATCTGTCTAAGATGGACAGCTTATCCCTAGAATTACATATACAACTTTTTATGTCAAGAAAATAGTTGTCCTAAAATTCCTTCACTGATCTACATAAGAGTTATTACACTGACATGAACAGGTTTCATTCTTTTAAATGGTAGATGAAATATAGCATGAGAATCATTTGCTGATCCATTGTTGAATGTAATTGCCTTTAATTTTGTACCATAGAAAATTACAGTTTGTTCCTACAGAACCTTGCAACTTAATTTTTTAAGGCTAAAAGAAAAGTTGAAAGCTCTTAAGCAGTTATATTTTTATTTTGATTCATTACAATAAGTATGTATAGTTTCAGTATGGTTTGATTTCAGTTGTATTTGATTATATTGGGTAGGCAACGTTTTTTGGCCAGAGTGCTGAAAAACACCACGATGCCTATCTCGGAAGGTGCCAGAGTGCCAGCATGGCAGAAAAACAAAATGAGGACAAGGGGTACATGGCAGGATGCCCTGCTTGTGCCCCTCGTCCCCCACCCAAAGCCCCTGCCCCACAGCCCTACTGTCCCTTGCCCCCCACCCAAAGCCCCTGCCTCACACCCCAGGCCCTGTGGCTGCCAGCAGCTACCCTGGCTCTGGGTAGCTGCTGGAGCTTGGGCTGCTCCCAGCAGGGCTTGCAGTGAGCAGCTCCCCAGAGCCAGGGTTGGCTGCAGCTGGCAGCTCCCCAGAGCCAGGGTTGGCTGCAGCTGGGAGGCTCCAAACAACTGTGCCAGGCTCCAGCATTAGTTCTGCAGCGGTGTATCCAGGCATGCCTTGGATTAGACGGTGGGGGAGAGGCCTGAGGCAGCGCAGCCTCAGTCTCTCCCCCACTCCCAGCATGGAGGTGATGAGCCTGGAGCAGCTGTTTTCAGCCAGCCTGGGCTTTGGGCAGCTGCAGCAAGCAGCAGGTAGGCTGCAAACAGCTGCACCAGGCTGCACAGCTCTGTCATCAGCTCCATGCTGGTGGCAACTGCATGTGCACTTCGGGGTGGAAAATTCTGCACGGAAAATTCAGGCTCAATGCACTCCTGGGTGCATGTCTACACATGCACCCCCATTGGGAGCAAATTGCACCTGACAGGAGCAGCCTAGTCCAGGTTGCTCCTTCCCTGCTCTGCCCCCCTGCAGCAGCCAGGGGGACCTCCAGGCTCCCCCAGGTGCCAGCCCCAGGGGAGGGTGCAGTCCTAATCTTCACCAGGCAAGGAGAGCTGTGACATCTGCAAGGGCAGCTGTCTCCCTGCTACATCAGGATTGGGAGGATCCCCACATGTCAGAGAAACAGCTGCCCCTGCAGTTAGTACAGCTCCTCCTGCATCAGGGCTTAGCCAGACAGCAGTGGGCCTCCTGCTGCCTGAGCTGACAGGGAGCCAATTGTTCCCAGTCAGAGTTTACATACATGCTATGTTACATTAGCTACTGCCTGTATGTGTTGGAACTAGCAAATAGTGCATTAGTCTGATGTGCAGTAAATCCCACACATGTGTAGATGGTGATGTTTTACTGCATATTACATTAGTGTATTGTGCAGTAAAGCATCTCGTATAGACATGTCCTGTATATCATAAAACTGCTGCCAAAAGCAGCGTGTGTTCATTAATGGAAACCAACTACGAAGTTGATTTTAAATGCAACAAATACTGAGTAAAACAATAAAAAACATGGCCCATACTGGGCAAACATACCCATGGGAATCTACCAGAAAGATAGCGTAGTGCAGTCCATCTGAGTAAGATATATAGAAGTGCCTGTTGCACTCAGTTCTACTTAGTGCCAACTCTTTTTCAAGGCATGGTGAGCCACTACACTGAATACATTTTAACTTTCTTTTCACTCCCACACCTGAGTGGTGTATTTTTTTCTCCATTTCTAATGAGTCCTGTTTCTCATTATACACCCACCTTTAATGTGGCAGCTTTAAATTCTGGCATATATCACCAAATAGAGTCCCAAACAGTTCACGTGGAAGCCCTCTGTCATCCCCTCTCTCAGCCTGACACATATGGTTATTGTGGCCATGCTCACCATGAGGTGGAGCTGAACCAGATTATCCTGTGCCGTATCTGCATATAATTTTTTTGAGGATCCCAGGACTTGACAAGAACACTCAGTTGCAGTTATGAGTGGGGGGATAATTAACACATGGCACATGTATTCTTTGTATCTGGACTACACATACCTACTGACTAGTGCTAAGTTGTGGGATCACCATGACTTGAAATGCTCTTGACTCTGACCCTCCCAGACTTATTTTCCCTGCTGTTGTAGTGGGAGGGAGATAAGTTCAAAGCAAACCTCCAATAATTAGATTCTACACTTAGGAAATTATAATAAATGTATACCTTTTCCATCTATAGAATGTATTGATTGGTTCATCATCTTATATTCAAGTAAATGTTGTGTATTTTCTTTATTAAGATACATTAGTAATATATATCCCAATTATATTTGACATTTTGTTTATAGTGGGCTTCAGCCCAAAGCAACAGAAAGATCACATAGCACAAAGCATCAGTACAAAATACCTTAACAGGTAAAACACCGTTATCATGCTGTCTTGCTTTCTTAATACATTTGAAAATTGTTTGATGTACATTTGGTAAGTTGTGATACTATTCATTTTATACATGATCACAAGAGGTAATATGAAGTAAACAGGAAAGGGGTTTATACTTTATTGTACTTCCGTATATATTAACAAAACCATGGCTAGTTTAGAATACTACTGTTAGGATCTAAGGCATCTTAGACAAAATTCATGTTTTTAATTATGCATTATAATTGGGAGAAAAGGAAAAAGTCCCCAAAAATCAGACTGACGGATCTGTTCACCACCAAAATTGGATTAAACTGCAATTTTTATATAAAAGTTTAACTAACATATCAGAAGCTGGTAGATTGTTTATTTTTTTATTCAACAAAAGTTGTTTAAGATAGAAGTAGTATGGATGGGACTCTGGATTGGGGAGGAGTGGGTCACAAATTCTTGGTTCTGTTCGTCACTCTGTCATTGACCTAGTTCTGGTCATGCCATTCATCTGTGCCTCAGTTTCCCGATCTGTAAAATGGGCCTGTAGTACTTGTCTCCTTTGTAAGGCAATAGGAACAATCTACAAATATGATATAATTATGTAAGAACTAAGCACTGTTATCATTAACAATGGAACATAACAATAAAATAACAATGGCAAGAGAGAGTTTGAATATAAGGTATCAAGAAAGATATTTTTCTGTCTTGCTGTAAAATTAAGACCCTCAAACACCAGATTTAGTGATTCAGTACTTAATTGTCACAGTCTTTGTATCCTTCCCTCTGTGATATTTGAACCATGTAATATTCTTGGGTCAGATTTTCAACAGAGGTAAATTGATATAACTGCATCAAAATCAATGAAAAGAAGGCAATTTACACAGAACTTGAATGTGGATGCTCAAAAGTTATTTTAGTTGTTGTGGATCTGTAATTATATGACTGTATATTTGTTCCAGTATGTGGTGAAGGACCAGAGCATGTTAAAATGGTTTTTTTCCCCCCAAAACTTTAGAAACAGGGACTATAAGAAGAAGGTCTGATAACCAATTTTATACATTTCGGTGCAATTATTATGGAAGCGGTTACTAAAATTTTCTTTTCTAAAAGCAAATGTAGGTTTCCTTGAATGCTATCATGTAAAAACAAAAATGATAGGAATGTAGAATTGGGATCATAAAAGAGATTATTTTCCTGGTATAGGAATGATTATACAACTGAGTTGGGGCTCAATTCCTTCTAACATAAGAAAACTCTGTCAGGGTGTGGAAAAAATAATAACCAAAATATTTTATATTTCTTGGAGTATGAAATGTACAAACCCTTTGAAATGTTCCAAAAGTGGCTGAAACGATCTGGAAGCATTTCACTTTTTGTTGCATGTGTAAAGGGACAGCAGATCCATAGGTCCTTCAAAATCCCACACTGCTCCACTCTCCCCTGCCTCCTCCAGCCACTGGATCCCAGGGTGCTGCTGGTACTTGGTGTCTTGCTCCAATGCATGGGGAGCTGCTGAGTCCTAGGCGGTGGAAGAGTCCTGGGGTGCTGCTGTATCATGAACATGAGCTAAAACATCCTGAGACCTCCGCATGCCCCTGTGAAGAGGTCCACACCCTGCCTCCTGCCAGACCCTTATTTACTTGTGCCCACTGCCACCACCAAAGCCAGTTTCTCCAGCAGTTAATATAAAGTAAAATGTACCATACTGAGAACCAAATTTGCAAATAGTTGACTTAATCCAATGCAAAATGAACAACATATAAACTGAAGGTGTGGACAGAAGTAACTTAAAATGTTTCCAAGTGCCATCCTCTATCTCTCCCTTCAAGCAAGAGTGGGAGAGGAGCAGGATTAGGGATGGAAGCAAGCAAATTGGAATCCTTGTGGCAGAGAGGACAAAGTGATGTCTGGGCCACCTGCTGCCACTGGTACCAGGCTCTCCAGACCTAATCTTCCCACCCCCATCCGTCAAGCTCTCCCTCTGGCGAGAAACTCAAAGAATAGGGCTGGAGATTTGGAATTACTGTAGTGGGAAATCCCCACTGCCACTGTAGCAGGAAGTCACCTTTGTACATTTCCCTTCTGGACATGGATATAACAGAAGCCCCTTCTTGCCTGCACCCTCTCCATTTTATGCATTTCTTTTCCTTCTAAGTATTGGCAGAGACCTAGCACACTCATTGCATGGGTGTGGCAAGGCTCAGAGCAAGGTGGAAAGCTGAAGTGGCTTTCTGTAGGAGAAACCTAGAAACTACATCTACATGTCAGTTAAGTTCAGTGTCACTAAATAAAACAAAAGAACTAAAATATTCACTGCAAGGACTGTAAGTATACCTTGTGCTAACCTAACTCACTTACTGTCCCCGGTAGCCTTTGATCCTCACTAGCTCACATTGCACTTTTATGTATTTCTTACAGTGCATTTTCATATTTCATCTGTCTCATCTTTACCATGGCATTTCATATTTTATATTTTATACTTTTAAACTTTTAAAGAATGTACTCCCTGTAGAATGAAGTTACACCCTGGACCATTGTTAAAACTTCATTGAAATTGTAATTGTAAAGTGATAAAATCTGTTGAATGAATGCGAGTGAATGATGATCATCAGTAGACAATAGCCTAGCCAAAGGAACTCCATTTTAAGCTAATCAAGCAAAGAACTGATTCCAAGAACAGAGCACTCACCCTATGGACTACTTCTTTAACCCATGACAATACAGCCATTAAGTCAAGGGTGGACCCCCAAAACTTCAGGTACCAGCAGGCAGAGAGACCCCTGTGATTACGAGCTGTCAAGTACTACTCAAGACCCATGTGGGACAGAGACAACCAGATTGGGCAGCCAAAATGATGCTGGGGGATCACACAAGTCTACCAGAAAAGGATAAAAGGCAATGAAGCATGACCCTTAGTGGCGCCCTCTCATCTAGCACCTGACCTACGGTGACAGAAGGACAAGCAGGCGACCCCCCTTCTGGAGAAGACATCGCCTTGAAGCGGATCATCACCAGCAGACTCCAGGGCCTTGGATAAGTAGATATACTGACACCAGTGTTCTCACAATCACTACAGCAGCCACTACACGCTATACTACATGGGTTCGAACGAGTGAGTGCATGTGTATGTGTTAAGGTGACCAGTACCCCTCATAACTCAAAGTTTGCATTTATGTTTTTATTGGTAACTTCACGTACTGTCCAATAAACTAGAATCCCATGACTTGGTCCTTCGTAGCCAACACCACCACAGACCCCTGCACCTTCCCACTGATCCCCCTGCCACTCCCACACTAGACCCTCGCTGACCACGGTGCTTAGGCACTTTTCTTCCTGGCAAGAGCCATCTTCCAGCCCCTGCAGTGCTCCTTGGTTAGAAAGCAGTGGCTGCACACAGCCATGGCAATTTTGAAGTAAAGCATGACAGGGGCTGTATGTTTGCCCCCTAGCTGAAACCATTACCTTCGGAAATGTTTCCCATTCCCATTACACTTGGAAATGTTTCAAAAGTTACTTCTGTCCACATCTTCAGTTTATATGTTGTTTGTATTTCATTGGACTCAGTCAATTTTTTTATACACAGGTCTCTAATGAAATTGACTTTAGCAGATTTTGGATGAGACCCTGTATTTGAAAGTACTGGCTCTGGACAATCCCCTGCAGGTTTGCTTTGATCACTAGCTTCTATAATGCTGTTGCTTCCAAGGGGCTGTAAGCTCCTACGGTAACAGAGTTTGAGTTGGCAGATAAAGTGAGTTTAAGCAGATTAGTTTTATTCAGTGTTTCTGTCCAGAATTGAGAAACAAAGCATATATGGCTTATCACTATTCCATGCCTCTCTAATTCTTCCCAGCCATATACATGGCCTCCTTTGTTTGTTTTAGCAAATTTCCCCTGCTGTGCAGATGCAGCCCACCTTCAGTCAACCGGTGTCATGCAGGGGTGGATCCAGAGAGTGTGCAGTGGCCCTCTTTTAGACCCTGTTGCAGGAGCAGCAGCTAGCCACTTATTTTTAAGTCCCTGAACCAAGTAAGAATGTTGCCTCACCCTCTGGGCACTCCTTCCTCTCCCTTCCCCTCCACTCTCCTTGGCCTTCCCATCTCAGCTACTGCTCCTGCAGGTCTGGTCTGCCTATCCCAGTGTGGGGAGGGGAGGGGGAGCTGGGAGTGAAGAAGCCCCCATGCCTGCAGCACCAGTTGTTGCTCCCTCAACCCCCTTCGCAAAACCTTGGATCTGCCTATGATCTCACATAACATCCTTTCAGGAAGCTTTCATGATTTAACCCTTCCCAACCTCTTCAGTAAGGCTAACATACAAACATCACAAACTTGCATAAAGAAATAAAATGTTTCACCCAGTTCCTTATTTCTATAAATCACTCACTCTCAGGAACACTTGAAGGACCATGTCGTTGGAGAAGAGCAGTAAGTTGTAGCCTTCTATTTTTATGATATTATGTGAAGCCCTCCAGCTTCCCCTGGGCTTTCAACTATACTCAAATATTTTAAGGGTTTTCTTAGCAGAAGCTTCTCCCAGATTTCTGTCTAGTAAAACTTGCTACCTTATTAGCAGGGATCCTGGTTTTCCCTGATAAAAAAATTGCAAATTTTCTGATTAAACCCCCCAAAATCTGTGATGGAAATGAAAGGCCCCCCACAGCTCCCCCACCTGCCGTACTGGTTCCCCTCCTCCCCCAATCCCACCCAGCTCTGCTGGTGCCCCTGCATTCCTCCACACCAGACCTGCTACAGTGGGGCCCCAGTTGCTATGGCTATGGGGCCAGGGACCAGCTAGGGCTACAGAGCCTGGCTCCTCCCCCTCGCTGCCTGCCTGATGCGGGCTCAGGTGGTGGGGACTGGCTTCCCCTGCTGCATTCACTCCTGGGATACGGGGGGCACCTGTGCCCCCAGATCTGTGTGTGGGCAGAGCATGGACTCAGGCTCCCACTCTGCTGCTCTCCCCCTGGGCCTCTGCAGCCCAGCGGGTGTAGCCCAGCGCAGGAGGGCACAGCTTGGCAGCTCAGGAAAGCTGCTTGCAGCTGTGAGCTTCATGCTGCCCTGGTGATGCGTCCCCTGTGAGTGCAGCAACAGTGGGGGCAGCAGCATGAGCAGGGGACACATCTCCTGGGCAGCACAGAGCTCACAGTAGCAAGCAGCTTTCCTGCACAGTCCCGCTGTGCCCTGAAGCATTGAGTCATACCCACCTAGCTGTGGAGACCTGAGGGAGGGCAACGGGGCAGGAGCCCAAGCCTGCAGTGGACAGACTGCACTCGCCCCCACCCCACGCACAGATCTGGGGGTCACAGGTCCCCCCTCCTCTCTTGGGAATGTATGCAGTGGCGGGGAGCTGGCCCCACTCCCAACCCTCTGGGTGAGCTGCCCACAGCCCAGTCCCACTCCCTGCCTGGGCCCTGTGGCTGCACATTGCAACCCCAGGGCTCAAGACCCATGCACCACCTGGCTGAACACTCCCAGCCCTGCCCAACTCACTCCCTATCGGGGCCTCAATCCCCCACCACTTACCTGCAGGAACTGCTCTCCAGGCTGCCTGGTGGCCATGTGCATATACATGCACATGGTGCTCCCTGCCTGACTGCCCTCTCCTGCTCCCTCCTAGTCCCTTGCAGGCTGGAACTCTGCCAGCCTACAGAGAGCTCTTTGCAAAAATGTAAAATCGATGGGTTTCTCCACTAAAATAAGTAATCTGCATTTTGCTCTGGTAAGGGGGGAAATCACATTTCACTCCCTTTTTCCACGGGAAATGGAAAACCTCCATTCCTGCTTATTAGTCTAAATAGGGACTTGTATGTAGGGGACTTGCATAGTAAAGGTAGCAAAATCAGGCCCTTATTAATTATGAAGCTTTTTTTCTCTTGAAATGCAGTTCAACAATATCTTTTTAATTGGATAACCTAAGATTACACAAGCTGATATTAATAAAGTAATCAGAATTGTATACCTTTGAAAAGATAATACAAGATTATAACTCTGTTCCTACAGGGTGTTTAGAAGGTTTTCTTTTCATTGCTGTACAATTATATAACTAACGATGTCTCCTAACATCTCTACCAATCTTCTTTAGTTTGGGGGTGAGGGGAGAGGATAATTTTTGTATGTATTTTTTGTATGGGATTAAAGTTTTTTTGTGGCTGATTTCAGTGACTCTTCTGGTAGAGATATTAATTAATTAATATTAATTTTCATCCTTTTCTAAGATCCAAGCATCTTGTTTCTCTTAAAATGTTACTCATTATACAGCCTGCTTTTTAGAGTACCTCAGGCATGAGTCAACTCTTTTAACCATAAAATAATGCATTATACATTTTAGGTAAAGTTGAATAGTAACTGGGCTTTAAAACATGAATTCATGTTAGAAAGAAGCTTGTTGCCATTGTAGATTTTACTTTTTAATTCAGTTTGGTTTAAAATAGATTCCCTGTAGGAACAGAACAATAAAAACAAAAAAATACTCAGTTACAAGTGTTTTAAAGCTTCAGTTTGGTTCTATAGTGCCTGTAGTGTTTAATAGTATTGAGATCTGTGACTTCCTGCCTAGACATTAAATGATGCCTTCAGTAAGGCATCTCTGCTCTTTATGTAGTTTTCCATCTAGAAGCTGTTCAGTCTAGACACATCTCCATACAGAAACGGGGCAAAATCATGGTTTTGGTGACATCCACATCACAACTTCCATTGACTTCAGTGAGGCCATGATTTTCTCTAGATTTTCTATTGAATTTTGTTTTCCTTTGCAGCTTGTATTGTAGGCTCCTTGAATTGAGAGATATATATAGGTGTTGGAATAGTTCCTTTGTGGTACTTTAAATGACTCAAAGATTACAATCAGTTTCTTTCACTTAAATATGTAAAAAGTCAAAACTGTAAATGATTCTTTGAATATGATAAGATAATTCTACTTCATGTCTGCAGATTGTAGGAGGTGTAATGGCTAGTGAGATCCCAGTGTCAGTTCAGCTGCATTTACAATAGTTGTCTTGGAATGGCTGCCAAAATTGACATATGGTAGGACAGAGGAATCATTGCAAAATATTAAAGCTTCTCGAAAAGGAAATCCATTGAGTGTTTTAAACCTATACAAGTTTTGTAAGGTTGCAAATCTGTACTTCCTCTAAATATTATACTCATTTTATTTCTCCAAGGCAGGGGCTAGGAAGCTTTTCAAACCATGGGCCAGAACAAACTGGTTCTAGTCCAGTACAGATCCAAGTGGTTTCAGTGCTACGTCAGTTGCAGGTGGGGGACAGGGGAGCACAGTGTTTTTCCTGTGCCCATATTGGGGTGAGACATCTTGGAGCTATGCCTGTACTTCCTAGCCTGCTGCTCCTTAGCAGTGGCATGAATTCAGCTTTTGGCTGGGGTAGAGGTGTGTAGGACCTGGTATCTGCAGTGTTGCTGCTTTTGTCTGCTCCCAGTCTTCCTCTCTCCAGCCTTGACACAGGCACAGCTGGAAGCCCAAGTGCAGCTCTCTACTAGCTGAGAGCTGCTCCCATGATGCAGCTGGAAAGTGGGGGTTGGAGGGAAGCAGCTGCAGTGCTGACATAGTTTGCAGCTGCCTGGCCCTGGGACAGCTCCCACATGGTTGGACGCTGCACTCATATTGCAGCTGGAGAACAGGATTTCATGCCAGGCCATGGACAGCCAGGTCAGGAGAAGCAGCCAAGGTCCAAGGGGAGTCGACCATGTCAGAGTGTAGGGAAGCCAGAAGCCCAAAGATCCATCCAGGGAATGAAATCAGAGATCCAGAGGGTCAGGCAGAGCATGGGGTAAGAAAACTAGCTGGGTCAGATAGCAAGGAAATCAAATTACCTGGCCCACATGGGATAAGAGCCAGGAAGGTGGGGAGAAGCAGCAGTGGCACAGGCACAGCTAGCTACTAGGCTCTGGCATAGCTCCTTGCTGCCTGGCCCAGGTATGGGGAAGGACCCCCAGGTTTGAAGGCTGGATCCAGTGGCTCTGTGGGCTGTACCATTGCCCACCTCTGCTTTAAGGTTTATAAAATAAAATCAAGCTACTTTGTCATTACAGTGAGTATCTGATTATTCCTAATAATGAACTAGATTTGGACCTGCATATCTTAATACATTTTAACTACTTATTTTATTTCCAGTTAAGCAAGATAGATATTAAATTTAACCTGCCAAGCCCAATGGATATTATTACAGTAAAGTTTTTTGTCCCTCTCCACCTCAAATATATATGAATATATATGAATCTATATTTGCTCTTCAGGGGTAGCCTATATTAGTTTGAAAATCCTCTCTTTCTTCTTCACAAGCTCTTTAGAGAATGTTAAATTTGAAATTTTAATTGTATGGAAGTAAAGAAATTCAAAATTAACTTTCTGAAAATAGCCTGAGTTTTCATTCCTTTTGTGTGTGCCATACTGAAGTCTAATAAGATCATACACCATGTAAGTCATGTGACATACTGCACTATCTTACAAATAATAAATGTTCTGTGCCAGAAACAAGTCCATTCTGCTATTTGTGGCTGGGCCAGAGACAGTTTTAAAAAAATCAGTTGCTGGGTCATTAGCGAAACACTTCCCCACGTATTATCCTGTGCAATATTCTGCTACTGCTGAGAGCATCCAGACAATTCTAGTACTATCTTCTCTCACCAGAAATGTATTATTTTATTTTGACATAGGATATATTGGCATTGATAAAAACTTAAAAGCGCGAATAAAACAAAAACATTTGTTTCTTTAGAATCCTTCATTTTTGGCTTGAGAGGATAGACGCTTCTCAAATGCTTCATGATTTGCAAAGAATGCCAGGTATTATTCATTCATGCTGCTTATTTAGAAAATAACATTAGCAGTGGGTTCTGGGTATAAGTTAGGGTATACACAGATATAGCAATTCTATTGATGTTGAAGGATAGTAATACAAGCAGTTGCTATGCCACTGTTACATCTGCATTATTCAGTAGTGATACAAGTGTAGCAAAACCACTCAAACTTTAACCCCACTCCATTCTGGTCAAAGTTACAGTGATTTAGGTACTTTGTATCAATACAAGAACATGTAGACTTTACAGTTACAGGGTAACAGCTGCATGCACCCTCCCCAGCAGCAGCTCCTCTTCTACTTCTAAAGTGAATAAAATGTACATTTGTCTGTATCCTTGGTTGAGATTGCTGCATTCTAATATTCTTTATTATTTTTGTAATGAGAAAACACAAACTGCTGCAAAGAGATGAGAGCCTAGTATATGATGAGTTCAATAATTTTGATTGCCCCAAATTGGTTCAGATGTCCTTTTTTCTTAGATGTGGTGGAAATAATGGGAACATTATCATGATCATTCCTGTTCAGGCAATGGCCTCTGGTACACCTGGACTTATTACTCTGTGAAGGGAACAATGAATATTATTTAAAAAAATAAGAACCATGTGGGTAGAAAGCCTATATAATGTGACAGACAAAGAGCACAAAAGATACTTTGTAATCTCACAGTGATATTAAGCTAATTTAGTCCATTTACTGATTTGGTAAAGTTGCATTTAGCTGAAGTCTGCAATAATCTGTAAAGAGTTACTTGGAGATTTCTTGATGCTAGTATATTTACAGCAGCTGATTATTTTTGGAAACAGCTGATTTTGTGTTTTAGGAGGCGGTTGTTTTAATTTTTTTTAGTTTGCCACTAATATACTAGTTTCAAGTACCATAGAGAAAACGTTGTTCGCATTAGCTGTCTCTATTTTCCCTAAGTATTTGTGCTGCTTGAATTTTCTGTTGTAAATAGTGAAAATAGAAAGAACAAATTATTTAAAAGATCGCCTCTGCTAAATCTCTTAATTTGAATATCATTCTCCCTCAAGCTCCCTCCCCCCCCATTAAAATTACACAGTCATAGGGGTACAGAAAAAACAGATAAAAGTAGTTGGTGATATGGATCAAAGCTGTATGGAATACAAATGTAATACACATTGAACATCAAAAGAAAAACATTTTAGAAGTGAACAATCCAAATAAAGCAGATGACATTCAATAAAGAGGGGGAAAGTTCATCTGATGTTGTCATTACTACATTTAAAAATGTGCTTACAGGAAAAATAATATGACATACACCAGAATAAAAAATGAAGACTATATAAACTATAAGGAGATTCTTACTGAAATAACTCTTAGGCCACTGCTGCACCAGAGCTCATTTTGGTTCCTTCTCTTCTTCTGTCTTGATAATAAGTACAGCCATAAAGGGGATCTCTATATTTTTAGCAAGGTTACCATTTCCCCAGTTACAAGGAGTGAAAGAGTATCATCCATAATAAAATGCTTCACTGAGACATTATGGAAAGGAAGTCATCTTGAATTCTCTTCATTCCCTTTCCTGATCCCAAATTAGTGGATTCCACTCTTAATGCATAGAGTCTGTGCACATAAAGATGAAGCACAATCTTTCTGCATCCTTCCAATTTCAGTTAAATGCAATTTATGTGATCTCTCTTTGTCACGTAATGAAGGAATTAAACTCTAGGGCAGATTTTCCAATCGCCTAAAGCTACTTATGCTGTGGAAACTAGCCAGAGTCCCAGCAAAATTTCTTTTGTATGAGAGGATCTTTGCTGGCATAGAGCTGGCAGAGGCAATTTCCCTAGACTAACTAATCTTAGTGAAGGGATGAATTGGAGAGGGAGAGCTGAATGTACAGAGTATGAAATGGAGTACCAGAGGTAAACTAACAATACCAGAAGGGAATGTTAGAACCAAACTCTTAATGCTAAAAATGTATGTAGGAATTAAGGGGTCCAAAATCAGGGAGCAATAGCATAGGAGGCAGTGGAGAGAAAGTGAGAATCAGAGCACAAGGTCTGGAGAAAAGAAGTGTTCTTTCTTCTAATACCTTCTACTTAAAATTTCATTGTGTTTGGGCCATGTGGGGAATCACTTTGGTGATGGTTATTCTTGCAAGTACAGGGCAGATATTCAAATGACCTTTGGGATTGTCAACACAGGAAAGCTGCACCAAATTTAAACAGCTATATCAAAATAAAACCCTCTGTGAATACAGTTATTCCAGTATAAGAGTGCCCATTTGGGTTACTTTATGTCATTTTATGATGTTTAATTCATCTCAGTAAAAAAACAGTTGTATTCTAGAACAGAGTTATACCTATGTAGCTACATCAGGTTACCCCTGTATATTGACATTATACAATTATAATGGTTTACAATTTTCTGCAGTGAACACAGCCTTGAGTGAATAAGTTTGTCATTCTTAAACACTATGAGGATATATGGTTGACTGTATTAACTAACCCATTGTAAATGTGCTTTACCCTGCGCAGACTGGATACCAACACATTTTAAATACATTTATAAAATTATAACAGCATAGATGTTAGAATAATAAAAAAATAGGGCTGGAAGGAACCTGCAGAGGTCATCTAATCCAGTAGCTGGCAACATTCAACAAGCCCTAGGCTGAAACAACTCTGGCTTTTGTTTGATGTTGGGCATGTGGCTTTGGTGGCACATCAGTAGTGGGAGGCTTTGCCTGCAGTTGCACTGGGGCCAGGCAACTGGAAGCTGCACTTGTGTCACAGCCGCTTCCCCTAGCCCCCTTTTCCCTGGCTGTGGCATAGGCACAGCTTCCAGCCGGTGGGAAGCTGCACTGGGGCCAGGCAGCTGAAAGCTGTGTTTTCTCCTTGTTACCACCGCTTCCCCCTGCTCCTTCCCAGTTGTTGTGCAGCTCTCCACCAGCTAGAAGGTTGTGCCTATGCCACAGGCAGGGAGTGAAGAGCTGGGGTAAGCAGCTGTGGCACAGGTGTTGGCACAGCTTCCAGTTACTTGGTCCTTGCACAGGAACAGACAGAGACATAGGCAGAGTCAAAGCCCTCCAGCTCTGTAAGCCTTACGTTGTTGGCCCCTGATCTAATCCAATCCCCTGCTCAAAGCAGGGTCTTTCCTATTAAACTATCCCAGATAAATCCTTGTCTTTTACCCACACTTAAAAAATGACAGCGATTCCCCTGCCTCTTTGGTAATTCACTCCAGTGCTTAACCCTCCTCAATTCTTCCTAATTTCTAATCTGAATCTCCCGTTACAATTTAAAGCCATTTCTTCTTGTCCTGTCCCCTCTGGACACAGAGAATAATTGATCAGCAGACTCTTTATAACTCCCTGTTTTATATTTGAAGACTGCTATCAAATTCCCCTCACTCTTCACTTCTCCAGACTGAATAACCCCTATTCTTCCGATTTTCACTCATATCCCATTTGCTAGGCCTCTAATAATTTTTGTTGCTGTCCTCTGAATTCATTCCAATGTAGAAAAAGCCTAAGAGTTTTTCTTCCAGTTTGAATTCAAGCAGGTGTAATCTCATACTTACCTTCTGAATGCAGCTTGATGGCTTACCTGAACCAAGCTGGTGACTTCTATTCATATCCGAACTGTTAGGTGTTTACTTCCCACTTGTTTCCCAGTTTCTGCATATTTATAGGAAAAATGAAAGACTTAATAGGCCCAAAGACATACTCACTCTAAAGCTGTACTAAAAATATCAATAAAAAACCACCCTTTTTAAATTAGTTTCCTTTTCAACCTAGCATAGACTTGGCTACAGCTGTTTTCAGTAGCCAGTAGCAGATATATGACACCTCATCTTGGACTGTTGAATATGATTGATTTATTCTATTTTATACCATTGCAAACATCAGGTTCTGATTGTTAATAGTTTTAAACTTTCAGATGCCATCTTGTATTTCTCTTAGAACAAATATGCTCAACCACTCTGAGCAAAATTTTGCAACAGGATTATAAATCCCTGAAAGTAGCATCTTATTTTCAGTGTTGCAAACCCTTTAAAAATAGCAGTGTTACAAGAAGCTTCTATATTAAATTGTGCTAGAAAATACTAACTTGGTAATATTTATTTTTATTAATATATCCTGTAGTCTTTTTTCCTGTAGTAATTTGTCTCTTTAAATACCCTTTCTTTTTAAAAAGTACAGTTTATATGCGAAGTTGAATGTGCATCTTGATTGTACATCTGAACATCCTCCAAGGTTCAAAATCTGAAATAAATTGGCCATGGACAACCCTGATGTAATTAAATCTAATTTCATAAGACATGGACTTTAGATGGCACTGAACCACTTTATACTGCCATGATTATTACAATAACAAGGTATAATTTGGTGTCACTTTAAATTTAAGCCATGTTGTCTAACAATGCTAAAAGAAACCCTCTAGTGATTAAAACTATTCAGGAACAGCTGTTGCTATACCTGTGTGGGGAAAATGAAACTGCCAGCAAGAATAGGTTTGGATATTTTAATAATTTATTTTTTTGGTTCTTTGATTTGTTAGAACAAGGCGTGCAAAACCTTAATTCAGTTTCAGAACTTATACAAAGTACTGCGAGATATAACTTCATGGACTAAAATGTTTAGGGACATCCATTGTAACTATTATAAGCAATGAAAATACTCCCCAAGAGTAGTGTAGATGTCCCTCCCTGTCCTTCATGACACTTCTGAGTGTGCCACTCCTAAGTTAGTTCCTCTTCTGGCTGCTCCTCATCCAAACACAAACTTCCTATCTTTATTTCCAAAGCCCATAGTGCTTTAGCCCCATCAGATCTATCTATCCTAAGACCAGTTCCCTCATTTTATTTATTTTTGCCAGCTGTGTTGTCCGGTACCACTTAATTAGTTCTTTTGATCGTGTGGGAAAAGTTCAGTTTTAAAGTCTGAAGCTATCATGTTATATTCTTTCAATAGTCCTTCAAAACTTACCTGTTCCTTAAGGCATATAGTAATAGCCTGATAATGCCAAAGCAGGTGACAAGTTGTGGTTACTGCTCTTCATTAAGAATAATTTGCAACCTAATATTATTGTTATCTCAGGACTCCCATCCTATTTAGCAATCCAGTTTATCCCCCAGTTATGTCTTGTCTTTTAGACTGTAAATTCATTTTTAAGTTTGTATGTAGTCCAACCTGGTTACAGTTTCCAGCTGTTACCATACCATATTTAATAATAATATGTGGGCTTTGCACACCAAACTTATGAGAGTTCTTAGAAATGTCATATTCCTCATGTACAAAGATATTTAAATATACAAGATAGGAGTTGCCATAGCAATAGGATATCCATCTGCCAGGTGATCAGGCTGTGAGAGCTTCAAAAACTGCTGACATGTTTCTAGCATCTTCCAGTAACTTTGAAGCAAAAGAATAAAATACACTGCGCTGATTGTAGCCAGAGTCATCGAAGCCATGTCTAGTTTAAAGGGCTTGAAAAAGTTACCCGACATCTAATAGCTAGAGGCCTATATGAAAGCCCAAGGTCCTGCTATACATAGGAAACACTAAATTGAGAAACTCAGGGACTATTCTTCTTCCTCTTCTCTACACAACTTCTTCATAGGAATTAGGGAGAAGATTTGTATTCTGGTTAGGATGCTGACCTGACACCTCTTCTTAGACTCCTTCTTTCACAAAGTCTGGGCCATGTCCAATCAAGAATTCAGATGCATTTTTGCACCTGGCCTCTTGATGGATTTCAAACCCGTAGTAAGGTACCTAGACTCTCTGTACACTGCATGGGAGAAATTGTGCAGTTTAGAATTGGATCCAAGACAACCAGCACACCCTGAGCTGGCAGCTGCTTATACCAAACATATTCAGCAAGCAGCAAACTGAGAAATTCCAAGTCTTATATCCTGACCCCAGACATCTCATGGCTGCTGGGACACATCTCTGTCTCCACAACCCTGAACTCTCTGAAAGACCTGAGAAAGGGTATTTTAAAATGAAACAAAAGATGGACCCCCTGATACAGTATTCTACTTGACCAAAAATTCAGAGACCCAAGTTCAATTCCTTCTTGAGTGTCAGCAGAGAAGCATTTCCCACCTTCTAGGAAAATGCCCTAACGAGCAGGTTAGATGCACTCTACCAGACCTCCTACTGAAGCTGTGCTTCTGTTTAGACAAGAGGATGAAATACTCTGTAGCCCAGTGATCAGAGACTTCACCTGGGAGGTGGTCTTGGTTCTGGCCTCGAATTCAGGTACTTATATAAAGGGAATATTACTGGACCACCAGTAGCTACTGCCTGTAAACTAACATGGTGGCTATAACTACAATTAGGAGGGAGCCAAATCCTGTTTAGATGTATTAAGTATGCTTTGATAGCCTCTTCCAGATTGAACCCCGCAGGGGATTTAGGCAAAAGATTTCTTGTTTCTGGACCTTAGTTGGGCTTAGGTCTGACCTGCACACCAATCTATTCAGTCCTGCCAAAAATAAAGCACTTCTATGTATGCACAGAAGTAAAACTTTTAGGTGCTGAGGGAAATCACAGCATTTAAAGCATTTAGACATATCCAGGGTTAGTCAGCAGCTCAGTGAAGTGCAGCGTACAATGTAGGTCCCTATTTTTTAAGTCTGGTTTTAGCCCTTGGACCTGGCCCTCTGTCTTTTCAGTGTTTGAAATGTGACATCTCTCCTACTGCCACTTCTGACTTATATAAGAGACATTATATGTGTTCTCCGCCACCCTGCATGCTGGCTATTAAAAAGGTGTCTATTTTTTCAAATGTAACCTTTACCCCAGCCTGTTCTGAAGAGGCATCTCCACTAGTTGAGTTGTTCACAGTGAGTAGCTCGAGTATTTTTCTTTGTTGTTGCTCAGTAAACCCAGTAACATCAGTTAACATGGAGGTGACTTTTGTTGGTTTTAGTGCTGCCAACACTGTTATGAGAAGAAAACTGATAAGAATCTGGTCAGTTTTCATCTTACTTCAGAAGGCAATAGAGCTGTAGGTCTGTCCTTTTGTCTAAATAGCACTATATGGACTTTGCATTTGGAAATTTGTAGTCATAAAAAGCTAAAATCTTAGGGCCTGATTATTGCTTCTATGGATGTTGTTACATGTTCTCCCTAGGTCAGGGGTAGGCAAAATGCAGCCTGTGGGCCAGATGTGGTCCACCAGGCCATTTTATCCAGCCCATGGGGCCCCTAAAAAATTTAGAAAATTAATAGTTATCTGCCCCTGGCTGCCTGTCATGCGACCCTTGATGGCTTGCCAGAACTCAGTAAGTGGCCTTGGCCTGAAATAATTGCTCACCCCTGCCTTAGGCCGTACTCAATTTGAAACATGTTAGGTTGTATGCAAATTAGGATGTGCTGTGAGCAGTCACATGTTAGGGGATAGTACCATCTCTGACCTGTACAGCTTCCAAGTGCTGCTAGAGGGCTAGCGAGCAGGGACGTGGCTAGGAGCTAGGAGAACTGGGCTCTGTCTCTGTGTTGAGGAGCAGGTGGTTGCACTTGCAGCAGTGGGAGCATGGAGCTGGGAGGCAGAGAGACCTGATGATGTTGGCCTGTGGCTTCCCTCTGCATTTCCATCTGGGGTGGGCTGTGCTGCAAGGAGGCCTTTACTAGCTCCTGCCAAACTAATCTCAGCCCAGGGTTTAGTGTAGTGGGAACATGGAGCCACAGGGAGCCAGGAAAGCATGCTGCCCTATAGCTCTGTGCTGCTCCCATGCTAAACCCTGATGGCTTTGCTACCAGCATGGAGCTGCTGGAGCATGGCGCTGCAGGGAATCCCTTCTCTGCTTGGGGGAAATGAACCAGGCAGTGTGGGAAAATGTCAGTTACCCTCAAGTAACAATGGTTAATTGAACTTTTCTGTGGCCTTTGCCCAGCTCCAAGTAAAAGGTGCAACCCTCTCTGGAGGTGGGCTGGAATTGGGTTGTAGGGCTGGGATCAGATTGGTGGAGGCAGCTCCCGGCAGCACAGAGCTCTCCCCACATTGCCAGCCTCAGGACAGGAACACTGGGGCTGGAGGAGGGAAGCCACAGATCCCATACCTCTCCACCTCCATGTTCCCACCACTGCAGTTGCCATCCTGGCACTGGTGGGACCATGTGTGCTCTCACGCAGTACCACCATCTGAGGGTGGTAGATTTCAGGAAGGTGGAAAAATTGTCCACATAGCAGAAATGGGTGGTGTCAAAGCAGTGCATCCTAGGATGCTGGAGAACTGCAAATTTTGCATTTTATCTCTGTGATGCAGACTGAAGTTACCCTAACATGAACTGGATAGCAATGGCACAGATTTAACTCTCACCTGATGTGGTGGTATGAACTTGAGACACTGAGAGGACACGTGAGGACAGCATGAGTTTTCCTGATTTAATGCATGAACACTTGCATTTTATGTGCCTTTAGTATGGTCTAAGTGTAACATGTAACTTCCCTCAAATACCTCTAAAGCCCTACTTTTACCATTACTAGTCTAAAAAGTATGTTTCTTGTCTCTGTAATGTAATACTCTTCCACCTAAAAAGATGCATAGGTGTCTCATTCTCATAAATGGCAGTTTAATTTATTTAAGGTAGAGCCTGATTCTGTAGGCCAGTGAGATGCTCTCCTGATAGATAGGAAGGGACTTCTGGGTTCTGGCATCTGCTGCCTTCTCCCAATGCTATTTGTGGGATGGGATCATAGCAAAGCTTAGGTAGATACGGAGACTGAATTCTTTCTGAACATAAGCAGTATCCCAAATCTAGTTGCTTAAGTATTTTTTCAGGCCAAAATGGATATACGAAAGGAATATAGGCATCTTAGCAATCTCATGGTTCCTGAACTGATTGAAATAAGGTGACGTTTGAGACTCAGATGTTTAAATGATAGCAGGTACTTAGACATCTTAGAGGAGGGACGGAGTCTGGGGTTCAGGTTTTTTGTTTGTTTTTTTTTAAAGTTAGTTTGTATTCTGCAAAATCGTTGGCATCTGTCCTCTGTTACTCACTATTGGAAAGATGATGGAAAGATTTTTCATGCCTGCAGGATATTTTAATTACAGAGTTGACCATATTATTTTGGCCTGGGGCCAAAAAGTGGGGACAGTGCCAAAACAGGGCTAGAGACAAAAGTTGGAGGTTGGAAAAGAGGGAGATAAGTGAAATATAAACCATTTAATAAATGGTAGGTAAGTAGGAGGGGAATTTAAATGGGAGAGTTAAAGTTAGGGTTAGGATTATATCTACCCATGATGGTATGGGTAGATGGTATCTAATTTTATTTTATATTACTTTTTCCACAGAGAATTCTCTCACCTTACTTTCTCCTTTCTTCATTGTTTTTATTGAATAAGTGGCAAGGCAGCATGGGATAAGTCATTTTTTCAGTATTAACTCTCTTTGCGGCGTGATATAAACTAGCAGCACCCATCGGATAAACGGTCAGAATGAAAACATTCTTCATTCTCCGTTCAATGCTGGCATTTAGTAGACACAATTTTGTATTTTACAAAAGCATAATTTGGCCAGGTCTGTTATATACATGTAACATGTTCAGTGCTAATGCTCAAGTCTCAAATCACTATACTTGGCACTATCTGCTAATGGATTTAAAAATTAAATATGGGATTTTAATTAAGAGAATAGATTTCACCAGTGACTAATGACTTTGGGTGCTTCAGATTTTGGCTTCCCATCATGAGGAACCTTAAAGTAGCCTCATGGGATGTGTACTCAGTTCTATCCAAAGATCAGTCCTATTAGGACATTTCAAGATGGAAACCTAAGAATTGAGGAACTAAAAAACATTAATCACTGGTTAAAAATCCAGTTCTATACTTCATATATGACATGGTTTTAGATAAAATTATCCCAAGATTCTCCAGAACTATAACTCTTAACAGTTCTTTAGCCCCCCCCTTTTACTTTAAAAAAAAAAACTAACATAATTCATGGTTGCAGGAAAACCCTATGGGAAAGAGGTTTGCCTTGCTCCACAAAACTAAGAACTTTAAGATGCTTCTTATACATGTTAAATAAATGAGCTAGATTAAATGGGATCTGATGATATTTCTTACTGCTTCTGCCTGTATGTAGTATAGGGCCTTTTCAATTATGCATATCTGTGGTAGCACTTGCAATGCCTCCTTTCTTTTTTTTTTAAAATGCATGTATTCAGGGAGGGAGACTCTCCTATACAGGCCTTTTAAAAATATTCCATTAGTAGTTTATTGCAATGATTATTTTATTCCTGTTAATTTTTTCTGGTTTTAAAATAGTGATTTTAAATTGGCAGAACTATGTGATCAGAATGATAGTGCTTTTCTAATACACATCACTTGAGCACATTAATAGTATAATCAGGAATATGTTTTTCTTAATATTATTATAATATCATGAATTAACATAGAACTAATTTGAAACTGTTGCATGGATTACAAAGAGATCTGTAAGGAAAAATATATTATTCATATTCCTCACCTGCTACAATGCCATAAAAGACTTGAGATTTTCAGAGACTTGATATTGGATTCAGAAAAGTGAGGGGAAAGGTTGTGGTACTCTTCAGAGTTCCACCCATAAAACAAGTTGCATCCATATGGCTCATCAGAATTATGTGCCACTCAGGATAGATTGTGCACATGATCAGAATATGATTTTATATGTTCTTTGATTCTACTGGAGGCCCTTGAACTCAGCTCTTTGCTTGGAGGGGAGAAGGGGTGGCAATGTCTTCTAAATGTCATCTATGAAGATCACAAAATTAGACATCACTCAAGTAAATTGTGCAGATGTCCTTCCTCTTTTACATGAGAAATGAAATAACTAACAATTTTGACTAAATAGTGACCCTTAAACTATCCATATGGATACATTGTTAACAACATATATTATTGCTCATACCTTTAAGACCTGTTGTTTTTCTGACACCTCAGACATTTTGGATTAGTTATACTTCATTTATGTTTTTGAGGTTTTCTTCACAGCCTAGCAGCTAGTAATCTGATGAAGTCAGCTCTTGCTCACAAAAGCTTATGCATCTCTGTTTCAGTTAGTCTGCAGAGTAATTATCTACCCTGCCTGCTGCCTTACATTATTTTCCCTTGTATAATTTTACTTTATGAAATTGATTCTAAAAAACAAGATAGGAGTTATGGAAAGGGTGCTATGCTGCATGAGTGTGAAGACTGTTGTTCCTGAGCTCTAACTTAATTACTGAAAAAACCCAATGCCCAAGATTCTTCCTGTATGGGACCTCCATTGATACAATAAAAGGTGTTTCATCATGGATATGCTATAAAATTCAAGGAGTTCTTTTAACTTTTGTTATATTTTTCAGGCTCTTTTTATGATTGATATTTCTAAAGAGCTGATAGAAGGTAAGACAGGGTGGCACCCTATAGACTAACTTGTTTAAAGAGGTATAAGCTTTCATAGGAAATACTGTAACCTACTTCAGCAGATGCTAACTACTCTAAACCAACTATTCTTTAAAGGTGCCATCCTACTCTACCTTCTGTCAAATTTCAGACTAACCCTGCTAACCACCAATTTTTTAAAGAGCTGATATATTCATGTGTGTTTATAAAGGCCCACTATTTTCACAAAATAGTAAATGGATCTGGATTCTGTTTCTTTTTTGCTGGTTCCAGTGTACATCTTGCCTAAGAAGAAGTCATCCTACAAAACTTGCTCAGGCATATAACATCATGCATATGAGTGCTTCTGTTGTAACTAGCCAGCATGTATGTAGGCAGTGTATGTGGCACTGGGATTTTGATGACTAGGCTAACTTTATTTAGTTTTGTTTTTATAGCTGTTGTATATGTCAGTTGTATGTTTTCTACAGAATTCTTTTAATAAGTGTTTAGTAAGAGAACTATAGCTTAAACTGAGCACTTGAACCAGGAATTAAGAGAAAAATGTTCAGCTTCCAACTCTGTGATTAGTTTGCTGGATTAGTTTCCCTGTCTGTAAAATGACACCGGCCTTCTTTGTAAAGTATTTTAAGCCTACAAATGAAAAATGGTGTATAAGAAATGAGTGTTTTCACCATTATTTTTTTTTTATTATTATTACAGGCCACTCTTCTTTACACATTATAATAAAAATGTAACTCTTCTTGTTCGCTAAGTTCTATGGCTGAAATAATGTTACCAGCATGATAGTGGCATTACATTAAAATAGGGACCAGTTGTCTAGGCTAACCTTTACATCATACGGACTGGAGGTAAACATTTTTAAAGTAGCAGTCTTGTGAATGTTTCTCCTAGGCTTGCAGGAATACTCTGCTTATTGCTAAAGTGATGCCATTTGTGAAAAATGATTTTTAGATCATCTAATATTTTTTTTCAAAATTAAAATGTGATAGCATTGTGCATTTTCATGAAGCTTTAGCTAATAAAAACTATTACACCTAATACAGATGACATGCACCACTTGGGGAACATTAGCCCAACTGAGTTAGTTCAATATTAAACATAGGCATCCCAACACAGAGCTCATGGGCTGGATCTGTCCCACAAAGCCCCATAATTCAGCCCTTGGTATAGCCTTTTTTAATGTGTGGGATCATCCCCATGCATAGTGCCTAGGATATGCACTGCCCACAACACACACTTGGGCCGGTCCCAGACTTCACTTCCTGTGGCATTCACTTGGGCCAATCCCAGGCTGCACTGTCCATGGTGCTTGTTGGATCTAGATCCTGGTCTGCACTGCCCACAGCTTTTGCTTGGGCTGGGTGCCATACTTTATCACCCATGGTGCTTGGTGAGGCCAGTCCTGGGCTTTGTTGTTCACAGTGTTCAACTAGGCAGGGTCCCAGGCTATGCTGCCCATGGCACTTGCTCAGTCTAGTCCCAGGCTGTGCAGCACATGGCATCTACTTTGGCTGACACCCCAGATTTGCCCAAGAGGGTGCTGCCTTGGTTGGATCATGTATGTGGGCAGGACAGGGTCTATGGGCCTGATATGGACTGTGGACCCAGACCTATACCACTCATCTGGCCCAGATGATTTTGATACCCCGGTCTAAAATTCAACAGGGAAAATTTAGGTTTAAAATTAGGAAGATATTTCTAAATGAGTATCATTAAGAAGTAAAAGACAACAGCTAGAGAGGTTAGCTTTCATAGGAAAACTAATGAAAGTTAATCCAGCAAACTAATCACACAGCTGTAAGCTGAACACTGTCTAGATAATCTCCATCCTTCAAGAACAGGTTAGACAAACACTTGCCTGGCATTATTAGACATCTTTCCTTAAATAGGGGGTTAGATTGGATGACTTCCTGAGCTCCATAATTTCTTTTAGCTGTTACATATTTGAGATAGCGTCCAGTCCCTAATAATGTTGAAGTTGTTATTAGCAAGACTATCAGAACAATATGACACTTCTAGTTTTTTCCACCATGTTGGCACAAAGATGGATTCTGCAAAGTGTTGATCACTATATTAAAAGTGCTGAAGATTCTAAACTTCAATTTACTTTCAGTGTGAGTTGAGCAATCTAAATCATTCAGCACATTGATATGCATAATATCACTAACAGCAATTTAGTCTTGGATTTCAGTATTGACACAATGTCATGGAAGCATCTATGGTATGGAATATTAAATGAATTGTTTATTGATTGTATGGACTAGCAATGTTGGAAAATATGTTCTTACAAATATACATCTTGTTAGTTAGGTTTTAAAGTCATGTGTTAATGAATTCTTTGCCTTGAAATAAATGGCTGACATAGTTGAAATAATTTAATTCTCTTAAGAATTGGTAATGTAGTCTATTTAAAAATCAAGACCACTTTTTCAATAAGTTTGTGACCTCCAGGCTAGGATCCTCACCCATAAGTGGTTCGCCTTCAGTAGGGGGAAGATGCTGCTGCTCACATAGGATCGCTACAGGATCGGAGCAGATCTCTTACTGCCCAGTCCCCGCCTTAGTTCTCGCCTGCCACGACTTGATATTAAGTTCAGTTAAGGTTGGTTCGTGGGTGCTCCGCGGCCCGGGATCCCTTGGTGGTCACGTCGGCGGGGCTCCGCCACCCCTGTACCCCGGCCTCACGCCACCTCTAGTGCCTTCTCCTCTTTTTATGGGTTGGACCTCCTGTTGGTGGGCTGGTAGCTCCCCTTGGGCTGGCCTGCCCTCGTCCGATTGCTCTCGGGCCAGTCTGCCACATCCTCTCCTTCCTTTATCCTGTTTGACCCTGCACTGGGTCACAGCACAGGTTGTGCCCCACCCAAAGCATCCTTCTTCATGAATGTGTCACCTCAGCTGTTCCTGCTGGGGTACCCTTTTAACTGGGCAACAAACCTATAAACAACTTAAAGTCCAGCTCCTCAGCCCTTTACCGGCTGAGGCTCCTATTCGGACCTCCCCAGGTCCCCTTGGGCAATATCTAGCCCCAACCTCCCTGGGGTACCCTATAGGTTCCTAAACACAGCTGGTTGGCAGCGACCTCCGCCCGACTACTCCCTCTCGGGGCTCTCCCGGGTCTTCACCCCCTCTTGCCGGGTTGCATCCCCACACCACCGCCCCGGCACTCAACCTGTGGGTCTCACAGGCTTCAGGTCCATGTCCTGATGGTCCCTCATCGGCCGCTCTTCCGGCTTCTCTTTCCTCGTGGTCCATCTCCAGGCACACTGCCCGCCTCTGCTCGTCCAACGCCCTGCAGCCGGCTGTTGTTGCTGTTCTCTCCTGCAGCTGAGCGGGTCATTGCCCCTCCCTGGGGCTCTCCGCCCCTCTTTCTGGGAAAGCTGTCGCCTGCTCCGTTCTGGGGCTCTCCACCCCTCTTTCTGAGGAAGCTGCCGCCTGCTCCGCTCTGGGGCTCTCTGCCCCTCTTTCTGCTGGACTCAGTCGTGGTTCCTCTGCTTCCCCCTTTCCTTTCTTCCACGGCCGCTTTTATCCTCGCCGGCCGCCTGCTCCCGATGACATCATCTTCCGGCCACGTTTGTATAAACAAGCGGCTGACGCACCGCACGTGTTTCTCTGATGGTGCCGGTAAGTCCTGCTCTAGCTCCCCGGGACAAAGTTCAACTGTAATAACAACTAAAAGTTTCTTGGGTTTATTTCCATGAGCTTTAGGAAACTCAGAAATAATCATAGGTAAAATTTTTAGAAATTTCTTAGGATAAGTCAGTTGGGCACTTTCTTCTTACAAAATTACAAACCAACTGAACCATCAAATTTTGTTATCTTACCTTTTGTTGCATTAAATTAAGGCTATTAAATAATGCATTTAATTTTGATTTTATGTATTCACTCATTATAAAACTTTTTTCTTATTCCTTCTACAAAGGTCAGAATTTGACATAAGTTTTCTAACCCAAGGGGCTATTTAATGCTTTCATCTTTTAATATATTTATTAGTATTCATATTCATTTTTTCACTTAAAACATTTTTGGTCCTGAAACATTTTGTGTCGAGAAAAAATAAGAATTTGTGTATGAGGATGTGGCACAGCATTTTGGAAGTGACATTGGTTTCTTAAATAACAAAAGAAATGGAGGAAAATATGGAATAGGAATTGTCCTTATGGTTATTAGGAATTGTCCTTATTGGATGCTTATCTTGCTGGGATCCTATGACCCCAGCTGACTTCCTGCCCTTTGGGCAGGGGGCTGGACTCGATGATCTCCCGAGGTCCCTTCCAGCCCTAATGTCTATGAAATCTATGAAATCTATGAAATTATTTATGGTTATTTTTCATGATAATTACAGCTATTAGAATATACAGGAATTCAAATAACTGTAATTATCATAAAGATTTTTTAAATATTTTTTTATATATGTGTGTGTGTGTGTGTATTCCAAGTACCTAACAAAATTCTTCTAACATAAGTAGAAGTGTGTTCTTTTTACCTTCCTTTCAATTTTTAATTGAGAAGGAAGATATTCTTGAGATAATGATGTAAATTAGAAGCACCACATGTATGGAAGAGACTTTTTAAAAGAGTTATAATTCATATAAACTAAATGTTATATCCTTTTAGCTCATTGACCCAGCTCACTTGCTTTGACAAGAGATTATAAAATCACGGAGTGCCTATACACATGCATTGAAGCTGCTCCAATGTGCTGTAATTACAGTGTGTTTCAGCAGACTCAATTAATCCTACATCAGGCTTTAAACTAAGTATGATGGGAGGCAGGAGATGGAGAGAATCTAGAACCTACAAACTGTGAGACATACAGCAGTACACCCTAGGTAAGTACTAAGGGGCCCTTTAGGCATCGGAATGGGGGGGTGGCACCAAAGGCACCAATCAGAGGGCTCAAGTGCCTCTGTACTAATGCTAGGAGTATGGGGAACAAACAAGAAGAACTTGCAGTTCTGCTTGCAGATAATAACTTCGATTTGGTGGGACTAACAGAAACCTGATGGGACCCTACCCATGACTGGGCAGTACACATTGAGGACTACAGGTTGTACAGAAGGGACAAAATAGGAAGGAAAGGGGGCGGGGTTGCTCGCTATGTAAAGGAGCATTATACATCTACCCCAATCAAAATGGAATCAGAGGAGGAAAAAGTTAAGGCATGTGGGTTAGGATACATGGAGGTCAAGGGGAAAGGAACTTGGTGGTGGGGGTCTGCTACAGACCACCGCATCAAGAAGAAAAGCTAAACTTGGAATTCTTGAGGGAGCTCTCAGAGGCCATACAGTGTAGGGACATGGTTGTCATGGTGGACCTAAACTACCCTGACATCTGCTGGGAGGACCAGTCAGCCAAATCCAACCTTTCACGTAGGTTCTTAACCTGCGTGCAGGACCTTCACCTAATGCAGGAAGTGTACGGTCCCGTTAGGGGGTGTGCCTTATTGAACTTGGTGTTGGCTATGGGGAAAGGACCTGGTAGGGCAGCTGCAGATTCGTGGTCACCTTGGGGACAGTGACCACCAATTAATCAAATTCGCCACACAGTGTAGCGTGGGTAAGATAACTAGTGGGGTGGAAGTGCTTGACTTTAGGAAGGCTAACTTCAGTGTGTTTAGGAGTCTAGTCAATGACACACTGCAGGATAAGAGTATTGGCGAGATGACAGTCCAGGAAGGATGGTCATTTTTAAAGGAAGTGCTCCTTTGAGCACAGAGGGAGACTATCCCAGTACAAGGGAAAAGTGGGAACAGGAGCCAGAAAACTTCCTTGTATAAACAAGGAAATCCAGAGGAGCCTAAGGGCAAAAAAGAAGGCGTATAGGCAGTGGAAGCAGGGAGAAGCTACCAAGGAAGAGTATACCTACTTGGCCCTCACTTGCAAGGAGGCAGTTAGAAAAGCCAAAGCAACTACAGAGCTGAGCTAGCAACACAAATTAAAGACAACAAAAAGTCTTTTATTAGGTATGTAGGGAGTAAAAGGTAGGTGCAAGGCAGCATAGGACGCCTACTGAACAAGGAGCAATTAGTGACAGGGGGACAAGGCTGAGCTATTCAATGAGTTTTTGCCTCGGTGTTCCTGAAGAGGGGTTAAGATAAGTCTCCTAATGGGTTCTTAGATGGGCATCAGAGGGATACCAGCCCACCAACTGTCAACAGTGACTTGGTGCAGAGCCACTTGGATGGCATGGATGTGTTCAAGTCAACAGGCCCAGATGAGCTGCACCTGAGAGTACTGAAGGAATTGGCCAGTGTCATAGTGGAACCACTGGCATGGCTGTTTGAGCACTCATGGTGCTCGGCTCAGGTCCCAGAGGACTGGAAAAGGGCCAGCATGGTCCCTATTTTCAAGAAGGTGAGGACAGAGAATCTGAGTAATTATAGGCTAGTCAGTCTCACCTCCATCCTTGGAAAGATCTTTGAAAAGATTATGAATGATCATATTTTTTGGAGTCCAGCAGGAAAAATAATGCAGCAGGGAAACCAGCATGGATTTGTAGCAGGTAGATCATGCCTGACCAATCTGGTTTTGTTTTATGACAGGGTCACAAAAGGATTAGATGCAGGAGTAGAGGTGGCTGTTGTCTTCTTGGATTTTAGCAAGGCCTTTGATACAGTATCTCATCCCATTCTAATAAGTCAATTAAGGGACTGTGACATAGATGTTTACACAGTCCGGTGGGTGGCAAATTGGCTTAGTGGCTGCACCCAGAGAGTGGTAGTAGAGGCGTCAGTATCGGCCTGGAAGGACGTGGGTAGTGGGGTCCCTCAGGGTTTGGTCCTTGGACCTGTACTCTTCAATATCATCATCAGTGACCTGGATGTGTGTGTGCACTGTACTCTGTCCAAGTTTGTGGATGATAATAAATCGTGGGGTGAAGTGCGCACTCCGGAGGCAGACCTGGACAGGTTAGAAAAGTGGGCAGTACATATTGTCTTACTGTTCCTACAGTTTTTCCTAACATTTGATCTATATACATTTTGCTGCAGTTTAAGACAATTGCTTTGTATCTCATCCTCTATGAGAAGGGAAAACAATTGTTCTCCCTTGAATAATTTGGGGAGCTTGCTTAACCTAAAATGGAGTTGTGGTGGGGAGAGACAGAGATCCAAACCTAGTTGTCACTGCCTCATCCTTGATCTCTGCCCTATTTCCTGCAAGGGTCCTCTCTGTCCTGACAAACACTGCTACCTGTGACTCTGGTGGGTTTGAAAGCCAGAGTCCTTAGCTCTGTAGACCAGTGAATCCACCTCCAGGCCTAGGCAGTGGGCTCTTGGCCACTGTTATCCCAGCAAGTGCCAGGCTCCAAAACAAGCACTTTTAGAGCAGTGTCATTTATTTTGGCACTCTGCTATGCAGCCTCCACATCACCCCTTATTGCTGCACCCATTCCACTTGTTGTTAGCAGGATATATTTCTTCCTGAACTGCCCTGCTGCCTAGGCCATCAAACTAAGTCCCCAGAAATAAACTTCACCCCACTGGGCCCAAAAGAGAATAACAACAAAAAATCACACATCTCACCACTGTAGCAATTCACACATCCTTGGGTCCATTCCCTGTGGGCCCCTGTGTCTGGCTGGCCAGTATAGGGTGTCTCTTCTCTTCCTGTCCTGGCTCCCATGCCAAGTCTCTTTCTTCCCCCTGCTGGCAGTCAGGGCCTTCCCCACTTTCCAGTCACCTGACCCTGTCTGCTCAGGCCCACACAGCAGGTCCTTGTTAACAGTGTGCAGCCATCAGGAGGGGCAGGTCTGTGACTCTTCACTCCTTCTGGCTCTAAAAGTCCTTGTTTTAAAGGGACTCAGTGCTGCAGCCCTGTCTTGTCCTCTCCTCAGTAACAGGGGTGAAACCCCATGTTACACATTTCCCCTCCTTTTTTCCTGCTCAGGGAGATGTCCATCTGTCTGACATGTCCTCTTCATACTTCCTGGACAGAAATCCACATTTAAAGTTTTGCTTCCCGGCGTGGTGCTTAGTCATAAAACAGTAAAGCTGCAGGCTAAAATACCATTACATAAGCCTCATATTTTCTAA
The DNA here is from genome assembly GCF_052110815.1 of Crocodylus siamensis. Classification (NCBI taxonomy): domain Eukaryota; kingdom Metazoa; phylum Chordata; order Crocodylia; family Crocodylidae; genus Crocodylus; species Crocodylus siamensis. The sequence goes on along the minus strand of NC_143397.1, from coordinate 38,450,271 downwards.
TTGCATGTGGTTAAACTACCGCAATGGGGCATGATTTGTCATTATCACGAATTGTCAGCCTAACAGATAGTATCACAATGTCTCTATGGCCCATTTGACGGCCAAGCACTTCTTTTCAATTGTGGAATATGCTCGCTCATGCGGGTGTAATGGAGCTGTGCGTGGCCCCAGTTCTACTGAACCCCTCTTGCTGGGGCTCCCCTTGCTGGGCCTCTGTGGTCAACTGTGCCTGGCAGGGCACCCAAAGCCTTAAGGGCTAGTTGCATGGCTCCAAATCCTTTACCACGCTCCATGCCTCACAGGTGTTACAAGAATGTTGTTCCCTCTGGAACTTCAGCTGCTGCCCCTTTAATCTCACTAGGCTTTCTAGCCTGGGCCCACTGAATCAGACCTGGCTTTGAGGTGCTAACTTTTGTTTGTCCCTTCTGTCACTGGGCTGCTGGGCTCCGGGCCTCTGTCTTTGTGCCTTGCACTATCTGCTGGGCTTTACTATGGGCTCAATACTCACTGGACATTTGAGCCTGCCCCAGGGGCAGTAATGGGACCTCCATAAACCTCCCCTATTGTCCCAACCCAAGCCACTGGTATAAACACAAGTCCCTGGACTATAACATAAATAACATTGGTAATTACACCCTTTCCCTTTAAGGTGGTAGCCCTTCACTCATTATTACAGCATTGTGAGCTCCACTGTTCTTGCAGGCAGCAAAACAGGCAGTCAGACATCCCTGGGTGACTCTCCTGGGCAGGAGCTTCTTCCCCTGCAGCTACCAGGGACAGAAGCCCCCCTGAGCAGCCTCAGCCTTGGGCCTGTGAGCTCCCAGGGCACTGCCTACATCCGGTTAGCAGAACACCGGTAGGTGCCTGCTAATTGCTCCATTAGCCTGTTGCCCTTGTGGCCTGCAGCTGAGGTGCCCTGCCTAGCCTGCAGAGCCCCCAGGCTAAGCTGCTTCTTCCCATAAAGGAACAGAGAGCTTCAGGCTCCCTGTTACAGTCTGGGTGCACACTGAGTCCACTACCACACTTTACAATTGGTTATCATCACTTTTGCAGTCAGGCAGGAAGCCCGTCTAGTCTGACTGCTGGTCTTTTTCCTCATTTCCTTCCCATAGGTACAGTCCATTTGTTCATCCTTTTGGGGTCTCTGGGTCCCAGCTTTCTCACACTGCAGATCTTCTTCCAGAGATGATTCCAGCAGGGTGTGGGACCCGGGGCAAAGCAGCCTGTGTGGGGCCCCTCCCCATTCCATGGCACACTTACGCCAGGGAGTGAAAGCACCGGCACACCGGATGTGGCAGGAGGGGTGGCAGCTGGAACTTCTAGTCAGAACAGGCAAAGAGACGTCCAGTGCTCCAGGCAGGTTGGTGGGCTAAACTTCAAACCCAGCAGCCGTGGCCTCTCTGCCCAGCTCTGCAGGGGTCCCCCAAAGCGCAAGGCCCAGGGCCATTGCCCCACTTTGCCCCTCCCCCCCAGGGACGGCCCTGACCTCTTGTATGAGTTGCTGCACCCTTCCTGGCTCTGAGCAGAACTTTGTGAAATGCCTCAGCTTCCCATATGTATAACACTGGTCCAACCCATTCCTTCCCATCTTGTCCCCAGTTTATGGTCCTGTCTCTACTTCTCACAGCTTATTTCCCTGGCTTCCTTCACGTTGGGTCCCTCGCTTCCTTTTGGAACTGTCTTCTGCTGTGCAAAAGGCTTCTGTCAGCTTCACAGCCTCAACTGATGTGATGGGATTGTGTCTACGCACCCAACCCCGAGCCTCTGTTTCAAGGTTCCATAAAAATTGTTCCCAGATGACTTGTTGAACGAGCTTCAGGTAAAGCACCCCGCCACCATTTTGAAGCCCAGGACACTGAATACACGAGATGCTGTAGGCACTTTAATTAGAGTAGCTCTCGGAGCTGCTCTGATTAAAACCCCCTCCTCCCCCCACCACCTCTGGAGCACATGTGAAGATGTCCCAAAAGCCCTTGCTTTAAAAGGACCTAGCCCTGTGGTCCTGCTTTGTGTCCTCTCCTCAGTAACAGGGGTGAAAACCCTTGTTACACTGGTATAACACTGGCTTCTGTTATACCCTCCCACCCAGGGCAGTAATTTTACATTTAGTTTTTCCTCAGTTGGTATACTGCCTTACATTTATCTCTGACAAATTTCATTTTGTTTTCTATAACCCTGTTCTTTAATTTATAAGTCCTTTAGTATTATCCCCAAGATATTTGCAGCCCTCCCAGTTTTATGCCATTTGCAAATAAACAACTTGATCAATACATTCCTTATTCCTGTATCTAAAACATTATAAAATGTTAGAGACCAAGAATAGAACCTCATTTGAGACTTCCTGCTATTGATCCATTTGGTTACCCTTTGCTTACAGTTATTCAGCCAATGATGTTTGTACAGTAATTCTATCCAGTTAATTTATGAGAATGCCATGTAGGACTGTCAGAAGTCTTACTAAACTCCAGGTATGTTATGTCCACTGTATCCCCCCTGGCATTCTAAGTGCTCTACCAGTCATTAAAATAAATAATGTTGTAGCCATTTTGGTCCAGAAAATCTGCTAAAGGCAAAAATTTGGGCTATTACCTGTGAAGTGCAGAGATTAGCAAGTATCAAGTAGATTATAATGGATCATCCTGATTATAGAGACCCCCCCGAACAATCCTGTTCTTCCTTTGTCAGGTTTCTACAGCATCTCTCCTATTTGCTGGCTACCTGATAATTTTTCTTATATCCTGGGGGTTTTTTTACATATAGAGTTTTACACAATTTTGTTGCATCTCCTACTTAGTTCTGCTATGTCCTCTCTCTCGGAAGCATCTTCTGAATGACAAAAGCTTGTCTATCCCAACCACGCAGTTGGTCCAATAAAAGATATCAAACACAAAAATTCTTTCCTCTCAAATAAAATAACTACTGCAGTTATACATCTTGTGGATAGGTAAAAGACTTCAGTCTCAGTCTGTTCATCTATCACTTTTGGCAATGATTTTCTAATCCTACAAAGTTAAAAAAAATTAATGGTTTCTTCATGCAGTTGAGTACACAGACATGTACTTGGCAGAATCAATGGACTCCCCTCACACTTGTATCAAGAGAAAGACCTTGAAATAAACATATTTTCAGCATGTCAGGTTGTCACAAATTCCCCCAGTACTTGCATGGGACCATTGGCCTTATCCAGTCTCTCTGAGTACTCCCTGAAACCAGCCCAAGTGTGGCTTCTAGGGTGATGTCAATCCCTGACTCCATTCAACTTACATACCTGGCAGTTCAGTCCCTGACCTTCCCTGGTTACCCTTATCACTCCCTCAGGGAGCTACCTTCCAGTTTGGCTTGTGAAAAAGGGATTTTACCTTTTCAAAGGGGAAAGGAGTGCATCCTGAAGTCCCAAGTAGCAAAGCAGACAGCTCCTCTTCAATTAAGGCAGTCATTGAATGCCTGTTGTCCAGTATAGCCATCAAAGTCCTTGTCCTCTCCAAAGGGTTAAGCAGTACCTCTGTTCCCAGTCCAGTGTGTACAGCCTGTCAGCACCCCTTAATTAGCTCAGTTGTTTACTTCTTTAGTCACGAGGGAGCACACTTCCAAGCTTTTTGCTCCCCATCCACTGTTTGAGGTATGCTTCTCTCTGTTTTCTTCAAGCCTCTTGGGTGCCACCTTCAAAGGATGTTTACCAAGCCCACTTTGTTGTGGTGGCAATAAGGCAATAGCCCACAGTTCTTTGTTGTTGGATGTGCCTTTTTTCATATAAGCAAGATGGCTCTGGTTCTAGTCTCTCTTACCCCTTCTTCCCTCTCCCCCGTATAAGCTACTCAAGGAAACTGAGGCATGCAGCTTTATATATTCTTCTTCTTGCGTCCTTGTTATAGATTTGTTAGAATCTGAATTCCAACTTTTTCTATAACATGAACATATTTAAATGAGAAATACTATAACAAAACCATAAGCTGTCATGTAGGATGTAGTTCTGCTTCCTTAAGAGTCCTGGACAAAGGCCACCTCTATGATAGAAAAGGTTGGCTTATATATCAGTACAGGGTAGTCACAGTCTATGCTGGCAAAAGGTGCGTGCCTCATATCAATAGATCAATGACCATTTAAGAAATAGATGCCCTGCTAAGATCACTCCTTTGACAAACAGTACTTGTAATAAGTATGCGACTCTTCAGTTGACCCGAACAGACTTCATAGAACTAATAGTGTATTAACAAAAAGGACCATGAGAAAGTACAAAGCCAAAGTTCCTTCCAGGCTTTCTTTCTCTACTTTGTCTGAGGACACAGAGCACAGCAGTGTCAAATTAATCCATTTTCCAAATCTGTTCCCAAATAAGTTGCACTTATGTAGAAAAGGTGTTGCTAGAGCAAAGGACTGGAAGTTTCAGGAAACTGCCATTGTAGTTGAGGCCCTCACTGTTTGTGACTTCTCTGTTTTCCCTAAACATCATTTTGAACTCTTATTATTACAATATGGAATATTAATGGAAACATATCAGTTTGATTTCATGTCACAATGCTACATATATAATCAGAGAGAAAACAAATCTGAAGAGCATGTTCCTTCCTAAGATATTGTCTTTCAAAGGGCAATGAATGAGAATGTTTATGATTCTCTTTATAGCTGTTCAATAATTACTAGGAGAAAAAAGTAAACTATATTTAGAAAATACTTACAGTATTTGTCTTTTTTACTCATTTTTAGTCTGGGAAGCAAGACCTCAAGAATAAAAATGATAGATGCAAAACTAAATTATTTTGACCTGATTTTTTTTTTAGATGATAATCATGTACCGTTAGCAGAGGATTAACTTAATGACATCTCTGTGGCAAAAATTTCCCTGTATCAAGTAGTTTTCCATGCTTAATATGGACTGGGTCTGTGTTCTTAATTTTGTATGGCAACTCCATTTTTTCTCTTTAAGAATTTTTTTAAATACCTTACATTAGATATTATACTTTACTTGAAAGATCTGGAAGAACTTGAAAGTTATTCTACTTTTATATCATCAACAAAATCATCATCACTATCAGCATTTAACCTTTGTGTAATCACTTTGGGTGCTGACAGACCTGGGGTGGGCGGGGAGGAGGAATATTTTACCAGAAGCAGAAATGCATTACTTTGACCCAGCTCCGCAGCATCTGTATAGATTTCATAGATTTCATAGACATTAGGGCTGAAGGGAACTTGGAAGAACATCAAGTCCAGCCCACTGCCCGAAGAGCAGGAAGTCAGTTGGGGTCATGGGGTCATAGGATCCCAGCAAGATAAACATCCAATTTACTCTTGAAGGTGTTCATTGTAGGTGCTTGAACCACCTCCGATGGCAGGCTGTTCCAGACCTTGGGGCTCGGACAGTAAAGAAATTCTTCCTTATGTCCAGCCTGAAACGGTCTTGCAGAAGTTTATGACCGTTCGACCTCGTCATCCCTTGGGGCACTCAGGTGAACAAATGGTCCCCCAGATACTGGTGGTCACCCTGATAAACTTATAGGTGGCCATCAGATCACCCCTGAGCCTGCGCTTTTCCAGGCTAAAGAGCCCCATGGTTCTCAGCCTCTCGTCATAAGGTCTGTTTTCCTGACCCCTGATCATGCTCGTGGCTCTTCTCTGGACTCTCTCAAGCTTCTCCACATCCTTTTTGAATTGTGGGGCCCAAAACTGGACTCAGTACTCAGCTGCAGCCTCACCAAGGCTGAGTACCAGGGGAGAATGACGTCCCGGGATTTGCTTGAGAAGCATCTATGGATGCAAGCAAGCACTTTGGTTGCTTTACTAGCCGCAGCATCGCATTGCAGGCTCATGTTCATCTTGTGGTCAATGATGACCCCCAAGTCTCTTTCTTCTGTAGTGCTAGCCAGCGTAGCATTGCCGAGCCTATAAGGATGCTGCAGGTTTTTCCTCCCAAGGTGGAGAACCTTGCATTTTTTGGTGTTAAACACCATCAAGTTCTCATCTGCCCATTTGCTGAGCCTGTCCAGGTCAGCCTGGATCACCCTCCTGTCTTCTGGTGTGGATGCTTTGCCCCAAAGTTTAGTGTCATCAGAAAACTTGGCCAGTCTGCTTCTGACTCCAATGTCCACATCATTAATGAAGATGAATATGGGTCATGATGAGTGGCTTCCATCAATTACTACCTTCTGGGTCTGACCAGGGAGCCAATTTGCCAGCCAGCAGATTGTGGTGGACCCAAGGCCACAATTGGCCAGTTTGGCCAAGAGGTGATCATGGGATACCAGATCGAAGGCTTTTTTGAAGTCAAGATATATGACATCAATCTCTTCTCAAGCAAGACATACCCGCAACAAACCCATGCTGGCTTTCCCTTAGAATGTTGGCATCAGCCAGTCCATTAAGGATGGCCTCTTTAATAAACTTTTCTAAGATCTTCCCCGGCATAGAAGTCAGGCTGATGGGCCTATATTAGCCAGATCCACTTTCCTCCCTTTCTTGAAGATCAGCACCACATTGGCCTTCTTCCAGTCTTCAGGCACTACACCAGAGCGCCAGGAGTTTTGAAAGATCTGTGCCAGAGGCTGGGCTATGATGCTCTCCAGCTCCTTGAGTACCCTGCGGTATAGATTGTCAGGGCCGGCTGACTTGAAGGTATCCAGCTTCTCAAGGTGCTGCTTCACAAGGTCAGCATTAATGGAGGGCAGGTGATCTCCCTCACCTGGACCTCCCTGTCCCGTAGCGGGCATGGGCGTCCCATGAGACTGATGAAAGACTGACGCAAAGTACCCATCTAATAGGTTGGCTTTTTCCTGGGCATCAGTTGTCCCATCTGGTTGCCCTTGCTTTTCCTCCGGCTCCCCACATATCTGAAAAAGGACTTTTTGTTGTCCTTGATGCTCGAAGCTAGTTGGAGTTCAGTTGCAGCCTTGGCTTTCCTGGTGTGCTCCCTGCAGGACCAGACCAGTGCAGAATAATCCTCCTTGGAGGTAAATCCCATTCTCCATCCTTTGTAGGCCTTTCTTTTTAGCCTCAGGAGGTCTGCTAGATCCCTGGAGAGCCATGTGGGGCTGCTGTGCCCTCTTGCTGCCTTTCCTCCAAGATGGAATAGAATCAGCTTGTGCATTGAGGATAGCTCCCTTGAGGAGCAACCACTCTTCTTGAACTCCCCTCCCCCTGGGGTTGTGGTCCCTTAGGGCCTCACTGACAAACCTCCTGAGCTTGTCAAAGTCGGCTTTCCTGAAGTCAAGGACTTCCATGTTTCTGACTGACTTGCCAGCTTTATAGCGGATGGTGAAGGTGATCAGCTCGTGGTCGCTGTCACCCAGCTTCCCATCAATCATTAGGTCACTGATTAGGTCATCCCCAGTAGCCGATACCAGGCACTTTACTTCTCATCGGTCCATAGACTTCTTGAGTCAGGTAGAGGTCATCCACGCACTGTAGGAAGCTTTGCGACTGCTCAGATTTTGCTGAGTGATCCTCCCACGAGATGTCCAGGTAATTGAAGTCACCCATGACAACCATGGTCCTGGAGCATGCAGCCTCAGCCAGATTAAGATTAGGCACTTCAACAGAGCTTTATGGTGCTTTTATCTAATAGCTGATTGAATCAGCTAGTACATAAGAGTGCCAAAAAACCCCACGAAAGCACCCATTCTGTACAGATGTTGGAAAAGCCGGGTCCAGCTAACACAATGTATCTTTTGGACATGTGTTGTGCTCAGCACGGGAGCACACCAAGTGTAAAATAAAGCATCAGGTTTATTGTGTTTCCCCCATCCCCCCAGTCTGCAAGCAGCATATCTTTTTAAAGGAATCTAAAGTATAGTAAAGTTTTCTTACTGGGTTTGGTCCTGCAAGATTTTGAGCAGGCCTGTGAGTTCTCAAGCTTACTCAACTTCAAAGGTATTTGAAGCAGGAATTTTTCAGCTTAATTCCATAGTGAACTCCCATACAGTACATTTTAAGTCTGTGGTAAAATAAAAATAAAATTCTACATTATTTTTGTGCACTGAAGTATGCAAATTACCAGAAGGAGGCTTATCTAGCAGCCAGAGGACACCTTCTGCAGGGACTTTTCTGTTCTATTTGCAGTTTAGTCACTGACTCAGTTTGTGATTTTGGGGAAGATAATTAATTTATTTATGCTTCAGGTCATCCATCTATAAAATGGTGGGGAAAAAAACAATATGATTGCATAAGCCCGTTGAGCCTTAATGTTGAAAAAACTAAGGATTTAGGACATTCTAATACAAGAACATATTTGTGCAAAATACTATGTAGGATAAAATGACAATATAGTTATGCACATAACTAAACAATGGAACCAGTTGATATGGGTACTGTTTTCCTTATTCTACCTTCCTTACTATGATTTGTTATACATGTTTTTTATCTTATTTTTGCAAGCTCTACAGAGACCATATGCTTGCATGTACTCCTGCAGCACACAATATAGTAAGATCCCAATGAAATGTAAATAATCATTACCCTAGAATCATCATAGGTTTGAAAGAGAACCTCAAGAGGTCATCTCATCCAATTCACTGCTTTTTCTCTTTCTAATTTGTCCATAATTGTCCATAGATATGATCTGTTTATAAATGTAATATATTCACAGTTAACACTTCTTCTGTGAAAATATTATGGCTATTAAATCACTTCTTTGTTTATATATATAAAGAGGTTGGAACCAATAAATACGTGAAAACATATAGTAAATATACTACATTTTAGGGCAAGAAATGAAGAAGAGTGTATCTGTTAGACAATGATGATGAAATGAAGCCAAATTTCCAGAGATAATATTCTTATTTTTGTGAGATGTTCAAAAACTGGAAGTGATCAGACCTTGTTTTTTGTCTCATATCATAAATTGTCATAAAGTTTTCATAAGTACATGAATATTTTTAAACTCTATGTTTTTACACAATTTGTAGTTCAAATGCAATCATTCTAAAGATTATAAACTGCATTCTGGGACAGTCTTTGGTTATAAAGAAAATTAAACTCATTATGACATGTGGCCAAGATTTAAGCTGTCTCTGTTATGTAGAGAAATCTGGATACAAGTTTAATTTGGACCCAGCAAAATGTGGTATACCTTTGGGACAGACTGGTTTCCATGACAACACTTTCTTTTGTATTTTTGAAGCTACAAATGATGGGCAGGAGCTATTTTATTCAGCAGTGATTGGGTCAGTCTTTGGTTAGGTGAATAAAGGCATGTAAGTGTGTGTTTTTATATATATATTAAGATATAGTTATCTTAAAATAAATGTTAACTTTTTTTAATAGTCCAGCGTTAGTTAATTAATATTTTTAGAAATTTGGTTTTGGGTCATTTTTGTGTGTAATATCACTTGAACTTTGTAGTTACTCATGCTCATACAAAATAGATACTATATTATATAGTGGCATATTAGAACTTTCAGGAATAGAATCTTCTTGTGAGCAGACAAGTTAAAAGGATTGTACTGATCCACATTCTGCTAGCAGTTCTTTAAAAACATCTCCAACATCATTGCAGACTGAAAAACCATATGAATAGGATATACCAAGAGACAGGCCTGTAAAATAGTACATAATACTTAGTTCTTTTAACCACTCTTTCTTCAAATTCCTTTGACTCTTCCTCTCCATATCTGTGTTTCATCAATTCTTTTTTATAGCGCAGCATGAGGCTTTACAGCTATGAAATTATAGTTATTTTTAGGTGGGTTTTTTTAATATCTGTATTGTGCCATGGTTTCACAGAACAACTGAATGCTGTTATCTTTGTGCTACAGTGCATTATAGAAAACAGCTACATTTTGGGGGCTTGTAAACCCCATTAAGAATTCCAGTTGTGCTGCAGCATCACAGTTCATTAGCCTGATAGATTGTCCAGGAGCACCTTTGATTTCTAATCAAGTAATGACTTTCATGAGAAATTCTCTTGATCAAGATAGCCAGCCTTAGTAGTCTTTGTTTTCAGCCACCTCTACTATCAATATCAAACTATCAAACCAAGGGTAGGAAACCCCCAGCATGCATGCCGGATTGTGGCACGCAGAAGCATTTTGCTTGGCACCTGCACTTTGGGAAAGGGACTGGGGCTGCACTGCCACAACAAAGGTGGAGCCCCTTGCAGCTCCCCCACTGTCCACCCCTGGCAAGCCAACATTTTACAAGTTGAGGTTGTGCATGTTTTTTGGCACTCTGCTCAAAAATGTTGCTGACCCCTGAGTTACACTGTTATCTGGAATAAGAAGTCCAAAGAGCTGGATGCTCTCAAGAGCTGAAAATTAAAATGCAGAAGCTGCCAGACTAAGGAAGACAGATATTAGGGAGGGTTCCTTCCCATCCTGAAATCAGCTTTTACAGTAATGAAAAGGACAGTAACAATACTTACAGAGCTCAAAGCAGTTTACCAATGTAACAATCATCAAGAGGTAGCAAAGTCATATTGTCTGCATTTGATGTAGAGGGAACTGAGGCACAGGAAGTTAAATGAGTGTGAAAATTGCTAGTTAGAGTTATGGGGACTGGCTCCCCAACCTTGCTGACAAGTTAGAAGTTATAAATAGTTTCTGAAACAGTGGAACATCAATTCCCAAGTTTCATCAGTAAGCAAAGATTAAGGAGAAAAAATAGACCAATGGGAGTTTTAAATGTGAAATTGGAAGCCTAAAATTTGTTGGAACATGTGGTCTGTTTAATCTGAGCTGTGACAATGGACAGGTAGATTGGAGGGTTCCAGTTCTGCAAAGAACTGATCAATTATTGACTTCACTTTTGCATTGTTTATCTATTAGTTTGGCAGCACATTATTAATCTTTTTTTTCCTGGCTCCTCTAATCTATCTTTTTGCTGCAAGAGCTAAAATTAAACAGTTTCAGGTACTCAGATGACTTGATTCAATTGGCTTGAGATTGAGCTTTTAATTTAAAAAATCCTAATGGCCCATATTTCTTTTTAATCTTTGCTCATCTGTTGGGACTTAAGAATTGTTTCTGCATCCTTTCCAAAGTAAAGTATACAGATGGTGCAAAGTAAAATTGCTGACATGGGAAATTCTCTCCAAATTTTACTGAAATGCCCAATTAATATATTTTATTTTCTGTGTGCATGTGTGTGACTCCTTCTGCCACTAGTGGGGATCCATATATGATGTAGGGAAGTTTGGATATAAAATGAAGCATTATCACATGCATCTATAAAAAAGTTTCCTCTTAGGTTTGGATAGATCTATTCTGACGTGTTGTGGAAAGCTTTGGTTATACTTAGTTTACTAGTGATTTGTAATCACTGGTGTTTCAGTTACTTTTCATCATGTATACAAGAACAAACTCGGAAAAATGTAACTGTGCAAAATCTGTTCCTGTGGGAAGATACGTTGACTCATGCATATCCTTTTAACTTTATACTTAAGTCTCTGCAAATTTGTGTTTTCAGTGGTTAGCCAAGTATATGTTTAATAGATTTAAATACATTCTATTTTCTTTTTTTCCGTAATTTTCCTATGTTTCTTACCTGGAGAGATCAGGATTACAAATATATTTAAAAAATAAAAAAAAACCCTCCCCCTCCACTATCACCCCTTGTTTAAGAGATCTGTCACAAAGAATGTTAAAATGATAACATTAATTGATTTTATTGTAATTATTTAAATAGTTCTTTCACAACTACTACCAGGACACTCATGAAATCTAGCAGGGCTGGTAGAGTCTCCACTGAAGGTGTTCGTTTTGCATATGTAAATTTCTACGCAGTATGAGCAAACAGTGCATCATGCATTTCTAAATTGCCAAAAAATGGCATTTGTCCTGTGAAGTCTATTGTCAGTACTTGTTTTGTAAATGTTCAATTTCATGTGTTCGGCAAAGGCCTTTTAATTATGGGCACCTATATAAAAGTGACAGACCTTTGCTCCAACATGTGCTAATAAGCACACATCGGAGCAGATTCAATTAATTGAGTCTGCTTCAAGTCTGCTGGCACGTGCTAATTAGTGTGCTTCAGCAGCCTCCACATCTCATGTATTCAGCATCCCCGCATTTCAAAATGTTGGTGGGGGCACTTTAACTAAAGCTCGTTGAATGAGCACATGTATAGATGCCCTATGTGCTTAAAATTAAACTTATATTTAAGCATTCTGCCAGCTTGGAGCCTAAATAAAAAGGTAACGATATTGTTGGGGATCTAAAAATTCTGGGTCTCATTATCCTCTACCTTATACATGTATATTTGTTAACACCTATGTAAAGTGATTATAACAGTACCATTCTGATTTGCTACTGTTATATACCCACTTTGACTACATAGAAATGAATGTATCCTGGACTAATCACTAAATTAAAATATCAGTTTTAATTTTTTTTGTTTATTTCTTGAAACATTTTATAGTTTAGAGTTTTAGACAATATAAAAAATGCAATGAGGTATTTGATGGTTTTGGGGTCATCCTGGCCAAAGAGAAAATACCAGCTGTGTGTCTGTTACAAAATTAATTGTGTACAGTTGGTAATATTTGTCACTTTATGCAGTGTTAAAACATCATTAAAATACTTTATGTTATTTATAGTGAAGGTTTTTAATTTGCTTTGTGATATTTATCACTTAAAATTTATGCAAGAAAAATATGGCCAACCAATAGTGCTCTTGTCTCTGACTCTTGAGATTAGAAATTTACTTGTTTCTGTGTCTCGCATTTTGTTTCAGGGCAGTCTGAATCTGATATGCAAATTAATTCCATGATACTTTCACTTCCAGAAATCTATTATTTTCTTTCTAGAACATCATAACATCACTTGTCGTTTACTAAGTCAGTTGAAGATAGACTTTACCAATCAGGAAGACTCTTTCAGTTGGTGGACTTTAATGAGCTTTTTAATATTTAGTATTTTAACTAAGCGCACAATCCTTTTTCAGTGGAAATTATTGTATAACTCCTTTAGTAAGTAGTAATGAAGCAAGGACTGATATGTTATATAAAATAACTATGGAGGCATAGGCCTCAAGTATGTGGAGGCCTGAGGACCCTGGCTCCCCCTCAGGAAGAGGGTATGGTGACCATCTGTCCTTAATTGGGCAGAACAGTCCTGAAATGTTACAGTCCTGGGCTGCAGTATATCAAGTCCTGATCCCTGGCTGCATGACCCTGGGGCAGCTGGCAGAGTTCCAGCCTGCAAAGGGCTTTGGGGAGCAGGACACTGGGGGTACCACATATGTGTGTGTATGCACACATGTGCATGTAGCCAGGAATAGTCCCAGGCATTGGCGGTGAACAGCTCCCCCAGCTGCCTACAAGTATAGGTGGGGCAGATTAAGGCCTCCACGGTGAGGGAGGGAGTGAGGCAGGGGCTGGACCTGGCAGCACTACCCAGCCAGGACAGTACATGGGGCCCAGGGCCAGGAGAGAGAGACAGTCCCAGGCGGCTTGTCCAGGAAGCAGGGTTTGGCTAGTTCCTTGCTGCTGCATGCACTCCTGGGGTCGAGGGCATGGAAAGCATGTGCTCCCCAGATTCGTGCACAATACAGAGGTGGATGCAGGCTGCCTGCTGCAGACTTGGGGCTCCCCACCCTGCTGCTCTCCCCCTAGAAGCACTGCACCAGCCGCACCACTATGGCAAGGTGTCCCCTGCCTGCTTGGCAGCCATGGGGGCATGGCGTGCAGTTGTGCCCCCTGCTGCTGCCAGGCAGGCAGGGGATGACTCACTATAGTGGTGTGTCTGGCACAGGCCTCCTTGGGGAAGGGCAGCAGGGTGGGAAGCCCGCTTCTTCCGCTGTACCCCACACGGGCTCCACTTGGCTGTGCTCTGGCCATACTGGTGATGAGGATCATTACCCTGCACCCATCCCTCCAGCAAAAATAAAAGTTGGCACCTATGTATGGAGGATTTATCTGTCATGATCTGTATTGATAAAGGATAAGATTATTCAAAGTTATGTCCATATATCACTCATCCAACAGCCTGCAACCTGAAGGTGTATCCTGATGAGTACGTACATGCAGGGGCATGCATTTCCCGTGAGACAGACAGCAGCACAAATATGTTGCAAATATGTGCTACTGCTATCTGTCCCCTGGCATGCCCCTGCACACGTGCTCCTGTGCGTGGCAAGGTTACCAAGGTGAAGGAGAGGCTTGGAGGCAGCACTTGTGCTGGCCCTAGCAGCCTTACTTGGGGTCCTGGAGCCTCCCAGGGCAGCAGCAGTGCCGAGCTGGCTGCTCAGAGCCTGGCTGGTAGCCAGAGCACAGCTCTGGCTAACCAGGCTTCCTTTCTGGCAGCACATACTGCTGCCATGTGTGCAGTGCTGCTTTTTTCAGCACATATTTTATAGACACCAGGATCCTCTGGTGCTTGCATCTACACCGCATGTGGTTTGCAACACCTCAAACTACTTTGAGGTGCTGGAAACCGCACATCCATGCTTATAAGGACACACCCTGACAGACTATAAGCCATGGCTGATAAGTGGAACTTCAAGGGGAAAGCTTTAATCATAGAAGGTAACTTTACCATGATATGATTTTGTTTAGAAAGATCACATATGAATAGTTGGAGGAAGAAACCCTGAGAAACTCAGAAATCTTGAAACCTGAGAAATCAGTATAGCAAGTTACAGCATCTGAATATTTTCAATTCTATCTTCTACTCCTCATTTCCTTTGTCACACAATGCTGTATTTGTGATGGCTTTAAAGCCATATGCATAGTATATCTGAATGTTGAGTTTCGATACCACTGAGGTTTTAAAAATTACAGACTGCTGGAAGTTTACACCTTTTCCTTTCTCCACTTCACTCTAAGCCAAAATGGACAGGAAAGAAAAGTGCTTTTGCGGTGAAGTCTGATGGCCATCTTTGAAAGAGCTGAGTCCTTCCTGGACAGTCTTACATCAGACCTTTTACTTCCCTGGACCTGTTCACCTTCTCAAAGTTGGTAGTGTTCAGTTTTTAAAATAAATGATGTTTCAGAGGGTTGTTTTTTTTTTAAAAATGTGCTTTTTATGAAGTAACATCAAAGTATCAAACAGTTCTTAATCATCTTTAAGTTTAGATGCTGGCTGTCAGACTGGGACAGCCCTACCCACAATTATTTTATGTACCAAAAAGAGTTATTTTTATGTACCTATCTATTCAGTGTATTTTCTCACATTCTCTGATGCGTAGCCTTCCCTTTTCAGAACTTTACTTGTGTGATACAAATTACCCAAAACACCGAAACACACGCTGTATTTCAAAATTTGTTATAATTTTCTATGTATACAATCTAATTATTGAAGGGTTGCCTCAATTTCCCCCAGTTGCTCCCCCCACCACCACTGTGGCAGAAAAAGTGGCAGGGGGGCAAGCAACAGGGAAAGCAGTGGCGAGGAGCCAGAAGTGGGGAGGCAAGCAGCAGCCTAACTCCTGCCTCTGGCCCCCCGATACCTTGCTCCCTTGCCTTCCTCTCTTGTCATTTGCCACCACTTGCCCCCCACATGTTCTAGCTTCCCCCTCCCCTCCTGGTCACTTGCCCCGCTCTGCCCAATTCTGTACTTGTGACACCACCAATCCCCACCCATGTTGCTGCTTTATCCCTGACCTGTGTTGCAGCCTGATACCTGACCCACTTTGTCACCCAATTCTCAGCCCATACTGCAACCAGCCCTCAAATCCACACCTCCAACCAATCCCCAATCTGTGCTAATACCAGATCCTCAACCCACTACCATTCAGTCCCTGCCCTTAGTGCTGCTTGACCCACACTGCTGGCCCAAGACCCAAGCAGCTGACTTGAAGCAAACAGCAGCTCTGGCTCTGACCCTGGCCAAAACCACAGCCACAGCAGCTATCTGCCCCACACTGATACTCAAGTCCAAGACAAGGCTTTTTTCCCTCAGATTGAATGGAGGGAAAATCATCTTGCATTTAAGCAAATTTGATTTTTTTTTTCTACCTCATAACTGAAGTCATGGTATATCTTGGCAAAAAGTAATCTATACAGAATATATGACTGGGATGATTAAGCCTCTGAAGAGCTGATGGGAAACCTCTCTTTTTTATAGAACATCAATTAAAAGTAAGCAAGTCCTGCTGACTACTTTTTGGCAAAAAATAATTCCTTTTAAATGTCCAGACATTATTTTATAAAATGTTATGTTTCAAAACATCTAGAAGAGGTAATGATTTTAAAAGTAGTTGGTAGATTTGAATACATCAAAATATTGCATTACATGTAAGATACTCTGAAAATCTTTACGTCAGTTCTCACCACAGTGTCTCAAGTTGAGCACTGAATTCTGATTTACACCTACAGAAACCATCTAAACCTAGATGTGATTCAAATTTTGTGTGCTTTTAATAAATTGGTCTGAATAATGACACATTAGTTTATTCATCTGTGAGGACTGGATACGTTTCAGTGTACCTAGTCCTTCTTTCAGTACATAAGAAAGAGCATCAGATTACGCTGTAACAGTGGTCAACCTGAACTGCAGTTTGGTAAAACCGTCTCTCAGCTTTTCACATTTTCATCATAATCCTTTAAACTCATTCATTAGGCCCTCCACATCAAGCCACTTTGCGGGTTCTTTGTCAGAAATCTGGTGATGTCTCTGTGGATTTTAAAGATCCATTAATTCTTACAGTGAAGACCTTTTTCTTTTGACTGGTTCTAAAGAGGAAATCCTGAAGAGTGGAAAGGCTCTTGTAGTAAAGGATGACCAGATGTCAGTCCATCCAACTGAAGATAGGCTTCTGTGGTTTTGTGTTACATGGTAAAGGGATTTTATTTTTCCTAACAGCAAAGGTTTCAAATAAGTGTCTCTGAAACAAATAGGATCTTTAAAGCGTACTTGAAATGCAGGAGCCTGTTGAGAAAGCAGACCTGTTGGAATATTTTCGGAAACCACTGTGGACAGGTGCTACTGCTTTACAGGTCTAAAGAAGTCTTTGACAGACAGATCATCATCCATTTAAACTAGAAGAAAAGTTAGACCAAGAAGCAAACTTGTAGAATAGAGAATGTTGAGTTACACCTGGACCTTTTTAAACTTATTTCTGAAATGGGGAAAACTTGTGAGCTGATCTTCCACTAATGTAAATTGTCATGGATTTCAGTAAAACGATAATAATATGGAATTGTGCCTGTTTATTTTAGGCCTTGTCTGTGTGGAGAGTAGAACCCAGAAAGTTTGAAACCTGAGAAACCCTGAGTTGTTTAGTTATTCACTATTAGGTTTATTTTGGTATAAGAGTGCTGTACTTCAGTATAAGTTAAGTTAGCAAAAAATAATACATATGATATCAAGTGAGTTTTAGTTGATGGTTTTATGACTTCTGGACGTAAATGATCGGCCTCTTTCAAATCCCTGTTAAGGTTTAGTTTTTTAAATGACTCACTTCCGTATTTTCTTTGTTAGTTCCCATTTGGGTCCTACATACTCAACCCTCTATGTATTTGTATATATTATGAACATATTTCTCTCTTCTTTCTCCACGAGAACATTGGAAAAATAATTATATTTTTCCTTATTGCATAAAATAAAATTATTTTTTATCTGTGGTACATATTTGAATGCGTCCATCTCTGTGATCACTAACAGTATTTGTTTGTAAAGCAACTAAATAAAATTCAACATTTAATGTTTCTTTTTGTACTGCTAAGGGAAAAGTAGTTGAGAGAGTACACACAAATTTTCTTGATCTCTAGAGAAATTGTATCCTCCTTGGTCTAACTCTTTTGAAAGTAAAAAAAATGTATTCCTCTGGATTATATTAATGCATTTATTATTTTATCTTGGGCAAAAACAACATCAAATACAAGCACTGTTAAAAACAATAGAGTTATTTTTGTAAAAAATATATATAGGGGCAGGATGACTCCTGAGTATAAATTTGATTATTCTATTTTAAACACTCCTGATATTTCAAACAAGACTTGACTGGTCTATTTGTTGATTGACATTTTAATTGATTTTTATTTTTGCATCTTTGGTACTTACAGGCTATGATCGCCTATCAATATGTCAGTGCCGCACAATCTTTCAATGCATTTAGTTTTACAGCAACTCTGAAAGGGAGCCAAATGCTATTTCTAGAAATGTTTATTTCCTATTATGGTAATGTTTTTTTAAAGTTTTGATTATAGTAGTTAGTCCTAATTTTGAGACATTGCAATTACTCAGTTACTGTTACACCTATTTTCAAGAAAGAAACTTAGTTGAAAGCTTTTTGCTTATTCATTTGAATCTAAACCAGCGATTTAGTGCTACATAAATGTCTTGCTTATGCTTTATAAAGTAGTTGAAATGCAGTAGTGGAGGTGAGTCTGCCCTTGAGACAGAGTAAGAAATACAAGGCTAACCTGAAAATCATTTTCAATAATGGTTAAAGATTCTCTGTCCTCCTAGCTTGGTTTGAAATGACAGTCTAGACTTTCCTGTCGGTTTGAGACAAACAGAAGTTTCAGAAATGTTTTGAGATAAAAAAAGTAACTTTCTGTCCATTCAAACATAATTCATGATTAGTGCAGTACAAATAGTATTATCTTCATGATTTATTCTGCAACTCTTATTTGAGTCCTAATAGCTTAATTTTCATAGTTGTTTAGCACCTACAAATACCATAGAGTTCAATGGGATTTATTAATGATCGACATTTCTGAAAGGTGTTCTTTATATAATTAATTTTTGTTCTTCAGTATAGGCCTATTTTGCTGAAATTATCACTGAATTCAAAGGGGTTTTGTTGTAGTTTTGATGGCAAGAGAGTTGCTCAATAAAAAACTAGGGATATATTAAAAAGATGATTCACAGTTTATGAGAAATATTGATCCTTAAAGTTATCAGCTTGGTGGCGGAAGATGGATCGCAGCCCTGGCTTTCCCCACCTCCCATCACTGAGCTGAACTCCATGGGGCTGGTGGAGCGAGTTGGAGCGAAGCCCTGGCTCTCCTTGCCTCCCATCGCTGGGCTGCTCTTCGAGCAGCTCCGCAGCCCCAAGGAGTTCAGCTCGGCAATGGGAGGTGGGGAGAGCCAGGGCTGCGCTCTTTCTCCCGCCACCGGGCTGAGCTCCATGGGGCTGCGGAGCCGCTGGGAGTATAGCCCCGGCTGTCCCCTGTCTCCAGCCACTGGGCTGCTTCAAGACTCGAAACATTTCGAAACGTTCAAAACAGTTTGAGTGCCCTCATTTCGTTTTGAAGCTTTTTATTTCATTTTGATTTCACTGTTTCAAGCTTGAAATGCATCAAAACAGCTTCGAAATGAAACACATGGCAAAATTTCACACAGCCCCAATGCCTAGTTTTAAACATAAAATTGGCATTAATACTCATGGTACAGTTACATTAATATCATACATCAGTGAAGTGATGGTAGCAGATTCAGATATATCATTTCCCTTCCTCTTTAATTAGCCAATTATTAACTTTTCAGAATTTACAAACATTTATTTTGGACAAAGAAGAAGAAATGAAAGCCTCAGTGCATGTATGCAAATTTGATTTTGCTACAGAATTATTTATTGATTCTTTTCATCCACACTTTCATGTCTATAGGCAGTCTAGCTTAAAGGCTGTCACTTAGGTAGGACCATTTCAAACAAAGTATTGTTGAAACTGACTAGCAGATCTGTCCTCATTCCAAACTTGTGCTTTTCTATTTAGTAGAAAAATTCCCTTCAATAATTTAAGCATGTTTTATTATCCAAAGTAGTCTTCAGGTATGTTCACAATAATTTGTAGCTAGAAGCTATTGGTTCTGGCTTAGAATGACAGCTGTACTTTTGGACTGATAAACATATTGAAAAACAAAATTAAAAAGAAAATTCTTTACCTTGCTTGTTGAATATTTGACATTAGCGTCTATAATGTATTGTTTTGCTACAGTGAGATGCATAGGAGTTTAAGCAACGCAAGTTAAACAACAAATTGTTGTTGTTTGAAGATAGTAGAAACACAGTATGATTTCTCTTTAAAAATAAGGCTATATAATTAACCAATAAGACACAACAGGCAGTGTGTCATGTTGGCATATTGCCCTGTCTTAATTTCCTCTGAAGACTAAAAGCCAAGTGTGTGAGCTACTGGTGTAATGGTGAGATCCCAGCATGAAACACACTCTAAAATGTCTCCATGTGATTATGGAATGGCCCTATTTGATAATATTAACAATAAAAGACTGTATGCATTAGAACATCAAGAAAGAGCTCTAAATTTTCAATGACATAAGTTAAATAAATTTCGTGTTGTTAATAACTGTTCTGTTTTATTTTTTGCAGTTTTTAAGGTATAATTTGAAATTAAATATAACTTCATGAAATGTAAAATATTTCTCACCTGTTTAACTAGAGAAGGTATGGCAAAAAGAGCCCAACATACCACTTGAAGAAACTGTGGTTAGCATCTAGTATCCTTTTTTTAACTACTTTAAAAAAAATCTGAAACTTCTGCCTGGTGCAGTGTCTATAGAATGTATCAAAAACAGAGTGAAGGGTACTCCTCCCCCTTTTTCAGTAAGAAGTTGACACATAATACTTTTCCAATGTTTGAGTCCTCTTCTTCAATATCATATTACATTTGGGAAGGTAGACTGGATAAGGAGGATATGAAAGGAAAAGGTGGGAAGATTGGAGCAAGGAATCAGGAGGGGCTAGGATGGGAGGTGGGTAATGGGCAGCAGCATGTCTGGAAATAACTTCTCTCATATGAGTAGTGCCGTTGAATTCAAAGGTTTTTGCTGGAGACCTTCCAGAATTAGTGCCTAAAATTAGATTGGAAGTGGTGACTAAATTATCAGAAGGTAAGAGGTATAGGGAAGATGGAAGTAGCAGAAATAAGAAATAAGTAGTTACAACTATGTACAACATTAGGTGATTCTGAGATTATTTTTAATATTCACTATATAAGTATTGGTATAGGTATAAGATATTTAAATGAGCTGCACTGAAAGTGTTGCAGCATTTTATAAAGGCTGTACCATGCTGAATGCAAATGACATGGCAAAATTATTTTGTTTCCATGATCTTTGAAACTCTTGAGTTTTATACACTTTTTTGATTCCTCATTACCCCAATACCCAATCTAAAATTCTGCCTTTATTAGATTTCATCTGTTTAGAGTAAATCTATTTAGATTAAATAAGAAATAATGAAGCAAATGAAAAGAGAAAACCTAAAACTAATGATCAGGAAAAACTCCTTACAAGTAGATGTTTTATAGTTTGGAATAATTTTAAAGAGGAAGTAAGGAAAGCATCATTGCTTGAGTTATTTTAAAGCAGAATGGACAAAGCACTGAAAAGTATATTGTAGGAACACTGTTGCAAACCAACTGACCTTATAAAATATACTTTTTCCGTTTCAAACAACTATGACTCCATATAATTTTAATCACACAGCAATCTCTGTTTTTGGTTTCTTATGTACCATCTTTCTCCTTATTAATGTGCTTCTCCTTTATTCAGGAAGTGTCTAATGGCATTTGGGGGAGGGGAAACTCATTAGCTTCCTTCCTGAGTAATGTAATTTTTATTTCCTGTTGTAACTGTGCCTCAGCCAAAACCAACAATGTAAAAAAGAAAAAAGCTTGCCTGTGCAAAACATTTGTTTGAACTGAACTAGTGGTTACAAGATGTTGTAACACACAAGCAATATTAAGAATTACTTTGTAGCATTATAATCTATACATTAGGGACTTTCAACATTTCATGCCCTGTGTAGGAAGTTTATACTATTTTTATGTCATGTTTAGGTTAAAGGTAAATCAGAGCTATATTATCTTCTTTTCCAGGAATACTAGAGGACTTACCATATATTACTCTCCTTGGCTGACCTTAGAAATGAGCCAGTCAGCCAAGAAATCCCATTTCCAATCTTCAGACAGTATTTTAATTTTGTGGGCATATGTAAGGATCGTTGCTGTTGATTCACCTCTCTGGGGTCTGAGCTGTGTCCATTAAATGCATGGAAATTAATGAGGAATTTTGCTACAGGTACAGAAAACTACACCAAGTTTTGGGCACTGAATATATTCACTGTAGTTCCCCTGCTATTACTGTTTCTTACTGAACTGACAGAAGTGCTGGTTAGATGAGTTTAAAATGGGAAAGAACTTGACCACCTCTCTTGTACCTTTTGTAATGAAACTGCACGAGAAGAAAGAAAGCAGCACACTACATTCTACGTATAAACTATTTGCACTAAAAGTAACCCACATATTTGGAATTTAGCTTGCTTAACAAGTTTTACAGGAAATGGGCCCCAGTATTGTTAAAGAAAGGAAGATGAAAACATTTTTAAAAATTATTATAGTAAATGATGAAAATTTGGATTGGCTTTTATGGTGCCTTATGAAATGCACATATGTAACTGTCATGATAATTTGCATGCTGACCTGTTTGTAAAGAAGAATTTTAAATTATAATTGGAAGACCTATAGATTCATTTTTATAATGTCTAAATTTATAACAGTGCTGCCACAGCTATCTGAAAAGTTGAAAACTTAGTCCAAATTCTGTACAATGTAAATGGATGTCTAGGTTTTTCCCTCCTCTTTTATATGGTTACTACCATTAACCTGAAACTGCTTTTTACTATATAAATTTCAGGTTTGTTCATTCAGTCTATGTCCTTCATAAAGCAATAGTGTATGAGTCTCACTGTGTTATATGGATTTGGTACTAGTGCTCAACATACAACACAGACGTAGTTGTATCTTTATGCATGCAGCTGTCCAGGTTCAAAATAAAAAATATTCTATTTTTAAAGTGCTGTCTAGTTCAAACTAACATTAAGCTTAATGTTAAACAAAGAATAAGTTTATGGTTACCCTATTGTATAGCAAGGACAGTCCAAGATTTTGAAGGCCAGTGAGAGTTGGCTGGTGAGAATTAAAATTCTCCTGGAAACGCAAGAGCATGAGACGCAGTCCAGCAGGGAGTCAGATCCGCATAGCATGGACCAGCAAAGCAGTGCTGCTATCTGTTTGCCTAGTGTACCATGCCACCCCACCCCCACCTCTGCCTGCAGCAGCTCCACTGACTTCAGAGAGGGGGAGGGGAGGGGAGTGTCCTGGATTTCCCATTCTCCCATATGGTCACCCTACCTATCGTGTACATAGAGTACCTCTTGTCTTAAATTACAAGACTAGATTACTAGTATTTTCAATAGACAGCAGATGAACCTTATTTGCATAGTAATTGTACATCCCTGTTATGAACTTCAACAAGCTTATCTTTTTTTAAAAAACTGTCTCTGCAGAGTCATTATAAATCCTTTGAATGTTGTGGTTTGTTTATCAAGTTCATTTGTTTTGGCAGTTTTTGACGTACCTTATTTGCCATTTATAAACTGTAGGAATGCACTTTTCTGCCATCCAGCCATTTTGTTCCATTAGGAAAACCCTGAATTATCATGATACATTTTAGGCATGATTTGAACTAAGGGGTTAAATTATGCAAACACTTTTGCTTAAAAAAATAACTGTGAGGGAAGAAAGGAAGAACAGTTACCGTTGTTGAACCCATCAATTCAACCTTGATTATCCAAATATTAATGAAAACAATAATCACAGAAATTTTCAATATAGGTAATAGGCACTAGGGAATGAGACCCTTTTTGGGATAACAGATTCTCTAAAAAGTTTCTAAACTTCTACTGTATACACAGCTATTTACAATTTGAGTTCTTGATTAGTTTCATGGAAGTTCTTACATTGTTGCATTTCATTAGTGCAAGAGTATTATTCAATAGGAATATTAAACACAGGAACTCTTCATTCCACATCAACCAAAAAGAATGTAGGGTATTAGGCAGGCAGGTTAATGGGGTTAACATTTGCTATAGCTATGGAGGGATTCACAAAGGAAACTGATATAATAGTTGTAGTAATGTAGTTCTTTTTCATAATAATGATTAATGAAGGATAAAGACAGGTTACTAGGAGTTGTTTAAACTAGTAAATAAAGTACTACTTCTGTGGAACTTAATTACCAAATGTTACCTGACATTTGCAGAATGGCTAGATTTTCATTGGTACAAAACATAATATGTGTCCTTTGGGAGACCCTTAACTCAAAGGAAGCCATATTTTTTAAGAAAACAACTGAACTCCACAAAAAACAAAAATCTAAACATCCAGAATACTTTTTTAGATATCTGGAAACTTACAAACAGAAGCATAGAAAGGAATGAAAGAACCTAGTAACTTGAAAATTTTGTTTCTTTAGTGTTGCTGAAAGGAAATCTTGACAAATGTTGCTTTTCCCTCAGTCTTTTTAACAAAACAACAGCTTGGATGAAAGCTTGATATCTGGCAACTTATCTACTTTCATGTGCAAGTGAGTATTATTTTGTCAAATTTAATCCAGTTTAAGATTCAAAGCAGAAGGATGTCAGCACTTGTGTACTATGTTGATGTGAATCTTACACTGAGATAGCTAGGGCTGTATGGTTTATTTATCCAAAGTCTTATGTCATTAATTCTTTAGTGAGCATGATGCTATCATGGTGGGTAGTGAGAGTAATGAGGCGGGGATTCAGGAAGTCTATAAAAAAAAAAGAGAGCAAGAGAGAGAACAGAGTTATTTTAACAATTGATGTGTTGAATGGCCCTCTTAACCAGGTTAATGAAATCTTTATTTTTCTATTTTACATAGAGCTTTTTAATGCTATGTAAATGCATAGCATCCCCAATACAATATGTGGGGCTTTCATCATATTAGGGGCTAGTTCACATGAACCAGGTTAAGTGATCAGAAACCAGTTCAAATCTATTACATAACAGACATTCAGTACACTTTAAACCACTTGCAGAATCACTGAAACTCACAGTCCCCCAGCATCCAAGGATGTTTTGCATCTCTGGGTTGGGATGGGCTGTCTGCTCCATCTGAGCAGGGTTGACCTCACTCATCTGCCTCCAAGATGGAGGACTATCACAGCTCCAGATGGCTGAAGATGGGGTGGGGTTTGGGGTGAGGGAACCCTAGTCTGGACCCCAGTCTGGGTCTGCTTGGGGGGTGGCTCACAGGCTTTTCCCCTGCTCCCTGATCAAGCAGAGGGTGGGCGGGGGGGGCCTCAACAAGCACAATCTGAGGCAGGCATGCTTAAACAGGGAGGGAGAGGGATTTAAACCCCCTCCCTGGCCTCCATGGGACCCCAGCTGGGCTCTTCCTGGGGTGCAGGCACCTGTGCCAAGCTTTCCTCCACTCCTTCACCCCCACTCTCCACTGAAGCAAAGAGCGGGGGGGCATGGCCACGTCCCAGCCCAGGGCTTTCACACTGAGGCAGGTTTAAACCCCGCTGCCTGCAGGAGGCAGCCCCTGCCAGGCTTCTGTCCTCTTGCTCCCTGCTGAAGGGGGTGAGTATTTCCTGCCAGGGTTTTGCTTCTGCACTGGAGCAGAAAGCATGTCCAGGACATGGCACAGGGCCAACATGCTGTGGCAGGTGGAGGACGTTTTAAATCCCCTTCCTGAGGAGCAGGGCACACAAAAGCCTGTCAAGGGCTGCTTTTGCCAGGCTTCTTGAGTGGGGATTCTGCTCCAGGAACAGGGAGCAGAAGCCTGGCAGGGGCTGCCCCACCCCAAGCAGACCAGGGCTGGGGAGGGGGGTTAAACCCCTTCCTGCCCAGCCTCAGCGTGCTAGTGGGCTGGTGCCTGACCATGCTCTTCACTTGAGTGGGGAGCAGGGGGGCAAAAGCCTGGCAGGGGCTGCCCCCCCAAGCAGGGAGCAGGGGGTAGAAGCCTTGCAGGGGTCGCCCCACCCTCCCCTTGAGCAGGAAGTGAGGGGGGCAAATGTCTGGCAGGGACTGCCCCCCTCCCTTTGAGCAGGGAGCAGAGGGCAAAGGCCTGGGAGGGATTTCCCTGCCCACCCTCAAGCAGAGAGCAGGGGGACAAAAGCTTGGTAGGGGCTGCCCCCGGCCCCCCACCCAGCAGACCCTGGCTGGGGTCCCATGCAGGCTAGGGATGAGGCTTAAACCCCACTCCCACATGGTGGCCTGGGCCAGAAGCAGAGTGGAGATAAGCTTGGGAGGGGTGCCTCCCCCCAGGCCAACCTGGGCAGGGTCACATGTGGCCCAAGGAGGGGGTTTAAAGTACCCACCTCCTGCCCTCAGCGTGTTGGCCCTCAGCTGGGGCTTGACCAACCCCCTCCCACCTCTTCTTGAGCAGGAAGGCGGTGGGAAATCTCAGAGGGCTTCTCGCCCAGCTTCCATCCCTTCCCTTTGGTAGAGGTCGGCAGGCTGGGAGGTATACTCTAGTACCCCCCATCTTTTGGCCTGAGCCACTGCAGGCATGTGGCTGTATTTCCAGAGTCAAAAGTGAATGTCTGTTCACTTGTTTCTTGGTCAGTCCATTCAGTTTAAACTAACCTTTAAAGACTGAATCGATTTAGCCTCTGGAGTTTCGATTGTCTGTACTTAGCCAGGGTGTATAGCCAGGGCAGTTGTTTGTTTTGGTAATGCTTATCTGGTGTAAAGTCCCAGTAATTAGATAGCCTTTTTAAGGGCATACTTTTTAAAGTTGGAGGGGCCAATTTTCTGTGAGAAGTGGCTGGGTGTTTCCTAGAAAGAAAGGAGATGCTGCAGAAGTGAGAGAGGTTCTCATAATAAATAATAAAGCATAGAGATTGATGGAAGGGAGTTTTCACCAATACTAAGACACAGTGGCAGAAAAATGTTTTTGTTTGATGTTTCATTTGGTTTTGTGTTAAAGAATAAACCTGTGCCCCAGAAGACATTTGGGTGTCACATTGCATCCTTCCTAGGCCAGAAAATAAGTCAGCTCATTTGTATGCAAAAAGCAATGAACCACAGAGGAAGTTACCAGCCAATAGGTCTTTGAGGTTCCACTAACTAAACTTCACCCAAACTACATATCAGCAGCTCTGGGAAATGTTTGCCCTATCCTCCAGATGATGTTCTGAGAACAGCTGACCTTGACCTATGTTTTAAACCTCTAAATAAGTCATTTATTTCAAAGATGAGACAAGGAAATGCACTTTTTATATGTGCATATATGTACATTTATATGTACTAGAATGTTTGGATCATTCCAACTAAATTCTAGTTAAAATACAGAAAAATAGGGCTGAGGGGGTCCTGAAGAGATCATCCCAGGCAAACATTTGTATAATCTGTATTTAACCTCTCTGTGTAATATGCTTGAGTGTTTAACCACTCTAATTTTTAGAAAGTTTTTCATCATTCTTAATTTAAATCTCGCATTGCAATTTCATTCCGTTACTTTTCATGTTCACAGTAGACACAGAGAATAATTGATCATTACCACCTTTATGACAGTCTTTTTTGTAATTGCTGTCATATTCCCCGTTGGTCATCTTTTGTCTAACTAATCCCAAATTTTCCACCTTTCTCTCATATGTCTTGTTTCTAGGTCTCTCATAATTTTTGCTGGATTTTCCAATTTGCATACTTCTTTCTTAAAGTATAGTCCCAAAACAGAATTTGTGAATCACTTCCTATGGTTTTCATATGACCCTCCTTAAATCCCAGTATGCTGTCCTATTTTTTACAACAGTACGACACTGGTGATCCATATTCAGCTTGTGATACACTAGCACCCCCAAATATTTTTCTGCAGTACTGCAGCTTATTTAGTTATTCCACTGTTTGTGTTTGTTCATATACTTGTGCCTTCATAAGTGTGATACTTTTCATTTGCAACTGACTGAAATGTCATCCTATACATTTAGACCATTGTAACAATTGATGAAAGTCATTAGGGATTCAAATTATGTCTTCTATAGTGTCTACTCCCCCTTGCACCCCCCCGCCCCCCGGCAGCTTGATGTCACCTGCAAATTAAATTTTCCAAGTCATTAATAAAATATTGAACAATCCTGGGCCCAAGATAGACCCCCAATAAACTCCACTGATATTTCCTTTCAATATGATATTGTGCTGCTGATGACTGCTATTTGAGCGTGATGATCCAGCCAGTTATTCTCCCACCTTACAATAGCTTAATCCAGGCCAGTGCTGTCAATGGGCCTTGTATACAGTACTTATGGATGGCATCTAGAGCTCTTAACATCTGAAACTAATTTTAAGCACTTGTTATGCCACTCAAGGGCAGAAGTATCTCTGATCCATGTTAACCAGCTTGAGTTACACGTAGGCTCAAGGCTACACTTTAGTGTAAACACCCTACCTGCTCCCATCCCCCACTGGCCCAGATCAGGCCCACATCCTGCCCCCCTCTCCCACGCTCCCCAGCACCTCAGATCCCAACCCCCTGCACCACTTACTTGTGGTTCCCACATTGTCTGTCCTGGCTAGCGGGCAGAGAAAGGTGAATCTGCCTGCTTGGCTGTTGTCACTTCCACTTCTGCTTTTACTGTGGGCTCAGCCCAGAGAAGAGCAGCAGCCTAGCAGTAGCAGTGGCAGCTGGACAGCCAGGTTAATCCTTCCCTGCCTGCTTCCCTGAGACAGACAGCACAGGCAGCCACAAGTAAGCAGTAGGGAATACCAAGCAGTGGGGAGTGCCAGGGATGGCAGCAAACCAAAAAGTCCTGGGGGGTAGGGAGGAAGCCCAGAATGGGAGAGTAGGGGAATTCTTACCTTCCAGTCTTCCAGGTGCCTGCTGCCCTGAATGTGTAACTATTCCAAACTCAAGGTAGCAGTAGCACTAACACCCATCAACATTTGTGCGACTCACAGGGAAAAGTGTAACGAGGCCCAAAGATAGCCATATCAACCAGCCCATGGGGCTCCCAGAGGGACCAGAAATGCAGGGGCCAGGTGACTAGGGGTAGGACCTACTGTTGAATTCCAGCATACAGAGCCTCTTTGAAGATACGTGTTGGTGGCAGAGGAGCAAGCAATAGTTGCAATAGGTGTTAACCCCTGCAGGCCCCTGATGGTGCTTATCCCACTACCTCCACTGCTTATCCTAGTGCTGGAAGTGTGTCCAGATCTGGCCTAAGAGGCTCCCCACAATCCAGATCCATTGTAGGGGGCAAAAGAAGTTTGACACCCCTGATCTAAACCATATTTCCTCACCTTACTCATGGAAGTGTCATGAGATGCATGTCATACATTTCACTAAAGTTAAGGTATATCACATCCCCTACTGTTCTTCATCTGTCTTGTCAGAGATGGAGGAATGGCTGTTTAGGGATGATTTACTCAGCAAATCTTTGTTGATTGTTATTTATTACCTTGTTATACTCTAGGTAATTACAAATGGATTATTTGATTATATGATCCAG
Source organism: Crocodylus siamensis (assembly GCF_052110815.1). Lineage (NCBI taxonomy): Eukaryota > Metazoa > Chordata > Crocodylia > Crocodylidae > Crocodylus > Crocodylus siamensis. The sequence continues at coordinate 38,421,117 of NC_143397.1, read as the reverse complement.
TATTTTTCAAGGTATTGAAGTTTTGACATACCTGTCTTTAATTTCCTGGGTTCTCCTTTTTCCCTTTTTTAAAGATGGATGCTTTGTTGTCCTTTCCAAACTTCTTGGGCCGCACCTGATCTCCATGAGTTCTTCATGATTCTGCAGTTATTACTGCCAATCCTTGAGTACATTAGCTTGATGCATGTATTCTGATACAAAGACATCCAGCATACTTTAGTAATCTCTGACTTGTTTTTTTCTTACCCTAAGCTGAATACCTACCTTCCAATCCTGCTTTTAGCTGTGTTTGTCACCTGATAGTTGGCCTTTTGGCTAGCATGTATGTTGTCCTGTCATGAAATTGTTGATGACAACTTACTGTCAAGCTTTTTCTATTATACTTACTTGAAGGCAAAAAGTGTGTTTTTCACACATTTTTTCAATATTATTTGATATTTACATTGTTACATTAGCAAAAAATGTTTCTTATAAATAAATTAGTTCCTGTGTTATATTGCATACATACTTTATCCTAAAAAATAAACCTGTAATGAAAATATGTGTAAGTTTTTGCATTTAACACAAAGGTACACATAGTACACATGTATAAATATATATTTTTATAGCTGGTGGTATTGTCTGTTATGGAAATTGAACAGTAATTCCCATTATAAGGCCCTGTTTTTAATTGCTTATAACTTTGCCAGATTTTAAGTGTTTGGGATGAATTCTCCCATGCTGTGTGTGTGTATTTTTTTGGAGAACTGACAAAACAGATCAGTCATTTCCAAGAGCAAATCTTGGAGGAAATACATTTATTTTGCCGATGTTTAAAAAAATCTGATGACGTTTCCGTTCAAAACTTTTAGTGCCCCTGAAATTTGCAATTTGCCAGGGGGTTGGCATTTGTATCAGGAATATGCTTTGGCATCTTCATGAAAATCTGCCTGTCTTTTTCAGCTTATAAATCTTTAAAAAATCATAGTGAATGTTTTCGCTTGATCTGAGCCTTCAAGAGGCCGAGAAGCGATACTTACATTATATCAACTTAAAAATCCAAAGACTAAGCATGCTTGCACCTCTGAGAGTTCTTCACACTGAACAAACTATGCATAAACCGTCCGTAAGTTGTGGACACAGATGTCACTGTTTCCAAGTGAAGCATACTTGGAAATGCTTTATTAAAAAAAAAAATGTTTCTGCCACTGGACACACACACATACCTGTGTGCTATTCCAGGCTGGAACTTTTCAGAATGCTGCAGTGCTACAGCAAAACTCCTTTTTCAACTCCTAACTCCACTCACAGGAGGAGAGGTAGAAGGGAGGGGATAATGGAGGCACCAGAACAGAAAGTTAAGGACAGGTAGAGGAGCACTGGGGGCTCTCAAATTCCTTGAATCCCTCTCCTCTCCATCTCATAGGGGAGGCATACGAGAGATTGAAGCTGGAGGGCCCACCTCTGGTATCAGTGGGGCCTCCAGAGTCTGGTAGGGAGGATGAGAGGGTAAGCCCAGCCCCAGCCCCAGCCCCAGCCCCAATCTCTATGTTGTCCCATGTGCTCTCCCCATCTATATGTAATAAAAAGTGAAACACTCCAAAATAGTACTTCACTTTAGGACATGCTATTTTTCAGTGTTTCAGCCACTTACGGACTATTTCAAAGGTGACATACATCTGTACAGTTGGCATTATGAAACGCTCCAAATGCCTTTGACAGGTTTAATTGTTATGTGTGTGTGCATACACAGTGAACAACTCTGTATGTTTTCTCTATTTGAGGGCAATGGAAAAGGATCTAGACTTTCCATGCAATGGCTGTTCCCTGCTTAACCAGGTTGAGATGGGCCTGAAAGTGAAAGGAGTGAACCTGCCTTCACAGAGTTCCCAGTGAAACTCCTGTTGGCACCTAGCCAGCATGGAGGAGGAGGTTATCTGATCTGATTGCAGAGGGAAGACAAGCTGAACTGAAAGGAGGGTAAAATGGTAGATTGGGACAAGACCTCAGGTGCCATTGAGAGTGAAGAGGTGAGGAGAAGAACTAAGACATGCCAGAGAAGGGGACTGGATGCTGGAGTGAGAGGAGGTTGGGATGGATAAGGCAAGGGGACTCAAATCAAATGGCTGATTGAAGAGATGTACTGAGATTGGACAAGGAGCTGCAAGAACAAGGGTACTAGAGTAGACAGCAAAGAGATTGGGACTGGGAAGCCCTGTGAAGGAAAATGGGGCCAAGATCACAAAGCCAGACATGGTAATATGCTGAGTGTGAGTTGGGAATTCAGCAGTCTGAGCCATGAGATTGAGACTAGTGCCTTTCAGTTTCTCAGTTCAGTTACTTCTCTCCCTGGAAAAAAACTACAGGTGTACAGATGTTCAGGCTTTTCCTCCAACGGTAAGAATGGTCAGTCCAGGAGAAAAAGAACCTGGAAGCAACCAAAGTTAAATCATTCCCCAGAGAGTTTCTCTTGAGACATCTAATGTCTATGCATGCCATGGCTTCCCTCAGAAGAGAACAAAGTCCCCCAGCTTCTCTTTTCCCCAGGAGACAATGTATTGCTTGCTGGACTCTGCTGCTCCAGAACACTCCCCCTTAACAATCCCCATATTGTGCTGCAGGGAAACATAGGCTGACCATAGGCAGTCTTGGGCAGCCAGTGAGGGTTGCCCAGTGCCCTACTAAAATCTGTCTCCAGGCAAACTAAGGAAACTTGCAGAGCACGCTGAGATGTGGGCACATCTCCCTCCCCCCACCCTCCCCCCCAGGCTTCACAGTGTCAGCACTGCAAGTTCTCTACTCTTCAGGGTCTCAGCCTTCAAATGTCTGTATAGCAGCTCTGGGTCAGTTTTTCTACCCAGAGACCAAATCTGGGAGAATTCTCCCAGGTTATTTGAATGTGAGTACACAGCCTAGATATAGAGAGAATGAGTGGATGGGAGATTAGCTTTCTGACAGCAAGCTCGGAATGGGAGACTAGGATTGATTCGGTAAAGATATTGGGGTTGAGATGTGAAGCATGAAGAGCAAAAAAGAGGCCTAGGGAGGCAAGGAAACTAGGATTGGAACAAAAAGGATGAGTGGGAGGAGAGGGAGAAGCAGAGACACGGCACAGAGGACAGGGCAGAAAGGTTCAAGATTTGTTAGCAAAGTGGCTGTGTATTCAGTTACGTATGGTATACTGGTATACATGCAGTAGATCTAAGGTTCCAGTCTTGCTGAGGATCCTTGTAAACATCGATAGGACTTCACACGATGGAATTTAAAGTTTGGTTTTTCAGTTTTCTTTAAAAAAAAAAAATGAATATCATAAGAACAGAACACTATTGAGGTTGCAAAGTCAGACATTTGTAAGTTAAGAAATCCTAGAGTGAAGATTGTGCAAGATTGTCCTTGTGTATATGTTATGATGCAATCTTTAATTATGTGATCACATGCTGTTTTTCCCACAGGATTCCTGCCTCATTTAGTTCACAGGATGGACCTGCTCTGGGATTGAGTAAGGGTTGTCTGGTAAAGAAGAAAGAGATTATGTGCAAGACCTCTGCCTCATCTGTTGCAGAAATTGGAGAGTATTTCAGGGATTACAGGGAAAGAAAAAATTATCATGACTAAGGCAATTGAACACTGCCCAGATAACCGAATTCTATGACTGCCTATACTACAGAGTACATATTATGGAAATCACTTAAATCAAACTATTCACAGGTGATCTGTGATAATGTGTTCCTCATTTTCCATGTACCCAATTTGAAATTTTCGGGTCTGATTTGTAGATGGGCTTAGTACTTGCAGGGCAGCTGAAGTCAATGGAAACTCTGCTTTGAAGCTACCAAGTACTATATAAAACAGAAAGTACTCTGAAAAAAATCAGATTTCAAGAGACTAAGATTAGGCACCCAAAATTAGAGAACACCTTATACCTTAATTTCACTGGCTTGGTTCTCCATCTGCAAAACGAATATAGTGCCACTCCATCATGTTAATGGGGTGTTGTTAAAATTACTGAAACAACTTAGTGTAAAACTCAGATGCTAGGGTGCTAAGCACCATAGAAAACCCACAAGGACATTAATAATTCTGTCTTCAGATTTGGGTTTTACTAGGATGCTTTAAAAACAACATGGGGTCCTGCCTTTGAACAATAAGGTTAAAAAATAGCTGTTCATAAAGTGAGTATCATGAATGCTAAATGAGGCATAAGTCCTGAAAAAGGGTAATATGTGATTATATAATTAAAAAGTAGATCATAATACATGTGCACAAGGCTGCACAGGCAATTATTCTAGAATTTCCTAACTTTTGCATGTTTGACTTTGTTATAAGGACACTATGAAGGTTGTATAGTTTTGTGTATAAACAACCTTTCTCTTTCTCTCTCTCTCTCTTTCTCTATGTATGTATATAGATGTTTATAGCTATGTAGATATAAATATGGATATAGAGGCAGATCATCTGAAATCTGACCCACTTATGTCACTCAGCATGTTGAGAGTAGGTAGGAACTAACTCAGAGCTGTACTTTACTGTGCCAGTCCTCAGTGACATGGAGGACATTAAGGATACTAAGCCAGTGGTGTATTTTAGAAGTCACTCAAACTATCACTGGGACCAGGGGCTGCCTTATATTTGTAATATACCTACTGGATTGATTGGAAAGGTTCATCCTTATAAGTGAAGGGTTTGTGGTAGTGGTGCATGGGTTTTTGTTTGTTTGTTTTTTTACTGTTAATGTTTCCTTTCTCCTCTACCCAGTTTTCTGGTCTAGGGCCAGGGAAGGACAAAACAGGAAAACAGGATTTGTGGGTCTGTTACTCCTGTCTACAGAGATAGGCAGAGCATAAGCTGGAGAGAGATAGGAAATGGCTAGAACAATGATCACCACCCGGTCGATCCCGATTGACTGGTCAATCAGGGAGCCCCAGACAGTCAAGCTCAGACAGCTAGCCTCCCCAGACTGAGATTTACGGTCAGAGGCTCCACGATTGGGAGCGGCCAGAATGCAGTCCAGGAGTGGCGGAACTTATGAGTGGCAGGACGTACATGGCTGAGCTGACCTGTGCCCCCTGCCGCCAGGGCTGGATCGAGTGAGTGGGACAATCCCCCTTCATGCCCACTACCACCAGGCGAGGCTGGGGGAGGGTCAGAGCCTGAGCATCTTGTCCATGTGCATGGGGGGGGGCGCTTCCACCACTGCACACATCCCAGCAGAGGCCCATGGCCCCCCCGATCTGTGCAAAGGGCAAGGCAGCTGCTGCTGTGTGTGGCTGCAGCAGGGCTTGAGGCACAAAACCCAACGAGCAGTGGCAGCTGCCTCACCCTGCACACAGATCGGGGTGGGGCACGTGCTGCCCAGGCCTCCATTGGGGTGCATGCAGCAGCAGGAGCCCCCCCCTCCATACACCTGGACAAGGTTCCCAAGCTCTGACCCTCCACTGGCCCAGCCTGGGAGCCCCACTGGGGCCCCACTCACCCCTGCCCCACTGCAAGGTCCCTCACCATGGGGTCCTCGATCTGCCCCCCCCAAATGATCTGCTGGGCTGGAGAACTGGGGGGGTGGAGGGGTGGGGTGGGTGAGGTAGATCCTGGATTGCCCTTTACTTCAAGAAGTGATCTTCACCTTAAAAAGGTTGGAGACCACTCAGCTAGAACCTTGATTTCAGCTCCCAAGATGTGAAAGTCACATAGAGCTACATTTATGTTGAGGGAAAAATTATCAGCCATAGACATGGGTGCCTGTAGACATACAGAAATGCTACAGCATGTCAGAGCAGACTTGACTGAGTCTGCTGAACTGTGCAGGGGCACATTAACTAAAGCTTGTTGAGCAAGTTTAAAGCACCCTTGCTGCCATTTTGAACCATGGGACACTGAATACAGAAAATGCTATGGGCATTTTAATTAGAGTGGCTTTTGGGACCACTGTAATTAAAGACTCCTCTCCTCCCCCAGAGCATGAGTAAAGCCACCCTATAGCTTTTGGAACAAGGAGGAAACAGGTCTTTGAGCAATTGTTCCTGGGGATGGCAGTGCATTTATGGAGCTTCTTGACCTAGTCTATCAATCATAAAACCAAGGAAGCATTAGAATTCATGGGTCAACATGAGAAATTATTCCCAATTATTTAAAGTATGTTTTTAACATAAACTCTAGAGAGCATAGATTATGCCTTTTTCTGTGTTGTACCACCCCTACATCATTGTTGGCCTTATTGAAAAAAATAACAGGAAGGCAATAAATGCATGTATGCAAGAGCGCACACACAATTTTAACGTTTGGATACTAAAATCTACATTCATGTTTTTAAAAAGATTTTAAACCATTAACCATAAAATCAAAAACCCTAGTTATAATGGGGATATAGTCAGTGTAGTAAAAGGAATGTATTAGTTCTCTGTGGAGATCACCACGCTTGGGTTTCATATCCTTTATATATGTGTGTGACTTTGGGAGCTGACTAGTTTCCTTGCAGTGAAAATTGAAAACCTTTCTGATGAGGCAGTCAATGCATATATCTTTAGGGAGTTATAGATACTGTTATGGTCACCAGCTGAGAATTCCTTTTCTCTCAAATGATCATCAGAGGCAATGCCTTTATTCCCTATGAGAGAGAAGTTTTTAAGTTTTATTTATCTTTGTCATTTTATCTCTGTTTAATTCTATGGTTACTGTAATTTTTTTTCTAATATTGGTAGTTCCCTCAGCTGCTGATTTCAGGCCTGAACTTACTTAAGAGGTCAGCCTCTTCTGGTAGAGTGCCTTCAATTTCCTTACACCATTAGTTGTGCTCTTACATAGATGACAGATTTGGGGAGTTTAGAGAGTTATAATCTTACTTCTATTTAATAGTTTGCGTCCAAAATATAGTTCATAATAATTTCATTGTAATTGTTATGTTATGTTGTTATGTTATGTATCATATTTCCTTCACACAGATTTTTTTGCTTGTTATTATCCCAGATGTGCTTTGGTTTTGAAGGTTTGAAGAAATCCCATTCATTTTTTAATATATCTATTTTATATTTGTAAATATATCTATATTTACATAAATGTATCTATCAGAGATGGTTGAGTGGGGTAGATGAGAGTTTTTATTTAAAATGCAAATAATTTGCAAAACATTTGCACTCTTGATTCCTAGTGCCAATCAAATACTTCAAACTTTGATGTGGGTGTAAGCAAACTTTGAACAGTTAAGCCTCATATCAGATTTAAAATGTGCAGAACTAGTTCTGACATTAAAACAATATTCTGTTACCTTTGATTTGCAACTATTATTATTTACACTTTTAATATGGTAGGTACTTTACAGACACATGAAAAGCCAATAAGATTACTTGCATAAATAAGGCAAATATTTGTCCCAAAACCACAGCCAGAGTTGGAATTAATTTTAAAAAAGTCCCGCAGAAAGAGGAGTTGAAAAAATAATTATATGTATTGTCACAGACATTACATTCAGTGGCAGTAAAATTTTTACTCCTTTTTCTAATCCCAAATATATTTTTCTGTGGCTTAAAAATTCATGCAGAAGACAGAGTAGATTTGCATTTTAGACTAATTAAATGAGAGAGAATGCCTAATGTGCATTAGTGTTACACAAAAAACGTGCTGGCACTATTGCGCAGTAACTCCAAATACAGTGCATTGAGTTAGTAGCTGTTATTACAGGTATTAAACTTAATGCACCGTAATTACAGCACATTAATACATGTGTAGACATGGCCAGTGTCTATTATATTACTGTTTGGATTAAATGTTAAAAATGTAATCTGGTTAATCACAAATTTTTATATTGAAATTTAGGTTAAAGCAAAATTGGTTATCTTGTGAGCATGAGAAAGGAAGTATGTCTTCAGTTAGGATTTTTAATTACTAAGATTAAAGAATATATATAGAAAGAGCTAAGCTTACTTGGAGTCTTGCTTTTCAACATGGTAGAAATTCCAACCTATCTGAATTTTGTAGTTCATCTCTACCTCTAATAGTGTTTAGCTATATGTTGTTTTGTTGTGCCCCAGGTTACATATAGAGTTCAGATCCAATCTGGATACAAAAGGAAGCTTTAGGCCTTTCTATGGAGGTGTACATGTTTCATAGATTTCATAGACATTAGGGCTGGAAGGGACCTCGGAAGATCATCGAGTCCAGCCCCCTGCCCAAAGGGCAGGAAGTCAGCTGGGGTCATAGGATCCCAGCAAGATAAGCATCCAATTTACTCTTGAAGGTGTTCAGTGTAGGTGCTTGAACCACCTCCGCTGGCAGACTGTTCCAGACCTTGGGGGCTCGGACAGTAAAGAAATTCTTCCTTATGTCCAGCCTGAAACGGTCTTGCAGGAGTTTGTGACCGTTCGACCTCGTGCGCCTTGGGGTGCTCTGGTGAACAGACGTTCCCCCAGATCCTGGTGTTCACCCCGATAAACTTATAGGTGGCCATCAGATCACCCCAGAGCCTACGCTTTTCCAGGCTAAAGAGTCCCATGGCTCTCAGCCTGTCATCGTAAGATCTGTTTTCCTGACCTCTGATCATGCGCGTGGCACTCCTCTGGACTCTGTCAAGCTTCTCCACATCCTTTTTGAATTGTGGAGCCCAAAACTGGACGCAGTACTCCAGCTGCGGCCTCACCAAGGCCGAGTACAAGGGGAGAATGACGTCCCGGGATTTGCTCGAGAAGCATCTATGGATACACGCCAGCGTTTTGGTCGCTTTACTAGCCGCAGCATCGCATTGCAGGCTCATGTTCATCTTGTGGTCAATGATGACTCCCAAGGCTTTTTCTTCTGTAGTGCTAACCAACGTAGCACTGCCGAGCCTATAAGGGTGCTGCAGGTTTTTCCTCCCAAGGTGGAGAACCTTGCATTTATCGGTGTTAAACACCATGAGGTTCTTGTCTGCCCATTTGCTGAGCTTGTCCAGGTCAGCCTGGATCACCCGCCTATCTTCTGGCATGGATGCTTTGCCCCAAAGTTTGGTGTCATCGACGAACTTGGCCAGTCCACTCCTGACTCCAAAGTCCACATCGTTAATGAAGATGTTGAACAGTATGGGTCCCAGGACAGAGCCTTGAGGGACCCCACTGGTCACAGGGCACCATGATGAGTGACTGCCATCAATCACAACCCTCTGGATCTGACCACGAAGCCAATTTCCCAGCCAGCAGATCGTGGTGGAGCCAAGGCCACAACTGGGCAGTTTGGCCAAGAGGTGATCATGGGATACCAGATCAAAAGCTTTTTTGAAGTCAAGATATATGACATCAATCTCTTCTCCCTTGTCCAGGTGATAGGTCACCTGGTCATAGAAGGAAATGAGATTGGTCAAACAAGACCTACCTGCAACAAACCCGTGCTGGCTGTCCCTTAGAATGTTAGCCTGGGCCAGTCCATCAAGGATGGCCTCCTTAATAAACTTTTCTAAGATCTTCCCCAGGATAGAAGTCAGGCTAATGGGCCTGTAGTTAGCCGGATCCACTCTCCTCCCTTTCTTGAAGAGCGGCACCACATTGGCCTTCTTCCAGTCTTCGGGCACTACACCAGAGCGCCGGGAGTTTTCAAAGATCCGTGCCAGGGGCTGGGCTATGACGCTCGCCAGCTCCTTGAGTACCCTGGGGTGCAGATTGTCAGGGCCAGCTGACTTGAAGGTATCCAGCTTCTCAAGGTGTTCCTTCATGAGGTCAGCATTGATGGAGGGTAGGGGATCCCCCTCACCCAGATTTCCCTGTCCCATAGCAGGCATGGGCATCCCATGTGACTGATGAAAGACTGACACAAAGTACCTATTTAATAGGTTGGCTTTTTCCTGGGCGTCAGTTGTCAGTTGCCCCATCTGGTTTAGCAGGGGTCCAACATTGCCCTTGCTTTTCCTCTGGCTCCCCACATATCTGAAAAAGGACTTTTTATTGTCCTTGATGCCTGAAGCTAGTTGGAGTTCAGTTGCAGCCTTGGCTTTCCTGGTTTGGTCCCTGCAGGACCGGACCAGCGTGGAGTAATCCTCCTTGGAGGTGAATCCTGTCCTCCATCCTTTGTAGGCTTTCCTTTTTAGCCACAGTAGGTCCGCTAGGTCTCTGGAGAGCCGGGGGGCTGCTGTGCCTTCTTGCTGCCTTTCCTCCGTGTTGGACTAGATTTAGCTTGTGCACTGAGGATCGCTTCCTTGAGAAGCAACTACTCTTCTTGAACTCCCATCTCCCTGGGGTCATGGTCCCAGCGGGTCTCTAGCTGTCCATGCCGGTCGCCAATTTCAGCTTGCAGGGACATGTAGCTTTCCTTCACATAGAGAGCTACACCCCTGCCCCTTTTGTCAACACGATCCCTCCTGTATAGGGTATAGCCCTCTATACCCGTGGTCCAGTCATGGGTGGAGTCCCACCAGGTCTCCGTTATCCCAATGACATCATATTTCTTTGCACTGAGCAGGAGGACGAGCTCGTCCTGCTTGTTGCCCAGGCTCCTGGCATTAGTGTACAGGCAGGCAAGTGTGCCCTTGGGGGCTCTTGCCTTGCCCACAGATTGTGCCAGGGCTGGGGCAGAGGTGGGTTCCCTAAGTGCCCCCTTAAGTGCCTTGGTCCGCTGGCTTTGCAAGGGCCGTTCAGCGGGCCAGCAGGGGCAGTAGTCCCTCCATCTTGTTATTACACAAGATTCTGGAATTTGTTCCCACAGAAACAAAGCGTGATCACAAATCTCACCCATGTTCAGTTGGTATGGAAAACTGACTTCTTCAACCTATTTTCCGGCATATGGGAACAGTTTAATTTTGATTAGTTAATTAGTTTTGCATGGTTTTTCCTTGACCAATGTTAATAGCCTTTATTTTTAAGTTTGGAAAGCATGTATAAATAAGCATTATATTTATACATAATGCTGTAGTGGGAGAACCTAAATAGAATACAATTGCTATCTGAAAATTAAATTGCCTTTCTCTTTTTCAAACAATAAAATGCGTATGCACTTACTAATTTTAAGGCATAGTAATCAGTAGTTTTGTACTGAAGTAACCCATTAAGGAGCAGTTATAAGACAGGATTGGCTTCTGAATTTTATTATCATGATTTTACTAACCAATTATGAATTAGAATAGCAACAGAGAACAGACTTGGAGCAGAAGGAGCATAGAATGAATGATCAGCAGGTTTTATATGGTATACCATACTTAAAACATGGGCAATTTCATTTGTATGTAAAATCAACAGGTGGTATAACCATAGTATAGGAATTAATTTGAGATGTTTTCCTGAATCTCTCCTGATGGAAGAAAAGATGCCATTATAATTGATCAGCATCTGATATTTCTTGGAATAATTATTTCACAAACTAGTCAGTATCCTGAATTTAAAACACAAGCCACCGTTTACATACATATGCCACAATAATCTTTCCCTTTTCTTACCTTATGATTTAAAAACTGTACAGTCTATCATGGCCCTGATTACTATTGACAACATTTTAATTGTTTATGTACATTATTTTGCTGCCTTGTAGATCAGAAGCATTATTTTTAAGCTTAGAATTTCTTCATTCAGACAAATCCTGTATTTAATTGCAGAAGTAATAAACCACTGATCTGAGATTTTTCATCTGTAATATTACATATATTAACTGAAGTAATTATGTTCTTGTACAAATTGAATACTAAAAATTCTCAGTAAGCCCTCCTTTCCAATTTGTATTCAAACAAATTCCTGATGTTTTAGAATATGTTGGGTTAAAATCATTGTTTGGGATGTCAGATATTCAGCAGAGATGTGATTTGGAGGTGCAGCTTGTAAAAAACCATCGCAGTGAGTATTTTCTGGTTGTTAAGTCAGCAGACCGAAACAATCGTGGTCTCCAGGGAATCTGGAGGAGTGTGTCACTTCTGGAAAGAAGTCATTTCATTGAAATATCATTGTAACTCAGCTCCAAGCTGTAACAGAAATGTGTTTGTGTCCTCTAGTAACATTTGTTATTACTGATTAATCTGATGATACTTATGCATTTTAACAAATTGTAAGATATGTAACTCATTTCTGTGTGCAGTTGGTTAGCATTTAGTGTTTCTATGCTTTGTATAGAGAGATGTACTTTATTAAATGGTAGGACACTTTCCTGTTATTTCAGTTGAAAAGTATGTTCTGGAAGCATTTTTGTTGTCATCTCTATGATGATAATAACTAAATGATAGGTAAAGATAGAAACAACAATAAAAATAATAAAAAAGAAAGAAAAAACCCAAAGATTCATATATCATGCTGTCAGTTTACAAATATAGTCATGAGTAGCTGTACAGTTCTTAAATTATTAGAGGATAGCCAATAGTTTGATGACTTCTAGTATGTATTTTTCTGTGTTTATACTACAATTTATTATTCCACTTTACGCTTTTATACATTTTGCTATTTAGGATTTGATCTTCTTTTCACCTTTCTTCTAAAACTGCAGATTTTCAATTAATAAATAAAGCTTTATTAAAATATCTGATTTCTTCATGCTGTGCTTTAGAGAAATAATTTGCATTAATCACTTTATAAAATAGTCCTTGGGAAGACTGACTAGCTATGAGATTACATTTCAATCCAGTCTTTAGACAAATGTTTGATACTCTTAAAATCAATGGAGTTCCTTATAAATCCTTTATGTTATACTTTCAATTGAGTACTTGCATTTAACAGTATATTTCCAAAGTCATGCACAGATGCAGTTCTATAATAGAATTCTGTAATAGAATGTCACTATCTCAGCTAAATATAATGACCCCATCGCAGATCGAACATGGCAGTAGACTAAAACAAATTATAATACTATTTCACATTAAGTGAAGGTCCCATTGTAGTGAAGGTGTTATGTGAGATGGGTTGTTGCACTGAAAGACAAATAGCCTTGCAGGCAGGCAGGTTCTCAGAATGTCCTTACTCAACAGATCTCTACCTTAGTGTATCCTGAGTCATAATGTCTATATTCATGTTTACTTGTTTTGGTAAAAATAACTTTTTACTCCTGCTAGCTGGCCAAGCTGTGGCTTGTTACTAATGGAATTATTACTATAGGTCAATGACAGAATCTGTATTATTGGTGATGGTGTTTGTCTAAGATGGAGAAAATAGAGCGCCGTTTCATTTTTCAAATAGATTTTCAGATCTTGGGTTATATATGTAGGGCGAACAATTAGAATTCTATGTATTTATTTGTAAATTGAGTAAACCTGATCAGGAATAACTGAGAAATAATAAAAATGGAACATCACAATGCCGTTTTCCCAATGACATCTTTCAGATCTTAAGCACAAATACACTTTCATAAAAGAGCCAAAACTAAATATCAAATGCCTAATTAAATCAATAAAAATGCACCAGAGATTAATCTGAGCGAGATTTTCAAAGAATATGCTCTTTTACATAATGTGATGATGAACCCACCTTTGTGGGCTAGATCTTCAACTGGTGTAAATGGAGTGGTGTTGTGTGTGAAAATGCACTTTCAGATGAATTTCATAGTTTCATAGTTTCTAGGGTCAGAAGGGACCTGAGTAGATCATCTAGTCCAACCCCCTGCCATGGCAGGAAAGAGTACTGGGGTCAAATGACCCCAGCAAGGTGCTCATCTAACCTCCTCTTAAAGACCCCCAGGGTAGGGGCCAGCACCACTTCTCTTGGAAGTGATGAAAGTTGGTTTGAATTTGTTTGAAAGATGTTCAATTATTTGATCTGCACTTGCACAAATGGAAGATCCTTTGCAAATATAGCCCTTGTACAAAAAGTGCTGATATTTAGAATATGCCTATACAATGCAACAGGCCAGGGGTTGGCAATTATTTGAGCAGGAGGACCACTTAAGGAGTTTTGGTGAGCTGTTGAGAGTGGTGCTGAGCTGGCTTCCTCCTCCAACATGGCTGTTCACCCTGACCAACATGACTGGGGATACAGGGGGAAAGGTGGGGGAGGTTCAGGGAGATCTCAGTTGATCCTATCCAGCCCTAGGCCCAGCCACCCTGCACCTACCACCAGGTGTGCTAAATGGAATGGGCGGGCAAGAAGGGTCTCCATGGAGACTGACCCAGGACCCCCACAGGCAGAATGTGCTTGGCTGGACAGATGGGATGGGGCTGTTGGCAGGTGGGGAATGAAGTCTGGGAGCAGGACAGGCAGGCAGGGCCAGGGCAGGGATCACGGGACAGTGACAGTGCAGGGCCAGGGCCTAGGCAGTGCTGCAATCCACTCCCCGCGCATCCCTGCAACAGGCACTGGTTCCCTGCAGAATCTCCTTGCTCTCTGAAGTACTACCAAAACACAAATAAATAGTATGTGGATCATTTGGCAACAGATATCAAAATTTTGTTTTTGATCTCTGTATTATTTATGTTGAAATTGAAAGGTAGAACATAATCATGTTACATGAGTAGTCCATCTTAGTTAAGTTTAATATTGCTTATATGTTGATTTTCTTGATATCCTTATTGTGAAAAATCCTCTGATTTGGCTCCAGCTACTACATTTTGACTCCTGTATATTATGTACATGGGAAGTGTTGTATTACTGCTTCTTAGGTCATAATTAAAAGAAGACACCTAAACTCATTCAGGTTAGAAATCTCAGTGATTTTTCAATAAAAGAGTAATTGTTTTGTTCATTTTTTTATTACTATTTCAAAATCATCCTTAATACCAGGTTGCAACCCTATGTTAATTCTTGTGCTTTAGGAATAAATTATGTTTTAGTTGCAACATTTTGCTGGGTCTCTGAATATACCTATAGTGTACTGAATATGGATCTAAGACTCATATATTTTCTTCAGCCTCTGCCTTCTTGTATAGAATAAATAATTCTGGCAAATACTAAGATAAACATTAACTGTATTATCAGCTACTACATTTGTCTTCCAGTAACTTGCTGTACTGACTTAATAGTGTAAAAGTGTTTCAGGCATTCTCCATTAGGATCTATTTATCATTCATCCAAAAAACAATTTAGCCTTCATTTCAGCCAAGGGCATAAGACTCCATAAGACTACTATATGACTTTCAATAGTCAACAGGAAGACTGCCAAGGAAAATAATACAAAGTTTATTAATAGAATTTAATTTATAAAACTAAATACTATAAATAAAGGATAAATTTCAGGGATATGATTGTTTCAGTACAATTCACTTAATATCAAGGTTTCTGAATTTTTTTAATTCTAGTAACTGTTTTGGAGAGTATGCTATATTGGTGCAAAAAATAAGTCCAAAACTTAGAAAAGTGAGTTTACCAAGTATGGATAGGTGTTTGACCACTTTTATGTTTTTGTAGGTCTTTGCTCTGAAAATTAACATTGCTTCTGATGGCTTAGAAAAGCTAATTGTCTTCAGCAACTCCAAATCTAGTGTGCACATACTACTCCCTCTTTAGGCCTGCCAGAACCAGAACCTGGACATATTTCTGAAGCACTATAAGGGCTTCCTGCTTGGGTAGGGGTTTAGCAAGCAAAGCAGGGCTGAAATATTGTTTAGAGGATCTCTGTCTTATGTTGATATGCTAAGTTCTATTTAAATTGTTCTGTCATTTTCCTGTTTTATAAGTATTCTGTTTCTCTTATTGTAAGTCCCCCTGCGCCTTGTTGGGAAAGGGCAGCATATAAATCAAATAAATAAATACTGTGGAAGCTAAGGGAATCCTGTAAGAATTGTTTTCAAAGGGAAAAAAACCCTGAAGTTCTCCTTGCATGCCGCATTTTGTGCCTATTATGAAGGAATGAAAGACAAGAACCCTAAATTTAAATAACTAAGGTCTTAAGGGGGGAAAAGTAACAAAGAACAGACCTTGAAAATACAGTGCTATTTCTCTAAGTGTGGATTGAGACATTGTTAATACTCGTGGGTGAATGAGGCCTAGTTAGGATTTATAATTTACTCAGCTTCCCTTTCCTTTAGAAAAAGAGTACTTTCCTACAGGCATTTGTAGGTATAGAATACTCCTGGACTTCTACCCAACTTGACTGGTAGATACTTTGAAATGATGAGGCTCAAGTAAGGTTTTGCCTGCTCTTTGCTCCCTCAGCTATTTGCTCATTATGGCAGCAGTGGCCCTGTGGAACCTCTGTTCCCCTCTATCCAAACCCGTAATCCAGACAGGTTACACAAAAATTTGGGGGTATACCTACATCTCTTTACTCCCTTAAATAAAACTCAAAAAGCAAGAGATACTCTGACTCATTGCAGAAACCATGTAATTAGAAACAGTAACAATATGATCAGAGTTGTCTCTGGCCAGAAATAAATGAACCAATTTCCCAGAGAAAATAAATACATCAAATAAAAAAGATTTAGGTATAGATTTTATCCTGTTTAATGTTCTAGAATATATCCCACTGGTGAAGTTTACTGATATTCATGAACATTAGATTCTAAGTGTGGGATAACAATAGTATTGTGGCAGATCCCATAATCTAAATATCCCTCCTCACCTTGTTCCCATCCTGCCATCCATTCCCTTCCAACTAATTCCAAGTCCCAGTCTCCTATCTCCTCTCCTCATTGTCTAGCATCCACATACCAGTTTTTCTCCCACTAACTTCTTCCCAGATCTCTCCCACTGCCCTCACTAGCAGCTAGTTCTAGTCTCTGTGCCTAGCCAGTCCCTACCTCCACACACCAACCTTGGGCTCCTAACCTCAGTCTTTTGCCAATAATATTTTAATATTCCCTGACCCCTGTTCTGAGTCATCTCTTTACTCAAACTTAATATTTCCCCACTCCCCTGATCACAATTATAGCTTGTCTTACCCCACCAGGTCCCAATCTCATCACATTTCTTAGCTCAATCTGCTGCTTTCTTGGATTTTGTTCCTATTGCATTCAGGTATACACCTGCTTCATCCACACAGCTTGGATGCCAGAAAAGGGTCATTAAAGCCCCTGGAA
The DNA here is from genome assembly GCF_052110815.1 of Crocodylus siamensis. NCBI lineage: Eukaryota > Metazoa > Chordata > Crocodylia > Crocodylidae > Crocodylus > Crocodylus siamensis. Next base: position 38,404,268 of record NC_143397.1, on the reverse strand, counting down.
AACATTAAATTTATGGCATGATTAACACGTTAGTTGCAACATAAATGGCAATTTAGTCCCATAAATGGTAACATGGCCAATTTATGGCACCATAAAATGTCAAACCTGCCACAGAGATGTTCCACATATAATGTACAACATTTTCATGGGTGGTTTGTGGGGCACCCTAAATTGAACATATGGCATGTCCTGCCCCCATGATGACAATCAACTGATTCTCAACATCAGGACTGGGGTAACCCATGGTGTGAAACCGGGTGGGAGTCTGTAAATGCCAGAAGGGGGGAGATGATTGGGTCCCTCAGCTTGGCAAATTCAAAGCTCTATATACAAGGCTACCAGACACAGGTCTACAAGTGCTGGGTAGGGGTAGGTTGGCTCCCTATGTCTGACATTTGTAGACTCCCAGCCTGGTTCCAGATGCTGGGCTGCCCCAGTCCCCATAGAGGCATGCAAGTTTTGCAAGTGCCAAGCAGAACGAGCCGACTGGCTCCTCCACTCAGCAAATTCAAAACCAGGTACCAACAGCCCAGTCAGGTATATGACTTGAACTTGTCAGTGCAGGTGGAGTCTAGGATAATGATCCCAGGCTCCACATGTCATCACGAGCTGGAAGGCAGCTATTGGGATCTGATCCCCAAAACCATGGGGTCCTGCCATGCACATGTCTACCACAGGTCTAAGAAAAGTCAATTTTAATTCCTAATCTCAGTGAAGCTCCAGGTAGCTGGTAACAGTAGCTAGAGGGAATGTCCTTCTGTACCTCTGGAGTGAAGCATACTCTTGTCACTTTGCAGGACTAGTACATGGGCAATTAGTTCATGTATAAAAGTTATAAGCGGATGGGATATGCTAAGTGAAAACAGACTTTTTGAAATATCTGATAAATTCTAAGGGCCAGATTGTATTCCACCTTTTCCATGTATTTAACATTTCTGGGCTGCTATACATGTGCAGGAAGGCTGCTCTGATATGCTGTAATTACTGCAAAATGGCAGTGAGGGCGCTTTAACTAAAGCTAGTTCAACAAGCTTTAGTTAAAGCATCTCTGCCACCAGTTTTCAGTGCAGGGATGCTGATACACATGAAGTTCCAGGCACTTTAATTAGAGCGGCTCTTGGAGCCACTGTGATTAAAGCACCCTCCCCACCGTGCCCCCACTCCTGGACCATGTATATAAATACCCTACAAGTCTTAGTGCAATCCTATTCACTTTACTCAGGTCCCTAAAAAGCCATCTTGGCTTAACTGTTTTTAGGAAATTAACCAGTGTCTAATAGGCTTGCACACAGACACAGAAGCTGGCCTTAGGTCTCTGTGTGCAAAACTCATGTTTTCAATATCATAACTTAACCAAATTTGTGGAAATTTTGAATGAAATAGCTGAAGGCATATCCCTGGCTTATTGATTATCCTGCCAAATTTCAGGTCCTTCTTCAAAAGCATGAAGTTTTTAGATCTCAAAGAAAAGGCCACTGTCATTTTTTTAACTTTTGCAAAACAGTATCCCAAACTTGAATATTATTTAAAAAATGGAAGTACCATTCTAACTGAAAATTTCAGTTAAATAAAAAGTGAACTCAAGGTAGCCACTAAGCTTGAAAAATCTCAGCCAAATGGATAAAGTATAATCCACTGAAAATAAAATCTTATAATGGGAAGTATTGGGTAGCTAATAATATATGGTGCTATCGGTTCCATGTGTAATCCACATACGTGCACATACACACATTTATGCACAGAATGTAAACGCGACAAGCCAGAATGACCCATCCCAGGTTGAAGATTAGCTGGCAGGCATTAGGATCCTGCCTCCACAATTACTTGTCTCCTCAGCCATGTGAGGAAAACACCTACAGTGCTCTTTTATCCCTGCAGTGACCTTGGGAGAGAGCCCATGGAAGATGTCCCCTGCTGCTAAAGCCCGACATTCTCAGGCTGGACCCAAAGGTTCCACTGGTTAAATCGAGCCCACAGGCCATAGGTTCTTGACCTCAGTTATAAGCCATGGCCCTGATTAAATTCCCTGGAAGTCAAAGGAAAAGAATTTACTGACTTCTTTGAACCCTGGACCTAGCTTCCTTCTGAATCTTGCTTCAGAAAGAAAAAAAGATATATATATATATATATATATATATATATACACACACACACACACATATATATATATATATGTTGGGCATTGCTTAAGTTGGTTCAAAGTATCTAAACAGCCTTTTCTAATTCTCATTCTAAGTCAGATTTGAAATTTTTGTGGAATCAAAGAAAAGCTTTCAGGTTTATCATTAAAGTGATTTGAGCTTTTGCAAAAGAAACATGAATAGTAGGCGTTCTTATTCCACAGAATAGTTTCAGTAGATGCTGCTGAAACACTAATGTTCTGTGAACTGTAAAAATCATGCAGCTCTTCTTCTTGACCTTGGCATCAGGATATTATTATATAGAATATATTAATCTGGATTGCTGCCAGTTTTTTACTTGGAAGTTACTTTTTTTCCCAGCTCATCCAATTCATGTGAAAAAAGGTTAGAAATCTTCATGAGAATTTTCTTTAGCTACATCGGCACTAGAAATTTTACGTATAGCATTAGTGCCATTTTTAATTTTTTAAAGTACATGTATATTGAATTGCTTTTACTGGCACAGCACCTTTTTACTACAGTGGCTTATATGGACAGAAAAATGTCTGACACTAGTACATTTCCCAGTGTTAGTTCCCACCAGTGTTAGTACTGGTAATTACTACCCTATCAATACTAAAGCAAAGTTAAGTATGGGGCATCTTTAGTGAGGCATTCTCAACCAGTCAACTGCTGATGTGAATTTCTACTTGTTTCAGGTTCCAGCAAAAATTTGTCTCAAAAAAATTTGGTCCCTCTCCTTATTTGATGCCTGTTAAGATACAATGAGGAGTGCAGGAGAACGCATCTATACCTAGTATCCAGATAGCTAGAGAAATCCCAAAATCAGGGAGAACCTGACTGTAGTCAAGATGCCACTGGAAGAAATTAAGTCTTTCCAGAAACTTCAGATCTCTTTAAAGTATGGGCGGGCAATTATTTTGGGCTGAGGGCCACTGACCCAGTTTTGGCAAGCTGTCGAGGGCCGTATGGCTAGCCCCACCCCTTGATAGGTGCTCTGTCCCCTGGTCACCATCTTGGGACCAGTGTCTCAGGGCCAGCACTGGTGGGGCTCAGGCTGGCAGGGGTCTGTGGAGCTGGGTTGGACTGCACCAGCAGGGAGAGGGGGGAGCTGGCCCAGCTCCACAGAGCCCCTGCCACCCAGGTCTCTGTATTCCTGCCACCCTGCTCTGCACCCTACTGGCACTGGCCCCAGGACACCAGTGTGGGCCCCATGCACCTGCTCACTCCCAGTGCCCCCCAGCCCCGTGATACAAACAGGGGAGGGCAACGTACAGCCCTGACACCCTGCTCCTCCGCAGGGAATGAGCTGGTGCTGAGTGTGGGAAAAAGCAGCTCCTCCCCTGCCCCATGGCCAGCGCTCCCTGCTGCAGCCACTCACAGCCCATGCAGGGATGTCCTGAGCAGAAACAGGCAGGGGCCAGGGCAGAGAGGCAGCAGATGTTTGCAGCTGGCCCAGGTTCTGAGTAGCTGCTGACAGCTACAGGGCGAAGAGCAAGGGACTGGGTGGCAGGGGCTTTGGATGGGGGGCAAGGGGCACAAGCAGGACATCCTGCCATGTACCCCCTGCCCTCGTTTTGTTTTGAGCAGGGACTGGCAGCATGAAGCGGGGTGCAAGTGGCTGTAGCGCAGGGCACCAGGCATGGGGCAGGGCAGGGACCACTTTTCCTGTGCTCAGCACCAGCTTGTAACCTGCCCCATTGCCAGCCTGGGCCCCAAGCTGGCTCCGGGCTCGCCCATCGGGGCTGCGCATGGCAGCAGCAGCTGTGGCCAACCAGCTTGCCGCACAGGGCAGTGTTTGCCACCGCCGCCTCAGGGCTGCCCAGCCCGCAAGCTCTGGGCAGGCAGCAGCAGCAAACACTTCTTGGCACTGTAAGCGGAGGGGCCGCAGCTGTTGCCGCCATGCACAACCCAAATGGGCAAGCCCAGAGCCAGCGCGGGACCCAGGCTGGCAGCAGGGACAGCTTGCAATCTGGTGTGGGCCCTGAGGGACCGTGCAGGCTGCTTTGCCCTGGGCCATGGGGGCTCAGCAAAACTGGAAGTGCCACGGTGGGCACTTCTGATTTCTCTTTTCCCTTACAAGCTGGCATGCTGCTTAATAGAGCGTGCTGGCTTGTAAGGTGCTGGATAGCACAGCTTTTACTGTAGTTGGAAGAAAGTTCTTTGAAAACTTTTGGGCATATCTGATGAAGGGTGTTCATGCCTGAAAGCTTGCAAAGACTTTTTTCCAACCATTTAGTTGGTCTAATAAAAGATATCTCATCTACCCACGGGGGGGGAAAAGCAGCCCTGCCCCATGCCTGATGCCCCATGCTGTAGCTACTTGCAGCCTGCCTGTGGCTGCCTATACCTGCTCCGGACAGTCCCAGGCAGGCTGAGAGCAACTGCAGCAGGGAACGCTGGGCACAGGGCAGGCGAGGGGGCACTTCTCCCCACACTTAGCTTTTCCCCAGACTCCTTCCCTGCCCTTCCCCCCCACCCTTAGCTGAGGTTCCCGGTGCCAGGGAAGCCACATGGTCCCAGGCTGTTGCAGGAGCCCACCCGGGGCTTCCCCTTGGTCCTACTGCCCTTGGTTCCTGTCATTTTTGACAGGAAACAAAGACAGAGAAATATTAATTTTCTAAATTTTTTAGGGTCCCCGCAGGCTGGATAGAATGGCCTCACAGGCTGGATCTGGCCTGTGGGCCGTATTTTGCCCACCCCTGCTTTAAAGGATAAGCACCCTTTGAATTATCCCCTTTTCACTGTCTCTCTGTAGGCCAATTCAGAGGCCCATTTGTGTATCCATGGAAAAGAATCACACTGGACTTAACTTGTGCTATGTTCACATTTGACACTGGTAGGAGAGGAAGGAGAAGATGGCTCTAAACCACCTTTCTATGTCTTCTTATCTTGGAACTACCTGGGAGCAAGACCAGCTATAACATAAATTATGCTATTTTAAGGGTTACTCTAACATGCATCTCCAGGAATGATCCTTTAGGACCCCTTAGGGGTTATAGCCTAGGGGTATTTGTACCCCCGGGGGGTACTTGGGAAGGCCCTAGGGGACGGATCACCACCACTCACCACCCTGCGCCACCACCTTCTAGGAGTAGGGATGGGGCAAGGGCAACAGCACCCCTGTGCAGGCCACACATGTACCTCCTGGCTGGCTGGACACAAGAGGGGGAAGCTCACATATGGCAGCCACCACTGCCACGAACCATCCCCTCCTCTCCCCACTCTGTGCCCAGCTGTTGGGGATTTACTTACTAAAACAGGTTGAAAATCTCTGCTTTAGGATGAGGACAGATGAACAAAATACAGCCAGTTGAGAGGTGCATCACCTGTTTCAGCACAATTGTTCATCTGCCTACTCTTCTTACTCCATGGTAAACAGAAGCTAGGCACATCTACATGTGCATTAATGTGCAGTGGTTACTGCATGTTTAGTTTAATACCTGTAAAAACATGTGCTAACTAAATGCTACTGCTCAGTGGCACTGATGCATGCATTTTAGATGATGCTAATGCACGGTAGACTAATTCTACTTTGCATTAGCACAGGTTTTGCCCACAGTGCTAATGTACCATAGAATTAGTCTACTGCACTTGAAGAGTCTCGTGTAGACACACTCACCACAAACTAAACTAGAGTAGCTTAATCCTGAATGGAACAGGGCTAATTGTCATGGTTTAGCCTTTATTTAAATGGGCAGAAGGACTGAAATTGCTGAACAATTGACACAAAGTCAGTCCCCATCCAATTTGAATTTTCCATAGTTTCTTCATTAGCTCATACCCTGAGTTCTATTAAATCAGTGACAGTCACCAGACCACAGTGCATGCCAACTTAATTTAACAAATAACTGATGTAAAGTTTTTGTCATTGTTGAATGTTTAGTTGACAGGTATATTCAAATATTGCATAATGTCCTGAATATTTTCACATATTCTGTACTAACCTTCCCTTTTGTATTTATCCTCCCTTTTTTTTTGGATTATTTTTCTGTTTCTGCACCCTTTTTCCCCTAATTTTTTCTCTTTTTCCAACATCTCCCTCTCTTCGTGAATAAGGCAGATATCTACCTTTGAGAATTAAAATATGCTGTAGTTGCGTGGATGCTCTTTTTTTGAATTGACTTCCCTCAAACTTAAATTGCTGTTAAATGAGCACCTATAGACATGCTGGACGTCTCAGAGCAGACACAATTAATCGAGTATGCTGGAACACAATTAAATGCACTCCAGCAGCCTCCATGTCACTTCTGTTTAGTGTCCCATTCTTCAAAATGGTGACGGGGTGCTTTAACTAAAGCTTGTCAAATAAGCTTTAGTTCAAGTGTCCCTGCTGCCATATTGAAGCATGGAATGCTGAAACATGTGACGCTGCAAGGTTGTTGGTTGTAGCCATGTTGGTCTAAGGACATAGGCAGGCAAGGTTCTTTGGGTAGATGTGATATCTTTTATTAGACTAACTAAATACAGTAAAAGCTTTCTTATCTGACACTCCCCAGAAATGGAGGGTACCGGATAACAAAATATGTCAGTTAACTGAGCAGCGCGAACAGATGTGTTTGCCTGTTCAGGCCGCCACCTCTCCCGCCACGTCTGGGGCATCGCTGCCTCTCCTGCTGCATCACCACCCCTCCCAGGGGCCCTGCAGGCCCCAAGGGACAGGGAGGGGGGACCCATGCAGGCTGCTTTGCCCCACGTCATGGGGGCTCAGTGGGCACTTCTGGTTTCGCTTTTCCCTTACAAGCCGGCATGCTAGTTAACAGTGCTGATAACACAGCTTTCACTGTAGTTGGAAGAAAATTCTTTGAAAGCTTTTGGGCATTCCTGATGAAGGGTGTTCATGCCTGAAAGTTTGCAAAGACTTTTCCAACCATTTAGTCGGTCTAATAAAAGGTACCTCATCTGCCCAAAGAACCTTGCCTGCCTGTGATGCTGTAGGCAATTTAATTAGAGCGACTCTGAGAGAGCTTTCAGAGCTGCTCTAATTAAAGTACTCCCCCTACCCCCACCCTGCTCCACCCCAGAACATGTGTATAGAAACCCTAAGTTACCATTTTAGAGCATCAGGACACTAACAAGTTACGGTGAAGGAAAGGGGGATTTGGAGGGTAGTAACTGCTCCATGCTACAACCCAGGCTAACTATCATTTACCCTGAAAAAAGTATGTGCATACAGGCAATTACTAAGAAGTGGCCACCATGTTCTATATACTATTCCCTTTTGCCTTACAATTATTGGCTTGTGTGCCCGGGCCCCAGTAATCAAAATAACCTGCCCTTAAAAACTCATCTTGAAAACTTACCAGCCCAAACATAAAATTAACATCACCACCTTTGCCATCCTAAAAGAACAAGGAATTAGTATTTTACTTGCCCATCAAAAGAATTTACTCCATTCTGGCAAAGTTGTGAATAGCATTGTGTAAAGCTGAATTAAATACATCTATGTTCTGCATTGACAAAAATGTTTGAGAGAGGCTGTTACAGAGACATAACTCCTGTTTCCCTCTTCAACCAACATAACCAGATGCTGTTTTCAGTACGTTCTATTCAAAGCATGTAGTGCCTGGCCTTCAGAAACCCAAGCTAATTGTATCAACTGTGAAAACAACACCTAATGAAACAAGAACTATTCCTATTAATGTAAGCACAGTACATAATAGAGGAGGTAATTTTCAACCATTTATAACATTATCTTGTTTTGATTATGTAATAGAGTGCCTGTTAGTGAGAACACGTGACAAAGTGACTTTGTTTACTTATAAGAAAAAGAAAGCCAGTGATTAAGGAAATATTTGCCTCTTGTTGAATTCTGCAGATCCCTGCTTTTCTTCTACATTACATTCTGATTTATCCAAGCGTTGCATCTTAGTCAGTGTCTTTTCTTCTGAGATCTTGAGGGGCTTTTAGGAGACTGTCAGTGTAACATTTTTATGAGCTACTCAACCCTACTTGGATTAAGCACTGTCCCATGGAAATACAAGACAAATTATTACCTCCAGGCTACAAGCTTTTCAAATTTTTTTTGTTAAATTGTATTACACCATGCAGTAAGTAAGCAATGTTATTATTCATGATGTCACAGTCTCTGTATCTTCTTCTAAAAGAATTCCACCTAAAGGAAAGCAAAGATACTTCTTTGAAAAATTTCATTGGGATTTAAAAACTTCTGATAAATTAAACAGCCTGCTAATTTAAATCAGTTCCAAGACAAACTTTGTTATAGAAAAAAAGATGTAAATATTATGGTGTAAATCTAAAATCAAATGGGCATATTGATTAATGAATTTGATTAGAATAGTTATGGATTAACTGAAGTCCAGTCATTTTCCTTATAGAAATACAGTAAAAGCTCTGTTATCTAGCATTCTACTAGCCAGACTACTCTATTAACCAGAATTTCTGGCTGGTCGGCCAGATGCGGGGTGGATGGTGGGGGAAGCTCGCACGCAGCGGCCACTGCCACCACCCACCACCCTGTACTGCCACCGTTCTACATCTGGCAAAACCATCCATGTCCACTGGTGCCATTCTGCATCCAGCTGATGCCGCTGCTCCCTCTCTCCCTGGCCCCTCTCTGCTTCCAGCAGAAAACCACCGGCCTCAGGTAACCAGAATTTTTATATACCCGGCACCCCCCATTTCCTACTCGTGCCAGAAAACAGTGCTTTTACTGTACCTTGATTCAGGCTCACAGACTTGTCTTCAAGACACTGTGAACAACATGTAAAAACTGCAAAAAAAGGAACAGCTTCAAAGGTGCTTTTGTGTAGATTATTAAATAAGATTCAGATATTTTTGCACAGTAAATTATTAAAGTAATTAATTAGTCGTTGTTTTCTTATTTATTTAATGACTAAAACTACTTTGGTAAAAAAACAGTATAAACAAATGGCCTCAATAGCTACTGATGATAGACTCATGGTTCATTCTTCACTTATTTCCGTGATTATTTTGTTGTCTGGGAATGCCTGAATAGATCAAACCAATTAAATTAAATTCTCTGACTAGTAAATCACATTATTAATTGTAAAAAGGTATCTTAATATAAAATCAAAATAAAAGTTTGTTTTTAAAGAGGTAGAATATTTTATGAAGAGATTAAACAATTTCAAGTCTGTCATTTCATTTTTTTAGGGAATGCAGGGAGAGAAAATTGCAAATATTTAAGGTGTCAACCAAGTTAAAATATGAATGATGTGCAGCTTGCAGTACACACAGAAATAAGCTACAACAAGGGGTTGTGAAAAGAATACCTGTGAATAATTCATCAGTAATGGGTTAAATCAAAATATTTCAGTGCAACCTATTTTTATTTGTTTATTGATCCACATAGCATGTTTTAACAGTACATTTCTTTGTATTTTGAAGTCTAGAAATATAATATGCCAAAAACAATTACATACAAAAAACTAGAGCTCTTAATTAAAACAATTACAGTGTTTTATTTCCAGTGTTGCTGTTTCATTGCCATGGTCTTTAAATAATAATTTCTGTCATGCACTTTATGCATCTTATTTTTTTCCAGAGCCTAACACTGGCTGTAGGTGTTTCACAGTCATTTAAATAATATCCTCACAATAATCTTAATGTAAATAAGCAACATACTTAATGATAATGTAAGAGAACAATGGCAAAACTGGCCACTATCATAGTGATAACCCAAGCTTAAAAACCACTCTATTTTCCTTCTCATTTCAAAAGCATGAAAAAAAAAGTTGTGTGTGCCTGTTAGCTTAATAAATGTTACTGTCACAGGACATGGTTGAGAATCAAGTTTCAGAGGCAAAAGCCTCTCAAAGAATACCATTCCAGCACCCCTTTTCCTTTAAAACTGAGGCAGTATTGCACAGAGAGACAGACAGTCCCTTGAGTAACCAGATCCAAAATCATTTAGGGCTTTCTAGGTTAAAACCAACACTGAACTCCACCCAGAAGTGTTATGGTCTATAATCAAATCACAGGGGACAGTAACTTTAATAAAGTTAATTAACTTAATTAAATTAGTTAATTAACTCAATTACACTTGTTTTAAACAGCACGAAGCAAAGAGCCCCATAGCCAACACCTGACTCCTGAAACTACTAAAATTAAGAATAAATATCTCATCTTTGACTCATTGCTAGTAAAAAATGTTGCACAAGATTATATAAGTTTTTGCTTTCTTCCCCCTTTCACTGTCACCAAAGAAATTTCCTTTCTCGCATCACCATGTCTTAGCATACAATAGCATTGCTAAGTTCTTTTTCTCATTCTCCAATGGCCCTCCAAAGGCAGCTGCTGGAACACAAAGTAATGTTCAGAGCAAGTTATACGAGCCCAATGATCCATTAGATACACAGGAGAACTTGGGGTGCAGACAGAAGTGCAGTTAGTCCCTCTCTAACTCAAAACGCATTTCAGGAAGTGTTCTGTGTTACAACGATCCCCCAGACCAAACAGAAGTTCACTGTTGGTTCCAGGAGGGAGGGAGCTTATGGCTGCAAACCTGCAACTGGTTTCCGCTCACAACAGCCCCTTCTCTTTCCCAGCCTGTCCCTGTTTCAGAATGGGAGTGGGAGAAAGGAGGAGAAGGAGCTCATTCTAGGGATTCTCCAGTCAGCACTGGAAGGTATAGGGGGTGTACTGGTGGGTGGGGTCCAATACACCCACCTTACCCTCCAGCACAGCTGAAAAACTCCCAGACCAAACTCCTTCCGCTCCTTTTCCTCCCTCCCATTCTGAAAACAGCTTGAGGCTAGGAGGCAGCTCAGAAAGAAGTTACAGAAGATGTTCTGTTTTGAAACATCTTAATTTGACCCCTCATGCAATGAGGATTAAAATTTTTGCCCAACTAGCCATTTTAAAGCAGTCTGCAGCTGTGCACTTGTGTTTAGACATGGCTATACAACACTTCCTGTGTCCAGATGGGGCAAAAATTGTCACTTCTGTCTGCACTCTAAAAACAAGCTGCTTCCCCACACCCAACACAGCAATATAATATTCAGTTCTTTTCAACCTTTCCTATTCTAGAGAACTAGAGCCTCTTCACTTCCATAGCAGACAATATCCCAAATCCACAAAAAAATAGTGGGTTCCTTCATATGTAGAAATTATTTTTATTCTGTATGTTGTTTTTCTTCAGAACTGGTCTAGAGAGATAGTCCCAGAAAGCTGACTAGGAGCTCACTCATGTGTGTACCCAAGCTCTGTTTGAGGAATCACTGTATAAAGTTGGGTCTTTCCACTACTGATGGATAGAGTAACAGAGACCAAACATATCTTTTATCAAACTTTATATAAATATTTGGACTCCATGATGTAAAATTTCATCATTAGATATCAATTTAATAAATTACGTTAGCACCGTGTTACTGATAATAGCAACATGTATCTAGAATGATTTATTCCTTTAGTATTTTCCTAGTCTGTGTTGTAGTATTCACTCTGGGCCAGATCCAGCTTGGTCATGTAGCACTTCTGCTCATGGCACTGAAATATCTGAAACTTAGCCCCAGAAGGCAGACCTGGTTTAATTGGATTTAGGCACTAGGTTCCCACTAAAGAGCAATCAAGAAAGTCAAGAGGTGCTGAAGCATAACCAGTGGGAAATGCTTAAGTGCAGGGGTGTGTCTGAAAGCCTGTACCTCTCAACAGTTGAGGTGGCTGGATCATGCTGTTAAACAGACAATTCTATTTACTTATAATCCAGAATGTCTATTCCTCCTTCTGCAGGGAGGAGCCTAAATGACTGATGGTGGTGGCTGTAGGGCAGGGACCAGAACCCAGGTTTCTGTCCCGTCCCCCAGGTAACCCAGGTCTCTCCTCTCCTCAGCTGAGGAAACAGTGAGGTCCACAAAAAGGGTCCAAGGACAAAAAAGAAAGAAAAATTTATTCATACATTTTGGGAGACTCTTTAAGATTTAACACTCTTTGAGTAGTCTTTCTCAGCTTGAAGCTCCAGTGGTGACTGATTTCAGCATCTCACTAACGTATATACACTTAACATTGTTGATTTTAACTCTGTTGTTGTCATTCCTTAGCCAGAAAGCCAATTCCTATAGAATGAAAGACATTCGTTTCTATGGCCACAGCTACCTCTGGAGCTAGTTTATCCGTATTGTAGAGATTTGTGAAGCAGCAACATAGATTTCTATTCATACTTTTACTAGGCATTATTTATTGATATTACAGTTTGATCCTTGGTTTGGCAAGGATTTGTCTTAAACTCCTGGCCCCTCCTTGACCCTTTAGCTGCCATCTGCTGGGGAAGGGGCACTGCTTGCCAGTATCTCATAAGTGGAAATGCTGCCATTAGAACAAAGAGATTCCTAGTAGTAATTTATTCATCAAGGCTTGCTTTTTCCATGCATACCACCCACTAGCTTTCTTTTCTGCCTCAGAATATATTGTGTTTCAGGACCCTGCAAGACTGGAGAAAGAACTGAGGTGTACCAAATGGTACCTGCTTTCTATGAACAGGACCAATGATGTCCTTACAGAGCCAAACAGACACAATTTTTTTATGAAGTTCTGCCAATTGATGGTAGAGGCTCCAGATCCCACAACCATGAATGAAGAGAAGTGACTCTTCAAGAACAACTTCTAGTAAATAATTCATCTTTATCAACTGTGGGTCTATAGATTAGCTCCATTGGGCTAATCTTGCACAAAAATGCATTATGAACCAAATGCCTTGCTAGCTCAGGTATATATGACTGATTTTGTGACCAATTTCAAAGTTAAAGTATTGTATCAATCAGCCCTGCTGAACATGTGGAGTTCAGGATAAACATGTTTGAAATAAATGTAAAATAGGGTATCTGGGGAAGAAGTGCTACTGTATTTTATCCAGCATACTTCAGAGGGACTTAAAGTGGGACAGTGGATACATACACCTGTACAATCTCCTGGCACAAATGGGACATCTGTCAATAGCCTAGATGATTTGGCCCTTTTTGCTAACAAAATCTACTGCAGGAAAGAAAGCAGCTAGAAACTAAAAGTAGAGAAAGAGAGAGTTAGTGGTGTTAGTCTGAAGACAGGCAGAAGGCAGGGCAGTGTCAGTATCTTATGATGCCTATAGACGCGCTTGTTCATGTTCTAATTAGAACACATTAGAACGATTAATCGAGTCTGCTCCACACTGTAATTAGAATGCTCTAATTAAAATGTTCTAACTGGACTGCTCCAGCGTCACCTTACCGTCACAAATATTAAGACCCCATGCATTTTAAAATGGCTGCGGGGGCGCTTTTTCTAAACCTCATCACACGAACTTTAGATGAAGTATCTCACGGCCATTTTGAAATGCTTTAATAATCATGATGGTGAGCCATCTTAATTAGAGCAGCTGTCTAGGAACTGCTCTAATTAACTCCGCCCCCTCCATCCTCACCGGTGAGCACCTGTATAGGCAACTTGAAAGATTAACTCATTAATCTTGAGAGAGGCATGAGCTTTTGTGGTCTGCAGCCTACTTTGTCAGATGCTATGAATGGACTTGCAGAGAACAGTGGTACTAAATAGGAAAGAATAAGGTCATTTAGATACAAAAGATAAGGAAAAGGGAAAGAAAGGAGAGGGCATTGCTGAGACAGGGAAAGGTGAGTTGAAGAGAACAAAGGGGATAAACAAAACAGTTAACCCATTGAGGGATATAAGGTTTAAAAAAGCCAGTGTATAGAATGGAATAGGAATCCAGAGTCTCTGCTGAAAACATACTCAATGAAGTCCAGTAACCCTGCTCTCTGCAAGTCCATTCATGGCATCTAACAAACTAGGCTGTTGCATACAAAAGCTTATGCCTCTGAATGAGTTAGTCTATAGGGTGCCACATTGCCCAGCCTTCTAGAAACTAAAAGTAAATGAGGTTCCAGTATGTGATAACAATAACAGTTTGGTTTCCATTTTTGTGATGATCTCCTGCTTGTAAATTG